>NC_092334.1:541377500-541714166 GCF_046630445.1 Rutidosis leptorrhynchoides
ACTTGTTTTACCAACAGCATCAACAGTACCGTCAACGTCACCAGCATCGTCAGTACAGTCAACATCAGAATCAACAACACCTATAGCATCACAAACTCCGTCAGTTCAAGAATCACTGTGGACATCATTACGAATCAATAACGTGTATATTGTATCAACAAGTTATGAAGAATTAAGTCATTCCCTCTGAAGAAATTATATATATATTTTATATATATATATATATTTTGAAATAAAAAAATAAATCTTTCCGTGCTAAGCTATTGTGTGTGAATCTTAACTACTCAGTTAATTCATATTACAAATATGCAATAATGTACGTCCCTCACCCGCGACTTAACCATCGTTAACTACAATCTCTGTCTCAATTCAACAAATTCCAATTCCTAATAGATCAAGTATATATTTGATTTTACACTTCATCATTGATGTAACCGAAACTTTTCAGATAACATCATTCGTACTTTGCGAAGTTCACAAGAATTTAACGAAAACCAACATCACATCTCAACAAATAACGAAGTATTGATTCATAATTTCAATATTATTGAAAAAATACTTATGTAACCTCTAAACCTTCAAGGAATTATTCAATTCTAGTTCCAACCGTAAATCGAATGAGTTTAATTTAGTATTAACTCATTAAAATCTATGTTACATCTGAGGAGAATATATACATATATATTTTCATAAAGACTGTAATAAAATTCTTATGTACAAAATATTAATTGTGAAAAATGTTTAACGGGTAGGTAATACTCGAGAGATATATATAAATTCACAATTAATATGTTACATTCTTCGAATCAGATTAAGCAAATTATCAATTATACTTCCTACTTTCACAATAATATACATTCTTTCATACAAATCAAAACAACCATACTCATTCAAACCCAATTAAGTATTCTGATTTTAAAATCTCAGAATTCAATTCGAGATATAACCGGTACCATTACTTTTAGATTCCTACATCTTTCAAAGCTATACTTTGACTTCAAAAGTGTGTTAGAACATCAAATGTATACAAACGATTACAATCTATGTTCAAACCCTTCAAAAATCTCTGAAGACACTTCAAATAATGAGCAATCGAGATGATGATCCAACCACATATTACCCACAGTTATGTACTTAAAAAGCTCTCGAAACCAAAGTCATAATTCAACACATATCTGTGTCAGATCTTTTGGCATTTATTAGCAAAAATAACCTTGCAATTCCTTTGCAAAGTAGCAAATTATATCACAGCTCCAGCAAGACAACTTCGATTTTTTCATTCGGAGTAGCCTTATCATAATTTTGATATATGTGATTACCCTTTTGTTACCGGAGAACCTTTCATATTCCACCACATTAGCAATAAACTTACCAACAACTTCACTGATCTTGGGCATTCCGAAGAATCTTTATATTTATCGAAACCTCATCATTTACTCATCTGCCTCTTGTAACGAGAATTGTCATACGAATCATTGGGAGTTAGCAATCAGTATTTTGAAATCTCACAGCATGTTGACGCCAACAGTTATACATAACGTCTATTTCCAAGGCTTACATACTTCGAATGTGAAGTTTCTGAAAAACACTCTGAACTGCGAACTAGTTCTTGAAATGCTGATGAAGCAACAAAAACTGTAAACGACCTTAGCAGTAAAAAGTTTGATGATAAAGATTAGTGTATTAACAAATCTCAGAAATAGAGAAGTTTTAGAACTGGAAAACGGATTGAGCAAAGTATGAAGGAGGCTGTGGACAAATCACAAAGACTGAACCTGCCTTCAAAGAATCCAAATGATTCAGTGTCTGCTGAAGTCATTAACGAATACCTTGCTCCTGACACTAAACCCATACAGACAATATTCTTCATCATCCTCTGATATTAGAAATTCTAAGATATCATCGTATCTTTCATTATAAATATCCTCCATATTTCTGAAGATATTTCCATAACTATTCTTATCTGGAATCATTTATCTCTTTGCGCTATCTGTATTACATCAAAAAGGAAACTGTTTAGTTCCTATACTCTGTAAACCTTTGAGTTTAAAATATGAATGTTTTTGAAGTAGTGTTGGAAACTGAAGCATGAGTTAGTATAATATAATGACACTTGATCAACGTGATTATATTACAGTAATTCATGCTGAGTTTCTAAATGGAACGTGATGATTCACAGATCATAACATCATCATGTGCCATGTTATACGACTCTTGTATTCTATTTAACCTCTAAAATATCAAGAAAATATTTCTTGATGATTCGGCCTTTTCCAAGGTATTCTAGTAATTTGACAAGTCAAGATCGTGCCATCACAATTTCCTTCCTAGAACATTAACAATGTTCATTCCGAAAATCATATTTGTGAATTCTGGACCATTACAAGCGGTGCTTAATCGCAAGAAGAAGAAACGAAAGGACAAAACTCCAAAATAGAAATTGGGGTATAAATTGCAGCAAATAAAAGAGAGCATTAAATGTGGATGACAATGATTATAGAAGATAGAAACAGAGACTTTGAAATATAAGGGAAGATATAAAGCCCAACGACAAACCAAAAATTATAAACCATATATATCGATGCATATAGCAATATAAAGACACGGGAGAACTAGAAACACTATAAACCCAAGAGTATAGTAGAAGTAAATAGATTCTTCCGGCGGTAGATGAAAAAGAAGAATGAACGATATGAAAGTTATAAGTATATCGAGAATCAGAACTGGATGGAGCATATTGATGAATACTTTAAAATATGAGTTGAGGGGGAAAGAATAGAAGGTGATGAAACATGACTAGGAACTTAGAAATCAACAGATTTAACTAACACAATGACGGAATAAGTGAATCAAACCCTCTAGTGAATAGGTTAAGCTTTTTGTGATTAATTTAGTCATACCACAACTAAATCAAGTGTGATTAGATCAACACCTAGAGCTATTATTCACCACCTGGGTGATTTGGGTTGAGAGAGAATCGGAGGAGCTCACCAGATCTGAGTGTGTGCAACAAATGAGAGGCTTAACCTAAAAAATGAAGAACATAAGACTTTATATACCCCTGCTGTTGACTCACCCGTACGATTCATCCATCACACATACGAGTTGGCTTCATCAGCCATACGGGTGATCACTCACTCGTGTCTTCTCATTTAGGTTGTAATTGTGACTTAGCTCAGCATCAATCGTGCGTATGAGCCTGTCAGCCGTACGAGTGAGGCTTCACTCGGACGTCTGACTAAGTCTAACATAGTCAAACATCCACATCTCGTTCCTGTAGTTGCTGTAACCACATACAAACACGGATAGGATAATAACGAACGATCATGGTGGCCTGTAAACTGTTGTACCTGCAATGGACGTGGGTAGATGTCTAGGGACTTCCATAAAATGCATCAACAGAAGGTGTGAGTTGTAAGAAAAGGAAGGAGGTGAATTTATAAGAAAATCTCCGACAGAACAATTAAAATGGACGATCGCATTTAAAGCGGATCCTAATTCCTTTTGTTACCAGAGAATCAAATCTTATTACAAAGATTTTCTTCAAATCCCTTGAAATCTGGAAATCAATCATATCTACGTCAAATGATAAGATGAATCTACACTTACTCATTTCACTCTTCTATGTTAGCTTCATTCGTACTCTTCATATAAATGGATTGTTTATCCAAATTATTCGCTGATGATAAAACTCTAATTTTCAGCCTGTATGCATCATGAAAACATACTTATTATCATTCACGACCTTTCCACTCAAATTTCGGGACGAAATTTCTTTAACGGGTAGGTACTGTGACAACCCGGAAATTTCCAATCAAATTTAAACTTTATCTTTATATTATTCCGACACGATAAGCAAAGTTTGTTAAGTTAAATCTCAAGAATTTTAAATTGTATTCATACATTCATTATAACCTCGACCAAATTCAGACGATTCATGAACCGTTATATATAAATAAATATGTATATATATGTATATATATATATATATATTATAACTTGAGAATATTAATAAAGTATTAAACGTATAATACTTTACATGATCGTATTTGTTTCATTATGTTTATCGATGGAATTAGAAGATAATATCAAATTATTGATTTATCAGATACATTATGATATGATTACGGGTCTATGTTATGAGGTCCACTGTGATTTAAGAAATCTATTCTTTTTGACAACATTCGGAAAATGGTAAAGTGATTTATAAGTAAGAACGTGAAGTGTAAATAACTTAGATGTTGGATATCGACAAGTTAAGTAACTCGACATTTTTCATTAAGATGATTTCATACGTTTATTTAACCTTTGAACTTTATCCCATTCTTCACCAACAAACTGTAATTTAAAAACTTGAAACCTATTATGAATATATATGATTCTACTTTTTTAAAACATTTTATGATATAACGATTTCCATTATTTTAACCTTTAAACAAAATGATTCTTAAAAATATATTTGGTTTTGGAAAACAAAATTATTATATTTATTTGATTTAGTTTCAAACGTACAAAAACGTTTTCAGTTTAAAAAGAACTTTATTATTAAAACGTATATAACTTTTATAAATATCTAGAACCACTTTTGACAACTCATTACTTAACCAGTATGATAAAGATAAAGATATTTATATTTTATTTTATTAAATATATATAACGATTTAAATTAATATTATATATATTTATACGCGTATTATACTTACATAGTTTTATACTTTTACTATACTTAAACTTTACCTTTACTTTATTTTTACTTTACTTTAACTTTAATAATTCACTTTAATAATTCATACTTTAATAATTTGCTTTAATAATTCATACTTTAATAATTCACTTAAATAATTCATACTTTAATAATTCACTTTAATAATTCATACTTTAATAATTCACTTTAATAATTCATACTTTAATAATTCAAAAATCTATTATAAATAGAATTCAATAGGTTTCATTATTTCATAGAAACTTGAAAATATTTTTCTCTAAACTCTCTCAATCGATTTACATATATATATTTACTCCGTATTATTTCAAGATATTATTAGTATACATAAAATATTACATTAGAGTGCTGTCCGAGTGATTTCGAAATTGTTTTTCGAGTGGGATTGGATTAAGAAAATTATGGGTTATAGCTATGGAGGTGATTGGTATGGTTCATGGGTATGCTCGTGAGGTCAATATAGTGTTTATCATCTCCGTTGCATCTACGTACCTCTCCTGCAATATCGAATCTTAATATT
This sequence comes from Rutidosis leptorrhynchoides, assembly GCF_046630445.1. NCBI lineage: Eukaryota > Viridiplantae > Streptophyta > Magnoliopsida > Asterales > Asteraceae > Rutidosis > Rutidosis leptorrhynchoides. The sequence goes on from NC_092334.1 coordinate 541,382,744, forward strand.
GATACGTGAATACTCATAATTTAACTTTTACATACTAATAGTGTATCTCTGACTAGTGCTCGAGTATATAGGATTATGCATGTTTGTACTTTTGATATTGCCTTTAGTTAGGTTATGTTGAATCCTGAATTAGTTATATATGCGACTGAGATAAGGTATAAGATATGCATGTCGTTGGAAAGCTAGCAAAAAATTAAGAACTTTTCATTTAGATATCGAATGATTTCGATGAACGGATTTGAAGTTATAGTCCATCAAATTTTTGTATTATTATTAAAAATGATTATTATTATCGTCGTTATTATCGTCGTTTTAGTTTTATCTTATTATTATTATTATTATTATTATCTTTATCAATAAAAGGATTTATCATTAAAAATTGTTATTTTTATTATTATTACTATCGTTATTATCGTTAAAGTTATAATTAGTATTATTATTATTATCCAATTATTATTATTATTATTATTATTATTATTATTATTATTATTATTATTATTATTATTATTATTATTATTATTATTATTATTATTATTATTATTATTATTATTATTATTATTATTATTGGTATTATTATTATTATTATCATTATTAATATATATATCATTATTTAAAAATGGTTATTGTTATTGTTATTATTATTATTACTATATTATCATTAAGATAATTATTAGTATTATCGTTAATAATGTTATAGTAACTATCATTATTAATATTAGTGTAATTAAAACAAATATTTGTAACACCTAATTATTTTGATTACTATTATTATCATTATTACGAACACGATATAAAAGACGATTAAAAGCTATTAAACGAAACGATTAGGAAATAATGATAATGGGTAAGAGTATCATGATGAAATTAAAATATTATAAGATATTGATTTAGATAAAATTATCGTTCTTATTATTTTTATCATTACTATTATTATTAAAATTATCGTTAGTATTAAAACTATCATTTTAACAAAAATTATCATTTTAATAGAAATGTGATTGTTACTATAAAATATCATTATTATTATTATTATTTTAAATAGAATTATTATTTTAAAGATAATATTAAAAATTATCGTAAATATTAAAGTTATCATAATTAGAATTATCGTTTTATCATAATGTTATCTTAGTAATTATAAATATTGATATTTTTATAATAATAATAATTATTACAAAATAATACAACTTTTACTTACTATCATTATATATATTATTTTATCAAATAAATATTTGATACAAACATATTTTACTACGTGTAATAACTTACTTTAATAATACGTATCATATTATCTTTATAATATTAAATGAACACTATAAATTTAATTACTTAATATATATAAAAGTATATTTTATTATATAAATATAATATAAAATTTTATTTATTAATAAATAAATTATATTATTTACTCTAATAAATCCCTTGAAATCTGGAAATCAATCATATCTACGTCAAATGATAAGATGAATCTACACTTACTCATTTCACTCTTCTATGTTAGCTTCATTCGTACTCTTCATATAAATGGATTGTTTATCCAAATTATTCGCTGATGATAAAACTCTAATTTTCAGCCTGTATGCATCATGAAAACATACTTATTATCATTCACGACCTTTCCACTCAAATTTCGGGACAAAATTTCTTTAACGGGTAGGTACTGTGACAACCCGGAAATTTCCAATCAAATTTAAACTTTATCTTTATATTATTCCGACACGATAAGCAAAGTTTGTTAAGTTAAATCTCAAGAATTTTAAATTGTGTTCATACATTCATTATAACCTCGACCAAATTCAGACGATTCACGAACCGTTATATATAAATAAATATGTATATATATGTATATTATAACTTGAGAATATTAATAAAGTATTAAACGTATAATACTTTACATGATCGTATTTGTTTCAATATGTTTATCGATGGAATTAGAAGATAATATCAAATTATTGATTTATCAGATACATTATGATATGATTACGGGTCTATGTTATGAGGTCCACTGTGATTTAAGAAATCTATTCTTTTTGACAACATTCGGAAAATGGTAAAGTGATTTATAAGTAAGAACGTGAAGTGTAAATAACTTAGATGTTGGATATCGACAAGTTAAGTAACTCGACATTTTTCATTAAGATGATTTCATACGTTTATTTAACCTTTGAACTTTATCCCATGCTTCACCAACAAACTGTAATTTAAAAACTTGAAACCTATTATGAATATATATGAATATACTTTTTTAAAACATTTTATGATATAACGATTTCCATTATTTTAACCTTTAAACAAAATGATTCTTAAAAATATATTTGGTTTTGGAAAACAAAATTATTATATTTATTTGATTTAGTTTCAAACGTACAAAAACGTTTTCAGTTTAAAAAGAACTTTATTATTAAAACGTATATAACTTTTATAAATATCTAGAACCACTTTTGACAACTCATTACTTAACCAGTATGATAAAGATAACGATATTTATATTTTATTTTATTAAATATATATAACGATTTAAATTAATATTATATATATTTATACGCGTATTATACGTATATAGTTTTATACTTTTACTATACTTAAACTTTACCTTTACTTTACTTTAACTTTAATAATTCACTTTAATAATTCATACTTTAATAATTCACTTTAATAATTCATACTTTAATAATTCACTTTAATAATTCATACTTTAATAATTCAAAAATCTATTATAAATAGAATTCAATAGGTTTCATTATTTCATAGAAACTTGAAAATATTTTTCTCTAAACTCTCTCAATCGATTTACATATATATATTTACTCCGTATTATTTCAAGATATTATTAGTATACATAAAATATTACGTCAGAGTGCTGTCCGAGTGATTTCAAAATTGTTTTTCGAGTGGGATTGGATTAAGGAAATTATGGGTTATAGCTATGGAGGTGATTGGTATGGTTCATGGGTATGCTCGTGAGGTCAATATAGTGTTTATCATCTCCGTTGCGTCTACGTACCTTTCCTGCAATATCGAATCTCAATATTGATACGTGAGTACTCATAATTTAACTTTTACATACTAATAGTGTATCCCTGACTAGTGCTCGAGTATATAGGATTATGCATGTTTGTACTTTTGATATTACCTTTAGTTAGGTTATGTTGAATCCTGAATTAGTTATATATGCGACTGAGATAAGGTATAAGATATGCATGTCGTTGGAAAGCTAGCAAAAAATTAAGAACTTTTCATTTAGATATCGAATGATTTCAATGAACGGATTTGAAGTTATAGTCCATCGAATTTTTGTATTATTATTAAAAATGATTATTATTAACGTCGTTATTATCGTCGTTCTAGTTTTATCTTATTATTATTATTATTATTATTATTATTATTATTATTATTATTATTATTATTATTATTATTATCTTTATCAATAAAAGGATTTATCATTAAAAATTGTTATTTTTATTATTATTACTATCGTTATTATCGTTAAAGTTATAATTAGTATTATTATTATTATCCAATTATTATTATTATTATTATTATTATTATTATTATTATTATTATTATTATTATTATTATTATTATTATTATTATTATTATTATTATTATTATTATTATTATTATTATTGGTATTATTATTATTATTATTATTATTATTATTATTATCATTATTAATATATATATCATTATTTAAAAATGGTTATTGTTATTGTTATTATTATTATTACTATATTATCATTAAGATAATTATTAGTATTATCGTTAATAATGTTATAGTAACTATCATTATTAATATTAGTGTAATTAAAACAAATATTTGTAACACCTAATTATTTTGATTACTATTATTATCATTATTATGAACACGATATAAAAGACGATTAAAAGCTATTAAACGAAACGATTAGGAAATAATGGGTAAGAGTATCATGATGAAATTAAAATATTATAAGATATTGATTTAGATAAAATTATCGTTCTTATTATTTTTATCATTACTATTATTATTAAAATTATCGTTAGTATTAAAACTATCATTTTAACAAAAATTATCATTTTAATAAAAATGTCATTGTTACTATAAAATATCATTATTATTATTATTATTATTATTTTAAATAGAATTATTATTTTAAAGATAATATTAAAAATTATCGTAAATATTAAAGTTATCATAATTAGAATTATCGTTTTATCATAATGTCATCTTAGTAATTATAAATATTGATATTTTTATAATAATAATTATTATTACAAAATAATACAACTTTTACTTACTATCATTATAGATATTATTTTATCAAATAAATATTTGATACAAACATATTTTACTATGTGTAATAACTTACTTTAATAATACGTATCATATTATCTGTATAATATTAAATGAACCCTATAAATTTTATTACTTAATATATATAAAAGTATATTTTATTATATAAATATAATATAAAATTTTATTTATTAATAAATAAATTATATTATTTACTCTAATAAATCTTTTAAAAATATTTAAAAATATAAAACGACGATATTTAAACTATATATTAATCATGTATAAAATTTTGGAAATTATTTTGAGTCAAATTTACTTTTGTTGACTTTTGCATATTAGTCTCGAGCATTAGGATTGTGGTACACTATGACTTGACCTAATTTGTTAGACAAATATTGACCAACACATAAATATATATAATTAATTTAGGTTCGTGAATCCGAGGCCAACCTTGCACTTGTTCAATGACGTTATATGTATTTTTACTACGAAATACAGTATGGTGAGTTTCATTAATCCCTTTTTAAATGCTTTTGCAATATATATTTTTGGGACTGAGAATACATGCGCTGTTTTTATAACTGTTTTACGAAATAGACACAAGTAATTGAAACTACATTATATGATTGAATGATCGAAATCGAATATGCCCCTTTTTATTAAGTCTGGTAATCTAAGAATTAGGGAACAGACACCCTAATTGACGCGAACTCTAAAGATAGATCTATTGGGCCTAACAAACCCCATCCAAAGTACCGGATGCTTTAGTACTTCGAAATTATATCATGTCCGAAGGAGGATCCCGGAATGATAGTTAATGTCGGTTACCAGGTGTTCACCATATGAATGATTATTTTTTGTCTCTATGCATGGGACGTATATTTATGAGAACTGGAAATGAAATTCTTGTGGTCTATTAAAATGATGGAAATAAATGATTATGATAAACTAATGAACTCACCAACCTTTTGGTTGACACTTTAAAGCATGTTTATTCTCAGGTGTTAAAGAAATCTTCCGCTGTGCATTTGCTCATTTTAAAGATATTACTTGGAGTCTTTCATAGCATATTTCGAAGAACGTTGCATTCGAGTCATTGAGTTCATCAAAGATTATTATTAAATCAATCTATAGTTGGATAGTGGATATTATGAAATGGTATGCATGCCTGTCAATTTTTGATGTAAAGAAAGATTGTCTTTTAAAAACGAATGCAATGTTTGTAAAATGTATCATATAGAGGTCAAATACCTCGCAATGTAATCAACTATTGTGAATCGTTTATAATGTATATGAACGGGTCCTTTCAATATTGAGGTTATATTACTTTGGAATTTGTATGATGAATTATGTTTATATTACTCCGCATTAGACCACCTTTAGCGGTGGCGTGTTGCCACCAACACCGGCCAACACGCGGTGTAGTGGTGGAGTGTTGGCACCATTTTGGTCGGCGTGCAGCAAGTGTCAACCGAACATCTGGTACGCGTGTTGGCCACTTGGTCGATGTGGACTCTTCCCAGCCGCAACAAAATGCAACGAATGTTTGTGTTTTTTTTTATTTTATTTCTCAACTATATATAACTTCAAACACATATATCAAACATAACAAAATCAAACACTTCTATATCTCTTTGTATACACACCAAAATCAAAATCAAACACAACAAACAATGTCTCATCCGAGTGATTGGTCGTTGTATAACAACATTATGACGGGCACCGGTGAACCGACTACTCCGGGCTCATCATCTTCATCTCGACCTTCATCTCTTGGTTTTGCCAACTATACTACTAGCTCGTTTAATATGAGTGAACAACAACTTGAGCAACACATCCAAAGATTACAGCAAATCCAAAAATTACAAGAGATTCAAAGAGAGATCGGTCTTAGCCCGCAACAAATGTCACAACTTCAAGGTGAAACTCAACCGCAAACTCAACCACAAACTCAACCCGAAGATGAGGCCGAACAACCTGGTTGCGTGAGGAGAAGAAAACACCAACGAAAAGGAAAAGAAAAGGCACGTGAACTAATCCAAAAAAGAGTTTGGACATCGATCGAAGAGGTTTGGTTGGCGAGATGTTGGCTTGATGCGTCCGAAAATCCAATCGTCGGAAACTTTCAAAAATATCAATCTTTGTGGCAAACTGTAATGAACAAATTCAACAATAACGAGCACGGATGGCATCGAAATGAAGATGCATTATCGGAGAAATGGCGTTATGTGGACAGGGGGTGTAAAGTTTTTCAAGGTTATTATGAGGCGGAAAAACGCAATCCAAGGCGTAGTGGGAAGGAATCGAGCAAAGAAGGTGGCTAGGACTTCCGCATCTTCCGACGCAACGCAAAGCTCTCGTTCAACAAACTTTTCAAGTTTGATGAGTTATGTGACAAAGTTAACGAGTATAGGTCCGAAGTTGCACAGAAAAAGCTTCAACAAATGGACGCAATCACCAAAGCAGAACGTATGAAAGCCGCACTCGAAGCCACAAAATTTCTGTCGAACTTGGACATTAATAACATCGCGAATCCGAAAGAGAGAAAGCGTTGCATGAAGATGAAAAAGAACTTGCTCCAAGAGTACGGCGACTTGATTCAGTTGTCGGATGAAGACGACGAGTAGTGGTTTAAATTTTTAGGACTTTTTAAAAAAAAAATAAAGTAACTTTAGGTCGTCTTTTTATTTATTGTAATTTTCTATTTTTAGGATTGTAATCGTTTTTTTTTTATATTAATTTTAGTGTGTTTTATTAAATTAATTTGTTATTATAATTACAAAATAATAATATAAACTAATTAAACAAAATAAATTAAATGCAAGAAAAATGAAAAAAAAAATGAAAAAATACCCCAACACGCCACTCAGCACACCACTCATTACCCAGCAGTCTGGCAGCACGCTCATCAAGCACCCCACCCCACCCAGCAACACGCCCATCATGGGCTTCAGGGATAAAGATGGTCTTAGAGTAATAACATATGTCATTAGACCATTTCTAACCATGTCTATGATATCACAGGCAGTCAGTGTACTTTTAGCCAAAAAGTGAAATCTGCTTGTGACATGACAACTGACATTTTTTAAACCTTGTATCAAATTTTTGTATCAAATATAATTAGCCCTTGTGTCAAATTATAAATAAAAGATTGACTTTGCTAATATAATTGCTTGAATGCCCATATTATTTTTTGATAGTCACCTTAAACGTGGTTAGGAATCTAAATTTGAAATGGAACTTTAGTTATCTATTAGACTCTTTTAGTGTAAAAGCTTAATTACGGAACATAAGATGTTGCTTAATTGTTTCTATATTTTATTTTTTGATTTTGATTATTTGATTTAATAATAATGGATGAAATTAGTAGATGGAGATGAAGACTGAAACATTTTAGTGAAGATTGAATCATTTTAGGGATGGAGATGAAGTTTATGTTTTTGCTCCGGTTGTGCTTTGTTTTTAGTGAACAAGATGAAGAAGAAGAGTAAAAAGACGATTTTACCCTCACATGCAACGCAAAATAAAACTTGAGAATTGTAAAACATGGTATAATCAATGGACCAACGGAGCAAAAAAGTTAATTGTAAAATGTACTATAGTAGTGTTGTTCAATGTTATTTGCATATCAGTTTATTTGCATGAAAAAAGTTTGTCGGAGATTCAAAAGATACTCACCACAAGACAACAAGCTATTGTATTATTCACAATTCATGACCACCTCAAATATTAACGATATTAACGAATTTGTAGGAAATTACACTGAAGAATTGAGAAAAACATCAATACGTTACATTATCACCGCCTGAAACCTTATACGTCGAACCTATTAGCATATACGAACCGTTGATTACTACTACTTTCGAATTTAAGTCCATTACTTTATTTTGAACAAGATTTCTTATTTATATTTTTACACTTTTGAACTTTTGAAATGTTATACTATTGTTTATTTGTGCTATCATGGTTGAAGATTGTCTTAAAATATTATCATTTCATAAAACCCGCAAATTTGCGGGTCTTTAACTAATAATAAATAATACTAGTGTTATTATTTATATATAATTCTAATAATATACTCTGTAACATAATATAAATATATAATATATAATTAATAATTAATAATAATATTAGTATTTAATAATAATAATAACTTTAATACTAAATAAAGGTTGGTCCATGTGATGATATGTTGTGATTGGGAGTGAATTGTGATTATTTAGTGATGTGAAAGAAAGGTAAAGAAAATAGTGATGTGACAATTATATAGCAGTGTCATAATTGAGAATGCTCTAATAAATAAAGAAAATAAAATAACAGAAAACAATTCATCCATAAAATTTCATAGCATTTTTATGTTAACTTCCACTTTTGATTGGGCCCAATTGTCTCGCCCGAAGTATCTCTAGAATGAATATTTAATAACAGCAACAGCTAGAGTTGTTAGCAAAACATATAAAAGTCCTCCTAGCATTTAAGGGTTAATGTAGTAATTAAAATTGTTGATATTTGATAATCCCGTTTCCCAACAGTAAGCTACTATTTACTTTATCAAAATCGCGTTTATGATGAGTTTGTCCGCATAAAATCACGTTTCAATTATTATTATCCAAACACTAATAACAATTTATTTACGATTTCAAAACTCAATAATCAAATAATAGAGTAAAACGTAAATCCAAACACCCCCTTATTTTTTAAAAATCATTCTTTTTATTTCATGCAATAAATGCTTGTTTTATGTGCACAAATTGTTGTATATGATGAATAAATTCATTAAAATAGCGAGTGTAAATAAAATTGACGATTTAATAATAATCCATCAAAATCTAGTCAAATAGGATTAAAATATACGTTAATAAAGTCAATATTGACCTTTTATTTTAAAGTGTTTGTTTCAATTGAATAGTGGGAGTGTTGTAACCAGTCTCTGATTTATTTAGATCATAACCTAATAACGTGGTAGCACCTCTACAACGTTGGCGTGAAGGCAATTTTTAGTCACCAGATGAAATTTACTTAAACGGAGTATATATTTTCTGTCAAGTCTGATATATTCCACCTCCTGAGAATATGTTGGTACTAAACCTATAATAGAATAATAGAATATGATAATTAATACTACAGTTTTTTATTTAGTCGGTATTATAAATCTTTCATCCTGATACTCTTTGATCTGACTACGGAGTCACATTATCGATCAATATTTGAAAGAAAAGAAAATTAGGTTTTTTTTTTGAAAAGCAAATAGGTATATTGAAATAAGAAAGACTAGTACATTGTACAACCACATAAGATCATGGTATCATGTATACCACTCTGATTAAAGCTATACACACAAACCTCAAAATGCTATAACTAAACAGAAGATACAAAATAAATTTGACCCCAACTTGGACAGCCACCAACCGAATGCGCAGCAGGTATGCCGAGGTTGCAAACACGGCTACACATCTAGCTATATCGCGTACTCATCTGAGTTAGAAAACCAAGTTTGCCACTCAATCTTTTTATTTGTGTGTCTACTCGAAATCCATTCAAACGATAAAATATGAATCTCGTTTAGAGCTAACGGGGAATTCCATTTCTTGTTTTTGAACACCGCTTATTTTTCCACACTAATCATCCACATATCCACTTAACTGCTTACCAAATAATTCCTCCAGATGCCGAAAGGGGCTTTGGTGAGAAACCTCTAAATAACAGATCCAACCCAAGATTTGACACTGTACCAAAATTCCACCACTTAAAAATTCTGTCACACATCTCCAACACATGCGTACAAAACAATAACGAATGCTCCACCGATTCAAGATTATGATCACAAAGTGGACATCTAACACTATGAAGGTCGATACCCCTTTTATCCAGTTCAATCAAAATCGGGAGCCTAGGTTTTAATGCTGTGACGACCCGGAAATTTCTGACCAAATTTAAACTTGATCTTAATATGATTTCGACACATTAAGCAAAGTCTGTAATGTTGAAGTCTCAAAAACTTTGAACTATGTTCATGTATACATATGACCTTTGACCATGTTCGACGATTCACGAACAATTAATTACAAATAAATATATATAGATACATAAATAAGTGTGTGTATATATATAAATATAAACAAATGTACATATATATATATATATATATATATATATATATATATATATATATATATATATATATATATATATAATTTGAAATAATAAAATACATTTAATCAATTAGAATTAAAAATGTAAAAATAATAATTAGAATAACTAAATACTGTTAAAAGAAATATATGTACGATATTATCATGACAATATATGATTTCTAATTATTGTAACATATGGATAATGTATAAATAATGAAAATTTAATAAAAGTTATTGTTGTTATTATTAAATATTCTTACTTTCATTATTATTAAAATAAATATCAATATTAATAATATTATGATACAAATATGAAATTCGATATGTGCAAACTAGTATAGTATTATCATTAATATTATTATTATTAGTATTATTATTAATATCATGAATACTATTAGCATTATCATTTTACAATTTTTATTATTTAATAATACGAATTATTATTCTTATCATTAGTAATATTAATCATCTTTATCATTAAAAATACTAATATCATCATTTTTATAATATTTCAGAAACATTATTATTTATTGTTATTAATAGTAGCATTATTATTATTAAGATAATTATTACTACTATTAGAATTGTAATATTATTATTAATGTTATTATTATTATTATTATGTTATTATTATTAATAATAAATAGTATTATTATTATTATTATTATTATTATTATTGTTATTATTATTATTATTATTATTATTATTATTTATTAATAGGATTATTATTATTAAAATTATGTTTTATATTTAAAATTAAGGAAAAAGAGATACAATCTGTTACACATAGCTGTCTAACTGTTATATATTCGATTTACTGTCTTTGATTGATTACAAACGATACCAAACACTAGTATGAATCCAAAATCAGTTAGAAATCAATATCATCTTTTATATTTTTTATTATTCCTGATTGTACATCTGTCGACTGCTAAACCTTATAAAATCGACCAATTCATGAGGTATGGTATCCATTCGAATTACCATTCATTACTAACAGCAAATACAACAAACCATTATATTTTAAATCAGTTAAATTAATTTTTAAAAAAAAAAAACAGACGGCATTACCCTGTTCTTCAACTTTTGAGCCAAATCACGATTCTGTATCATATTTAAAAATCTGTAAATGCAGGAATGTTAGAAATCCTTCATTTAAACTATCTGGAAAATCTTAAGCTCTAATTTTATCTATTGTGTCCTAATTTTGAAGTCAAAGTTGAATTTCAAAAAGGTCAACGTTTTGTTCTTCCTTAAAATTCGGATTCGTTTTTATGTTTCATGTTAAATTGAAGGTTCATAGAGTTTCTGCAAAAGATTTTCAATCTATTTCGTGTTGGAAGATTTATTTAAAACGTGCTAGAATTTGAAAACTGAATTGGAGTTCATCATCGTCATCAGCATGCTGTTACAACATCTTTTATTTTTATTTTTTTTCGGTTTAAATCAATTCCAAACACAATCAAACGATTTCTGTTTCGATTTAGTAATTTAAATACGTCACTATCTATTTCGTGTTGGAATATTTATTTAAAACGAGCTAGAATTTGAAAACTGAATTGGAGTTCATCATCGTCATCAGCATGCTGTTACAACATCTTTTTTTTTTCCGGTTTAAATCAATTCCAAACACAATCAAACGATTTCTATTTCGATTTAGTAATTTAAAAACGTCACTTAAATTGTTTGTATGGTTGGTTCGATCTCTGGTCTACTGGATAATCAAAGAAGGAGGAGAAATTAGGATGAAAATTAAATACGGGATATAACTATATTAGTAGGGAATAATTACAGATAACGGGCAATAGCCCGACGGATTAGGAGTGATTCGGGTATTGGAGTGGTCTCGGGTTCGAACCCTGGCATGCTCACTATATTTCTTTTTGGCCGATTTTTGAGGTAGTTCCTTAGTATTATTATTATTATTATTATTATTATTATTATTATTATTATTATTATTATTATTATTATTATTATTATTATTATTATTATTATTACTTTTAACTTTATTATTGTTATTATTATTGTTAATACAAATTGTTATTATTATTATTGTTATTGTTATTGTTAATTTTGGTATTGTTATTATTATTATTGTTATTGTTATTATTAGTGATAAAAATTATTAATATTATTATTATATGTATAAGTAGTATATCATTATTATTATTATTATCATATTAAGTGTTAATAATATTATTAGTAGTAAACTTATCATTATTAGCATTATTAACATAAATATCATTCTTAACAATGTCATTATTATTAGTATTATTATGATGAATACGTTTAATATTATTATTATTATGAAAATAATATAGATTATTATTATTTTCATAAATATTAGTATTAATATCTTTTTATGAACAAAATTAACATAAGTAATATTAGATATATTATCACAAGTATTATTATTATGTAATTACTAAAATCAGTATCATGACTTTCATTAACAAGTAAAATTAATATTTTTACAAGTATTTTTATTAATATCATATTATTATCATTAATAGAGTTATTATTAACATTATTACCTTTATTAGTAATATAAAGTATTAATATTATTATTATTTCTGCCATTACTAAGATTATGAAAGTATTATTATAATTACTATTTTTAACAAACAAATAATATATATATATATATATATATATATATATATATATATATATATATATATATATATATATATATATATATATATATATATATATATGTATAGATATAAGAATATAGTTATTACATATAACATAACAAAACTTAATATTTTTATATATAATGAATATCGGTTATTAACATAAAAGTTATATTACTAATAATAATATATATATTTGTTTGACTACAAGTACAGGATTTAATATATATATATATATATATATATATATATATATATATATATATATATATATATATATATATATATATATATATGAATAATATAGGTTCGTGAATCCGAGATCAACCCTATAATTGCTCAATGTCGTTATATGTATTTTTACTACAAAATACAGTATGGTGAGTTTCATTTGATTCCCCTTTTCTCTTTACATTTTTGGGACTGAGAATACATGCGCTGTTTCTTTTTAAATGTTTTACAAAATAAGCACAAGTTCATGAAACTACATTCTATGATTGTTTTGTTATACCGGATATCTGTACTTATTATTATTATGCTTGGTAACCTAAGAATTAGTGAAAAACACTAATTGACGCGAATCCTAAAGGTAGATCTACGGGCACCAACCACCCCCATTTTCGAATAGTGGAAATGCTTTAGTACTTCGAAGGGTTCTTGTCATACATTTGAATAGTGGAATGTATGATGCCAGATATCTTAAGCGCTCTATGTTAAGGTCGGTTACCAGGCGACTCATCGTATGAATGATTTTTGCAGTTGTAATGATCCTGCGCATTTAATGAAATGAAATCTTGTGGCTTATTAAATATTATGGTTACTATATAGAACTTAAACCTATGAACGCACCAACCTTTTGGTTGACACTTTAAAGCATGTTTATTCTCAGGTATTAAAGAAACCTTCCGCTGTGCATTTGCTCATTTAAGAGATATTACTTGGAGTCATTCATGACGTATTTCAAAAGACGTTGCATTCAAGTCGTTGAGTTCATCAAGATTATTATTAAGTCAATTATAGTTGGATATATTATGAGATGGTATGCAGGTCGTCAATTTTCGATGTAATGAAAGATTGTCTTTTCAAAAACGAATGCAATGCTTGTAAAAATGTATCATATAGAGGTCAAGTACCTCGCAATGTAATCAACTATTATGAATCGTTTATAATCGATATGGACTTCGTCCGGATGGATTAGGACGGGTCGTTTCAGTTGGTATCAGAGCGGTGGTCTTAGCGAACCAGGTCTTGCATCAGTGTGTCTAACTGATAGTTGTTTAGATGCATTAGTGAGTCTGGACTTCGATCGTGTCTGCATGTCAAAAGTTTTGCTTATCATTTCAAGTCGAAAATCATCTGCTTATCATCCTTAGGAAATTACCTGCTTATCATTCTTAGTCTAGACATGTCTTACTGCCTCTATTGCATAGACAGTGTATAGATAAATTCATATTTTAGCGTATCTGTTATTGTTACCTTTGCCTGACAGCTTCCGTAGATTCCTCCGTAACTTATGGGATTTTAGTATTATATATGCATATGTAAATTATGTATTGCAGAGTACTAATCTACATCCGATAATCTATTTCTTATCGAAAATCCTTCATCTAATCGTACGAGAGGAATCCCTCAACCAGTTCGAGTCCCTCAGATTTCGATAGCTATTCCGATAGTTATTCCGACAGCTATTCCGACATGGATATTCACCTAAGCTCCGAAAGCGGTGTCACCAGAATGAATCAATCAATCGGCCATCCTTAATTCATCTGATGGGTTCATAGTCGACTTAATCAATAGAGACGCGAAGAAGGCGATCCTTTCCACCAACCAAATTGCCCTCTTGGCGAAGAACCTGAAGCACTTACCGGCGAATCTATCCGAAACACCATTTTCAGCCTCATTTTAAGAGTAGTTCGACACGATTATATTCTATCTAAAATTCTAAACCTTATTCATCGGCTCGTTCCGATCGACAATCATCCCGGAATAATATAAGAAGTCAACGAACTTCACGCTCGAGTAATCAATTTAGAGAATATGGTGCAAAATTTACCAGCTTCAGCAAAATCACCGACACCAACAGTACCATCAGTAACAGCACCTGTACCATCAACAATCCATGTCTCAACATCTCATTATGTACCTCCAGCATAATCATCATACTACATGACATCCTACATCGATTATCTTTGTTCTACATATCGTTATACCTCATTTATCTTCGTTCGTCATGACGATTATGTAATCTCTAATGTTTTGAGATTATGTATTCTAGTGCTAACCGAAAATCAAATGAGCTTAATATCATATTAACTCATTAAATCCATGATTATATCTAAAGAAAATATATATGTATATATATTTTCATAAAGATTGTAATTAAAAATTCTTTTGTACAAACTATTAATGGTGAAAATATTTTAACGGGTAGGTAATACCTGAGGAATATTTAGATTTCACGTTAATAAGTTACATTGTACATTCTTTGAATCTGATTCAACGGTCATTTACTATCCTATTTACATCCACAGATATACGAATACGTTCATCACAGAATAGTCATTTTCTTTCAATTTCATATTTGGATTTTGACTTATCAGAATCCAACAAGTGGCATAACGAAGAAAACATTGGACAAAAAAATAAAATTTGTTAGAAACAAACAAATTAACTATGAGAAATTCTGTTAAGAATCCACGCTAACAAAATTCTAGCTAACTGTTCCTAGCTAACTGTTAATTCATTATTACATTTATTTATCGCAATTTAATTATCGCAATTTTAATTCTCGCAATTTTATTTATCGTCATTTAATTTCTGTTATTTATTTTACGCACTTTAATTATCGGGACACGTATACAAAGTTTTGACATATCATATCGACGCATGTATATATATTGTTTGGAATAACCATAGACACTCTATATGTTGTAATGCTTGAGTTCGCTATACATGGTTGAGGTTGATTCTACAATAATATATATACTTTGAGTTGTGATCGAGTCTGAGACATGTACACGAATTCTGTAATTGTATATATGTATAATAATATTCTTGGTACATCCTAATACAATAAGTATACAATACGTTTTGATAAATCCTAAGACAATACGTACACAATACGTCTTAGTTAATTCTAAGACAATACGTATACAATACCTCTCGGGGTTGATACAAAGACAATACGTATACAATACGTCGTGGCGTAATTCTAAGATTATATATATATATATATATATATATATATATATATATATATATATATATATATATATATATATATAACCAATTATTGGACTATCAACATTGGACAATTAAAAATGAATTAAAATATTGATTATAACATATGAAACTAAACAATTCTTCAAGTTTGCCACTTGATTTCATCTTAAACCTCATTTGTATCTTGACAATTACAATATGCGTTTAAACTTTTATGATTCTTGAAAACACCTCGATCGAGAGGATGAACCAACCGCATTTCATCTACGAAAGAAAAGATCGGTGCATGTAGCTATGCACATGAAAACACTCGGAACCTGAGTAAATGTTTAACACATATCTGTGCTAGCTCCTTTGGCGATGTTATTATCGAAAATAACCTTGCAATTCTTTTTCAAATTAGACAATTTTGTCACAGCTTCAACAAATCAACTTCGACTTCCATTCAGATTAGCCTTATTATAACCTCGATACATACGTTGTTATTTCATCATCGTTACCGGAGAACCGTTTATATTCCACCACATTAGCAGTAAACTTACCAGCAACTTCATTACTCATTGGCTTAAGCCTCTCCGAAGAACTATTGTATTTGTTCATAAAAAAAAACTTTATCATATACTCATCCGCACCTTGTAACGAGAATTGCCATACCAATTACCAGAAATCAGCGTTTAATCATCTAAAAACACAATTCTCCTGAAACCACCTCGGATTGATAACCGACGATTCAGATATGGTAGCATTAAATGCAGAGGAAACAGTAAAATTGTAGATAGCCTAAATGGCCAAGAGTTTGATGATAAAGAATGGAGCATTGGGAACGCTCGATAGAAAATTTAGTACTGAAAAACAGATTGAGCTAACTATGAAGGAGACCAAGGACAAAGACAAGGACCAAACTCTATATTCAAAGAATCCAGGTAATTCTGGATCCGCCGAAATCTTTAGAGAATATCTTTTTCCGAAGTCATGTTCAAATCTTGCGAAAATTTTTTCTTCATCAACTTTCGAACTTAGAGATTCCAAAATATCATCATAAATATCTTCGATATTTCTGAGGATATATTCATAATTATTCTTGTCCGAAATTATCTACCTCTTCGTGTTTTCTGTATTTCATTATATTGAAAACTTCTGTAAAATCTAAGTATAAATTATGAATGAATTGTGGAGAAGTGTTGGAAATTGAAGCATGGGTTAGTATAATATAATGATGCACGGCCAACGTGATTATATTACAGTAAGTCATGCTGAATTTCTAATGAAACGTGTTGATGGTTCACAGTAAATCATACCATCATCATGTGTCATGTTACATAACTCTTTCATTCTACTTAACTCCTGAACGTATCAGAACTTGATGGTTCTATCTTCCGTGATATTAATAAATTTAAAAATCAAATCGTACTATCACGTTCTTTCCTGCTTAGAACATTATAAACATTCGAAACTCTATATCTACGAATTCTGGACCATTATTCGCTTGACTTAGAGTCGGGAAGAGAAAAATAAAAGTATGAAACTCCAAAATATAAGGGGGAATATAAAGCTCGATAACAACACATAAATTACAAACCGTGTATATCAATGTTTATCGCAACATAAAGACACGGGAGAATTAAAAACATTATAACCCCAAGGGCGAAGTAGAGGAAAATAGATTCCTCCGGTGGTAATCAAAAAAGGAGAATGATTGTTACGATAGTAAGGGTGAGGACAAGGATTAGAACTGGATTAAGCATTTTCACAATCTTTTGAATTTGGAAATTAAGTATAGGAATGGTAAAAGATACGAAACGGAAGAAGTTAATTTATAGTGAAATATTTGATAGAGAAATCAAGGCAGATCTCCGCATTTAATTAGAGAGTCCTAATTTCCTGATTCGCCGAAGAATCAAATCTTTTAGATTTCGAAGATTTTCTTTAAATCCCTGGAATTCCGGAATTCAACCAAGACAAAGTCAATAGTTAAAACAAAAACTATATTTCTCATTTCATTTCTTTTATGATAGATTCACTCGTACTCTTCAAGTAATTGAATCATTTTATCTATATTACTCAATGATGATAAAACTCTAGTTATCAACTTATTTTTGACATGAAAACATTTTTATTGTTAACCATGACCACCTCACTCAAATTTCGGGACGAAATTTCTTTAACGGGTAGGTACTGTGACGACCCGGAAATTTCTGACCAAATTTAAACTTGATCTTAATATGATTTCGACACGATAAGCAAAGTCTGTAATATTGAAGTCTCAAAAACTTTGAACTATGTTTATGTATACATATGACCTTTGACCATGTCCGACGATTCACGAACAATTAATTACAAATAAAAATATATAGATACATAAATAAGTGTGTGTATATATATAAATATAAACAAAGGTACATATATATATATATATATATATATATATATATATATATATATATATATATATATATATATATATATATATAATAATTTGAAATAAAAAAATACATTTAATCAATTAGTTAAAAATGTGAAAATAATAATTAGAATAACTAAATACTGTTAAAAGAAATATATGTACGATATTATCATGACAATATATGATTTCTAATTATTGTAACATATGGATAATGCATAAATAATGAAAATTTAATAAAAGTTATTGTTGTGATTATTAAATATTCTTACTTTCATTATTATTAAAATAAATATCAATATTAATAATATTATGATACAAATATGAAATTCGATATGTGCAAACTAGTATAGTATTATCATTAATATTATTATTATTAGTATTATTATTAATATCATGAATACTATTACCATTATCATTTTACAATTTTTATTATTTAATAATACGAATTATTATTCTTATCATTAGTAATATTAATCATCTTTATCATTAAAAATACTAATATCATCATTTTTATAATATTTCAGAAACATTATTATTTATTGTTATAAATAGTAGCATTATTATTATTAAGATAATTATTACTACTATTAGAATTGTAATATTATTATTAATGTTATTATTATTATTATTATTATTATTAATGTTATTATTATTATTATTATTATTATTATTATTATTATTATTATTATTATTATTATTATGTTATTATTATTAATAATAAACAGTATTATTATTATTATTATTATTATTATTATTATTATTATTATTATTTATTAATAGGATTATTATTATTAAAATTAAGTTTTATATTTAAAATTAAGGAACAAGAGATACAATCTGTTACACATAGCTGTATAACTGTTATATATTCGATTTACTGTCTTTGATTGATTACAAACGATACCAAACACTAGTATGAATCCAAAATCAGTTAGAAATCATATCATCTTTTATATATTTTTTTATTCCCTGATTGTACTTCTGTCGACTACTAAACCTTATAAAATCGACCAATTCATGAGGTATGGTATCCATTCGAATTACCATTCATTACTAACAACAAATACAACAAACCATTTGTGACGACCCGGAAATTTCCGACCAAATTTAAACTTTAATCTTTATATTATTCAGACACGATAAGCAAAGTTTGTTAAGTTAAATCTCAAGAATTTTAAACTGTGTTCATACATTCATTATAACCTCGACCAAATTCTGACGATTCACGAACCGTTATATATAAATAGATATGTATATATATATATATATATATATATATATATATATATATATATATATATTATAACTTAAGAATATTAATAAAGTATTAAACGTATAATACTTTACACGAACGTATTTGTTTCAATATGATTTTCGACGAAAAAAAAAATATATTAAATGATTGAATTATCAGAAACATTGAATTATGATTACAAGTCTCTGTTGAGAGGTCCACTATGATTTGAGAAAATCTATTCCTCTTAACGATATTCAGAATAATTTTAAAGCTATTTATAAATAAAAACAAAAAGTGTCATTTACGAAAGTTAGACAAAAGTTAGTGGAGAATTGGTTTCCATAATATTCTATTAATCTATTTTCAAACGTACAAAGACATTTTCAGTTTAAAAAGAACTTTATTATTAAAACGTATATAACTTTTATAAATATCTAGAATCACTTTTGACAACTCATTACTTAACCAGTATAATAAATATAACGATATTTATATTTTATTTCATTAAATATATATAACGGTTTAAATTAATATTATATATATTTATACGCGTATTATACATACATAGTTTTTTATACTTTTACTATACTTTAACTTTACATTTACTTTACTTTTACTTTACTTTAACTTTAATAATTCATACTTTAATAATTCACTTTAATAATTTATACTTTAATAATTCACTTTAATAATTCATACTTTAATAATTCACTTTAATAATTCATACTTTAATAATTCACTTTAATAATTCATACTTTAATAATTTATACTTTAATAATTCACTTTAATAATTCATACTTTAATAATTCAATTTTATAATTCAAAAATCTATTATAAATAGAATTCAATAGGTTTCATTATTTCATAAAAACTTGAAAATATATTTCTCTAAACTCTCTCAATTGATATATATATATATATATATATATATATATATATATATATATATATATATATATATATATATATATATATATTGCTCTGTATTATTTCAAGATATTATTAGTATACATAAAATATTACGACGGAGTGCTGTCCGAGTGATTTCAAAATAGTTTTTTTGAATGAGTCGAAGCTAAGGAAATTATGGGTTATAGCTATGGAGGTGATGGGTATGGTTCATGGGTATGCTCGTGAGGTCAATCTAGTGTTTATCATCTCCGTTGCGTCTACGTACTTTCCTGCAATATTGAATCTCAATATTGATACGTTCGTGAATCCGAGGCCAACCTTGCACTTATTAAATGACGTTATATGTATTTTTACTACGAAATACAGTATTGTGAGTTTCATTACTCCCTTTTTAATATATATTTTTGGGCTGAGAATACATGCGCTGTTTTATAAATGTTTTACGAAATAGGCACAAGTACTAAAACTAATTCTATGTGGGTTTAAACCAGAAATATACCCTTAGCTTGGTAACATTAAACTACTTGTCTATGTACGGTAGGCGCGAATCCTAAAGATAGATGTATTGGGCCTGACAAACCCCATCCTGACTATGGGATGCTTTAGTACTTCGAGGTTATTTTAAATACACCTGATCTGGTGTACTTCAGAGGGTAAAACATGAATGTTAAGGCTTGTTACCGGGTGCCTACAACTTATAGAATACTTTTATACACTTGCGAGTGTACATATATTTATAAACGGAAATCTTGTGGTCTATTAATATATTGAAATGATTGTTATGATAAACCTGTGAACTCACCAACCTTTTGGTTGACACTTTAAAGCATGTTTATTCTCAGGTATTAAAGAAATCTTCCGCTGTGCATTAGCTCATTTTAAGGATATTACTTGGAGTCATTCATGGCATATTTTGAAAGATGTTGCATTCGAGTCATTGAGTTCATCAAGATTATTATTAAGCCAATTATAGTTGGATGTATTATGAAATGGTGTGCATGCCGTCAACTTTCGTTGTAAAGAAAGTTTGTCTTTTAAAAACGAATGCAATGTTTGTAAAATGTATCATATAGAGGTCAAATACCTCGCGATGTAATCAACTATTGTGAATCGTTTATAATGTATATGAACGGGTCCTTTCAGTTGGTATCAGAGCGGTGGTCTTAGCGAACCAGGTCTGCATTAATGTGTCTAACTGATAGTCGTTAGCATGCATTAGTGAGTCTGGACTTCGACCGTGTCTGCATTTCAAAAGTTTTGCTCATCATTCTTGTCGGAAATTACCTGCTTATCATTCTTAGTCTAGACACATCTTATTGCATTGATTGCATGAATAGTGTATAGACAAAATTCATATCTTAGCGTATCTGCTAATTCATATCTTAGCGTATCTGTTACTGTAAACTTTGCCTGACATATTCCGTAAATTCCTCCGTAATCTACGAAACCTTTTGCTCTATATAATTAGAATACCACCCGATAGCCGGAAAATCATTTCATATCGAAAAATTCTTTATTCAATCGTACGAAATGGAATTCGTCATTAGTTCAAGTCCCTCGGATTCCGAAATGGAATCCCACTCAAGTTCCGAAAGCAGTGTGACCGGAATGGATCAACCAATTAGTCATCATCTATTCTGGATGAATTGGGGATGGGTTCGTAGCCTCCTTAATCATTGGAGACAAGAAGAAGGTGATCCCTTCCATCCACCACATTGCCCTCTTGGTGAAGAACCTGAAGCACTTACCGGCGAACCTATCCGAAACACCATTTTCTCTCTTATTTCTAGAGTATCTCGTCACGATTACATACTACACCAAATTCTAGATTTTATTTATCCGCTCGTCCGAACCGACAATCACCCCGGTGTAATAGAAGAAGTCAACGAGCTTCGCGCTCGGGTAGTGGCTTTGGAGAATATGGTGCAAAGGTTACAAACACCAGCAGCAGCACCAGCAGCATAAACAGTACCACCATCAGCAACACCAACAGTACCATCACCACCACCAACAACAACATCCACATCCCACACCGCAACATCACAATATGTATCTCAAACATCAACGTCATACGCCCTGTAAATATCCAGGAATATCAACAACAACAAACGATGAAGTATAAATTCATAAACTTCATTGAAGAGATATCTCTGCGGCAGTTATGTAATCTCCAAAATCTTAGAGATTATTTAACTCTGACCGTAAATCGGATGAGTGAACGAAGATGGTAGAGTAGAAACTTTGATCGAAAATGGTGTACGATTTACAAGCTAGAATTGTTTTACCAACAGCATCAACAGGACCGTAGCATCATCAACACAGTCAGTGCCGTCAGTATCGTCAGAATCAACAGCACCTGTAACATCACAAACTCTGTCAGTTCAAGAATCATTATGGACATCATTACGAATCAACAAGAAATATATTGTATCAATGAGTTATGAAGTATTAACTCATTTCCAATCGAAAGATTTATATGTATATTTTATATGTATAAATTTTTAAACCATAATAAATCTTCCCGTACTAAGCTATTATGTGTGAATCTTAACTACTCAGTTAATTAATATTACAAATATGCAATGATGTACGTCCTTCGTCCGCAACTTAACCATCGTTAATTACAATCTCTGTCTCAATTCAATAAAAAATCCAATTTATAATAAATCAAGTGTATTATTCGAATATATGTTTGATTTTACGCTTTCATCATCGATGTACTCGAAACTTTTCAAATAACATCATTCGTACCTTGCGAAGTTCACAAGAATTTCACGAAAACCAACAAATAACAAAGTAATGATTCATAATTTCAATTTTATTGAAGAAATACTTATGCAATTTATAAAGTTTTAGGGATTACTCAATTCTAGTTCCAACCATAAAACAAATGAGTTTAATTTAATATTAACTCATTAAATCTATATTACATCTAAAGAAAATATACACATATATTTTCATAAAGACTGTAATAAACTTCTTTTGTACAAAATATTAATTGTGAGAATTTTTTTAACGGGTAGGTAATACCCGAGAGATATATAAATTCACAATTAATATATTACATTTTTCGAAACCGATTCAGCAATCATCAACTATACTCCCTACTTTCACAACAATATCCATTCTTTCATATAAATCAAAACAATCATACTCATTCAAATTCAATTACATATTCTGATTTTGAAATCGCATAATTCAATTCGAAATATAACCCGTATCATCACTCTTAGATTCCTATATCTTTCAAAGCTATACTTTGACTTCAAAACTGTGTTAGAACATCATATGTATTAACGATTACAATATGTGCTCAAACCCTTCGAAATTCCTGAAGAAACTTCAACTAAGGAACAATCGAGATGATGATCCAACCACATGTTACCCACAGTTATACACCTGAAAAACTCTCAAAACCCAAGTCATAGTTCGACACGTATCCGTGTTAGACCCTTTGGCATTTACTAGCTAAAATAACTTTTCAATTCCGTTTCAAAATAGACAGTTTTGTCACAGCTCCAGCAAGTCATCTTCGACTTCTCAATCAAAACAATCTTATTATAACCTCGATAGATACGTTGCCCTTTCGCCAACGTTACCGGGGAATCGTTTATATTCACCACATTAGCAATAAACTTACCAACAACTTCATTGATCTTTGACTTTCCAAAAAAAAAAATCATTATAATTATCGAAACCCTATCATATACTCATTCGTACCTTATAACAAGAATTGCCATACCAATTATTGAGAATCAGCAATCAGTATTTTGAAACCTCGCAGCATGTCTACATCAACAATTACATATACACACAACGTCTACCTCCAAGACTTACATTCTTTGAATGAGAAATTTCTGAAAAACACCCTAAACTGCGAACCAGTTCTCGAAATTTTGAAAAAATGCTGATGAAGCAGCAAAAACTGTAAACGACCTTAACAGTAAAAAGTTGGATGATAAAGGATAGTATATTGGCAAAGCTCAGAAAAAGAGAAGCTTTGGAACTGGAAAACGGATTGAGCAAAGTATGAATGAGGCTGTGGACAAATCACAAAGGCTGAACCTGCCTTCAAAGAATCCAAATGATTCAGTACTTGCTGAAGTCATTAACGAATACCTTGCTCCTGACTCTAAACCCTTGCGGACAATATCCTTCATCATCCTCTTATATTAGACATTCTAAGATATCATCGTATCTTTCATTATAAATATCATCCATACTTCTGAAGATATTTTTATAATTATTCTTATCTGAAATCATTTACCTCTTCGCGCTATCTGTATTATATCATAAAAGAAACTATTTTAGTTTCTAAATTCTGAAACATTCGAGTTTAAAATAGGAATATTCTTGAAGAAGTGTTGGGAGCTGAAGCATGAGTTAGTATAATATAATGACACTTGATCAACATGATTATATTACAGTAATTCATGCTGAGTTTCTAAATGAAACATGATGATTCACAGATCATAACGTCATCATGTGATATGTTACACGACTCTTGTATTCTCTTTGATCTCTAAATATCAAGAAAATATTTCTTGATGATTCGGCCTTTTCCGAGGTATTCTGGTAATTTGACAAGTCAAGATCGTGTCATTACAATTTCCTTCCTAGAACATTAACAATGTTCATTCCGAAATTTATATCTGCGAATTCTGGACCATTACAAGCGGTGCTTAATCGCAAGAAGAAGAAACGGAAGGACAAAGCTCCGAACTAGAAATGGGAGTATAAATCATAGCAAATAGAAGAGAGCATTAACTGTGGATGACAATGATTATAGAAGAAGCAAGGACTTTGAAATATAAGGGAAGATATAAAACCCAACAACAACCCAGAAATCACAAACCGTATATATCAATGCGTATAGCAATATAAAGACACGGGAGAACTAAAAACACTATAAAACCAAGAGTATAGTAGAAGTAAATAGATTCTTCCGGAGGCAGATGAAAAAGAAGAGCGACAGATATGAAAGTGAGGAGTATATCAAGAATCAGCACTGGATGAAGCATATTGACAAATACTTTAAAATATGAGTTGAGAAGGTGTGAGTTGTAAGAAAACAAATGGGGTGGATTTATAGTGAAATATCCGACAGAGAAATCAAAATGGATTATCGCATTAATTCGAAGAGGATCATAATTTCTTTAATCGCCGAATAATCAAATCCAATATAGATTACAAAGATTTTCTTTTCGGAGATCAATCGTGATGACGTCAAAAGATACGACGAATCACTATTATCTTATTTCATTCATTTACGATAACTTCACTCATACGCTTCGAGTAATCGAATTATTTTATCCATTCTTCTTGAACATGATAAAACTCTATAATCGTTATAATAACATTCTCATTGTTAGTCATGACGACCTCTATCAAATTTCGGGGACGAAATTTCTTTAACGGGTAGGTACTGTGACGACCCGGAAATTTCCGACCAAATTTAAACTTTAATCTTTATATTATTCAGACACGATAAGCAAAGTTTGTTAAGTTAAATCTCAAGAATTTTAAACTGTGTTCATACATTCATTATAACCTCGACCAAATTCTGACGATTCACGAACCGTTATATATAAATAGATATGTATATGTATATATATATATTATAACTTAAGAATATTAATAAAGTATTAAACGTATAATACTTTACACGAACGTATTTGTTTCAATATGATTTTTGACGAAAAAAAAAATATATTAAATGATTGAATTATCAGAAACATTGAATTATGATTACAAGTCTCTGTTGAGAGGTCCACTATGATTTGAGAAAATCTATTCCTCTTAACGATATTCAGAATAATTTTAAAGCTATTTATAAATAAAAACAAAAAGTATCATTTACGAAAGTTAGACAAAAGTTAGTGGAGAATTGGTTTCCATAATATTCTATTAATCTATTTTCAAACGTACAAAGACGTTTTCAGTTTAAAAAGAACTTTATTATTAAAACGTATATAACTTTTATAAATATCTAGAATCACTTTTGACAACTCATTACTTAACCAGTATAATAAATATAACGATATTTATATTTTATTTCATTAAATATATATAACGGTTTAAATTAATATTATATATATTTATACGCGTATTATACATACATAGTTTTTTATACTTTTACTATACTTTAACTTTACATTTACTTTACTTTTACTTTACTTTAACTTTAATAATTCATACTTTAATAATTCACTTTAATAATTTATACTTTAATAATTCACTTTAATAATTCATACTTTAATAATTCACTTTAATAATTCATACTTTAATAATTCATACTTTAATAATTCACTTTAATAATTCATACTTTAATAATTCACTTTTATAATTCAAAAATCTATTATAAATAGAATTCAATAGGTTTCATTATTTCATAAAAACTTGAAAATATATTTCTCTAAACTCTCTCAATTGATATATATATATATATATATATATATATATATATATATATATATATATATATATATATATATATATATATATATATATATATATATATATATATATATATATATATATATTTGCTCTGTATTATTTCAAGATATTATTAGTATACATAAAATATTACGACGGAGTGCTGTCCGAGTGATTTCAAAATAGTTTTTTTGAATGAGTCGAAGCTAAGGAAATTATGGGTTATAGCTATGGAGGTGATGGGTATGGTTCATGGGTATGCTCGTGAGGTCAATCTAGTGTTTATCATCTCCGTTGCGTCTACGTACTTTCCTGCAATATTGAATCTCAATATTGATACGTTCGTGAATCCGAGGCCAACCTTGCACTTATTAAATGACGTTATATGTATTTTTACTACGAAATACAGTATTGTGAGTTTCATTACTCCCTTTTTAATATATATTTTTGGGCTGAGAATACATGCGCTGTTTTATAAATGTTTTACGAAATAGGCACAAGTACTAAAACTAATTCTATGTGGGTTTAAACCAGAAATATACCCTTAGCTTGGTAACATTAAACTACTTGTCTATGTACGGTAGGCGCGAATCCTAAAGATAGATCTATTGGGCCTGACAAACCCCATCCTGACTATGGGATGCTTTAGTACTTCGAGGTTATTTTAAATACACCTGATCTGGTGTACTTCAGGGGGTAAAACATGAATGTTAAGGCTTGTTACCGGGTGCCTACAACTTATAGAATACTTTTATACACTTGCGAGTGTACATATATTTATAAACGGAAATCTTGTGGTCTATTAATATATTGAAATGATTGTTATGATAAACCTATGAACTCACCAACCTTTTGGTTGACACTTTAAAGCATGTTTATTCTCAGGTATTAAAGAAATCTTCCGCTGTGCATTAGCTCATTTTAAGGATATTACTTGGAGTCATTCATGGCATATTTTGAAAGACGTTGCATTCGAGTCATTGAGTTCATCAAGATTATTATTAAGCCAATTATAGTTGGATGTATTATGAAATGGTGTGCATGCCGTCAACTTTCGTTGTAAAGAAAGTTTGTCTTTTAAAAACGAATGCAATGTTTGTAAAATGAATCATATAGAGGTCAAATACCTCGCGATGTAATCAACTATTGTGAATCGTTTATAATGTATATGAACGGGTCCTTTCACCATTATTTTTAAATCAGTTAAATTAATTTAAAAAAAAAAACAGACGGCATTACCCTGTTCTTCAACTTTTGAGCCAAATCACGATTCTGTATCATATTTAAAAATCTATAAATGCATGAATGTTAGAAATCCTTCATTTAAACTATCTGGAAAATCTTAAGCTCCAATTTTATCTATTATGTCCTAATTTTGAAGTCAAAGTTGAATTTCAAAAAGGTCAACGTTTTGTTCTTCCTCAAAATTCAGATTCGTTTTTATGTTTCATGTTAAATTGAAGGTTCATAGAGTTTCTGCAAAAGATTTCCAATCTATTTCGTGTTGGAAGATTTATTTAAAACGAGCTAGAATTTGAAAACTGAATTGGAGTTCATCATCGTCATCAGCATGCTGTTACAGCATCTTTTATTTTTATTTTTTTTGGTTTAAATCAATTCCAAACACAATTAAACAATTTCTGTTTCGATTTAGTAATTTAAAAACGTCACTTAAATTGTTTGTATGGTTGGTTCGATCTCTGGTCTACTGGATAATCAAAGAAGGAGGAGAAATTAGGATGAAAATAAAATACGGGATATAACTATATTAGTAGGGAATAATTACAGATAACGGGCAATAGCCCAACGGATTAGGAGTGATTCGGGTATTGGAGTGGTCTCGGGTTCGAACCCTGGCATGCTCACTATATTTCTTTTTGGCCGATTTCCTTAGTATTATTTATTTATTTGTTATTATTATTATTATTATTATTATTATTATTATTATTATTATTATTATTATTATTATTATTATTATTATTATTATTACTTTTAACTTTATTTTTGTTATTATTATTGTTAATACAAATTGTTATTATTATTATTGTTATTGTTAATTTTGGCCTTGTTATTATTATTATTGTTATTATTAGTGATAAAAATTATTAATATTATTATTATATGTATAAGTAGTATATCATTATTATTATTATTATCATATTAAGTGTTAATAATATTATTAGTAGTAAACTTATCATTATTAGCATTATTATCATAAATATCATTCTTAACAATGTCATTATTATTATTAGTATTATTATGATGAATACATTTAATATTATTATTATTATGAAAATAATATAGATTATTATTATTTTCATAGATATTAGTATTAATATCTTTTTATGAACAAAATTAACATAAGTAATATTAGATATATTATCACAAGTATTATTATTATGTAATTACTAAAATCAGTATCATGACTTTCATTAACAAGTAAAATTAATATTTTTACAAGTATTTTTATTAATATCATATTATTATCATTAATAGAGTTATTATTAACATTATTACCTTTATTAGTATTATAAAGTATTAATATTATTATTATTTCTGCCATTACTAAGATTATGAAAGTATTATTATAATTACTATTTTTAACAAACAAACAATATATATATATATATATATATATATATATATATATATATATATATATATATATATATATATATATATATATATATATATAAGAATATAGTTATTACATATAACATAACAAAACTTAATATTTTTATATATAATGAATATAGGTTATCAACATAAAAGTTATATTACTAATAATAATATATATATTTGTTTGACTACAAGTACATGATTTAATATATATATATATATATATATATATATATATATATATATATATATATATATATATATATATATATATATATATATATATATATATATATATATATATATATATATATATATATATATATATATATATATATATATATATATATATATATATATATATATATATATATATGAATAATATAGGTTCGTGAATTCGAGGTCAACCCTATACTTGCTCAATGTCGTTATATGTATTTTTACTACAAAATACAGTATGGTGAGTTTCATTTGATTTCCTTTTTCTCTTTACATTTTTGGGACTGAGAATACATGCGTTGTTTCTTTTTAAATGTTTTACAAAATAAGCACAAGTTCATGAAACTACATTCTACGATTGTTTTGTTATACCGGATATTTGTACTTATTATTATTATGCTTGGTAACCTAAGAATTAGTGAAAAACACTAATTGACGTGAATCCTAAAGGTAGATCTACGGGCACCAACCACCCCCATTTTCGAATAGTGGAAATGCTTTAGTACTTCGAAGGGTTCTTGTCATACATTTGAATAGTGGAATGTATGATGCCAGATATCTTAAGCGCTCTATGTTAAGGTCGGTTACCAGGCAACTCATCGTATGAATGATTTTTGCAGTTGTAATGATCCTGCGCATTTAATTAAATGAAATCTTGTAGCTTATTAAATATTATGGTTATTATATAGAACTTAAACCTATGAACTCACCAACCTTTTGGTTGACACTTTAAAGCATGTTTATTCTCAGGTATTAAAGAAACCTTCCGCTGTGAATTTTCTCATTTTAGAGATATTACTTGAAGTCATTCATGACGTATTTCAAAAGACGTTGCATTCGAGTCGTTGAGTTCATCAAGATTATTATTAAGTCAATTATAGTTGGATATATTATGAGATGGTATGCAGGTCGTCAATTTTCGATGTAATGAAAGATTGTCTTTTCAAAAACGAATGCAATGCTTGTAAAACGGTATCATATAGAGGTCAAGTACCTCGCGATGTAATCAACTATTATGAATCGTTTAATATCGATATGGACTTCGTCCGGATGGATTAGGACGGGTCTTTTCAAATGCCCGCCACACAAACAACTCTACCTTTCTAGGCACCAAATTATTACTGTAACAGCTCCGTATCTATCAAACTACATAATTTTCGAACCGTAAACTTACCGTTGGTACCCAGACTCCATTTTCTAGAATCTGGGATACTGCAGTCCATTTTCAGTCCAGAGATTATTTGGTTCAATTCACTTAACTCGGTCGTAGCTCTGCCTCTCGGTGCCCACCGCCATTCCCACATACCTGTGATATTTTCACCACCATTCGATAACACCACTCCGTCTTTAATTGTTGCTTCTTTAATGCTCTCCAATTAGAACAATAGTGAATTTATCCTTTAGACACGTGTTGTCTATCCACACTTCCTACCAAAATGAAGTACTTGCTCCATCTCCAACAACTTTCGTGAACTTCCTGAAAAGAATGCCAATATCTTCCAATTGACCTCCTGTTGCAATAATATTAGACCAAGTGGTTGCAGTAGGGGAGTGGCGTGAGCCATCACCCAACCGCAAACCAACAAAGAAACCATAAAGCTTTTAATGATTCGAACCCAATATGCATTGGGTTCGATTTTGAAACGCCACCACCATTTTCCCAATAAAGCAAAAAAATTTCCTGTAAGGGAACCCAAATCTAACCCTCCATCCCCAAATGGTAACATAACGTTTTTCCATTTAACCCACAATATTTTATTATTATTATTACCCGACCCGCCCCAAAAAAGGAACGCCTCACTCTCTCAAGTTGTTTAATCACACCTGGGGGAGCATGGAAGAGGGAGAAATAGTACAAGGTAGTCTATCTAGAACCGATTTCACAAGAGTCCACCGACCACCAAAAGACTAACATGGGATTATGCTTAATGACTACTAATCTTAACCCATAACAATAAGTGTTTGGATGATGAAATATGCACATAGCTAAAGGTGATGGTAGACATCTTGACATAAATAAACAAGTTCACTAATCCATACTTGATCTAGCAAAAGACCAAAACCAAAGAAATCTTAAAACAGAAAATGGAAACTACACGGTTAGGACCACGGTCGACCACATCTCAGACCGTGGAGACTTGCACCCAGATTTGTGAAATCTGGGTTGCACGGTCGACTCCACGGCTGACCGTGGATCGACTGTAAAAGCTTCTGTCCCAAAATCCACCGATTTTGGTTCAAACATTTCGGGGCATCTATAATTCATGAAACCTGTTCAAACATGCTTAGAATAGTTGCCTTCTTCGTTCCCAAAGGAGTTTTGGTCACTTTAACACTAATCTTGGTTAATCACACTTAATGACAATTAAGCCTTGATTAAAGAAAACACATAAGTGTTTTAGGAAAACATGTACATCTAGACATTCTTAGGATGGTCACCAAGTCCCAACCAAGAGTTGATCTTTCCTTGTACATGTGTTGGACATTAATGTATGCTTATACATTAATCTTGCAAATGCCACTTTGCAAGTAAAACTTACATAGCCTTAGTTTAATACTCTGTTATCACTATGTGCTTAATTCTAAATTACTTAGTAATCTCTTGCTAGTCATTACATGAATATTACTTGACTACTTGCTATTAGTACTTGTGTATTATTTAACTATGTGTTAAGTGCTAAATGATAAGTAGTTATTGAATATATGTATGTATGAACCATATCTTGCTATATGTTACAAGTTGGACTCCACCAACTAGTATTTGGACTACTTCAATATATGCATGTGTTACTTGGATAAATATTAAAATGTCATAATCTAGTAAACTCAAAAGGCAATGAAACATTAACACACATAGGTTTGCTTAAATCTAAAATTAAGTTTATGAGTAAGGTTTAAACTTGATTAACTTAATGTCTTACAACATGCTTAATTGTTATTACTTGCTTAATTTATTAAAACATCATTAACACAGTTAATTAATTACAAATAAGTTCAAATGTGAATACTAGCATACTTTGTGATTAAAGTGAATTTGTGTCATTAATGACATGTTGACCAACCAATAGAGATTTAGAAAATGTGTTAATTACAAATAAAGGATTATGACAAAACTGAGATTGCCTTAAATAATTATCACGTCTTGTATCCAATAATGTTAGACTTTCTACTTTGAACATGATAAGTCACTATCAAGGCAATACATCCAAGGTAAATGGACATTTAATGCATATAGTACTTGTATAAGATGTTGGGTATCTTTTTGCAGATGTTAAATGAAGTAAAGTGTCCAAGGAGTGACGTCCAAAACTGTCACACCCCCAAATAGGGCCTGTGGTATTTGTGACTAATTATATCAAATCACAGTTGTATAAACAAGAACGACTCTATATGAGACGTTTTATTGAGTTTTGCAGCGAAAGATAAATAGATTACATTGTATTTAGAATATTAAATGTCTTTGATTGATATGATATGTAATGAAGATTCCAAGCATATCAAGCAATCATCATCAAAGCAGCAGATATACAGCAGAAGCAATATTTAAGTACCTGCGAATAAACATGCTTTAAAAAGTCAACACGAGGTTGAGTGAGTTCATAGGTTTATCATACATCAATAGTTCATTATAGCATTAGACCACAAGATTTCAGTTTAAAGTTGATTGATACCTATCATATCAATCGAAAAAGTTGCTGTTTGTAATATCACGACTAAACAATAGTTACCCCGTAACACTTGTTATTCATGTCGTTGAATCATTATTATGTATCCAAAGACCAACGGTCAAATGGACAGAGACGTCACTCTCAGTAGCGCTACTCACAATAACTAAGCTTGCTTCTTATACCTCAGCAATTAACGATATTACGGTGGGGATTTAGCATGCCAAAGCACGTATATAGCATAAAAATTTGAGTACTTGTGTCTAAACGTAAAACAGTTATAAAAGTTGCGCATGTATTCTCAGCCCAAAAATATATATAAAAAGGGAGCTATGAAAACTCACGATACTGTATTTCGTATTTCGTAGTAATTAATCTTATGAGCGGTACTGAACAAGTGCAGAGTTGTCCTCGGATTCACGAACCTATATCAAGTATATATATTAACACATATACTTGTAATCGAATAAGTTTATATATATTATTTCATATTTTATATATTTCTGTATATATATACTTATATATATATATTCTATGTATAAGTATTTGTTTGATATGATAATATTAATAATGATAATAAATAATGAGTTGTATTATTTTGTAATAACAATAATATTCATAATGATAATGGTAATATAATAATGATGATACTAAAAATAATGATGATAATACTATTAATTAGATTTAATAATGATGTTGAAAATAATAATTTTGATAATATCACTAGTTACTTTGTTAGCAATGATAATGATAATTAATATTTTGCTAATAATAATAGTAATAATAATGATAATACTAATATTTAAAAATAATGATAATTAATAATAATAATAATACTAGTAATAAAAATGATAATAATCATGATAAAAATAATAATAATTATAATGATAATACTAATAACAATAATTATAATAACAATAATTATAATAACATTAGTAATAATAATAATAATAAAGATAATAATAATAATAATAATAATAATAATAATAATAATAATAATAATAATAATAATAATAATAATAATAATACTAATAAGAATAATAATAATAAATGAGAACTACCTTTATAAGCCTTTTCAAAAAAAATTGCCTAAGACAGGGCTCGAACCCGTGACCTCTCGATAACAAGACCAACATCCAAACCATCAAACCAAATCCGTTTTTTCTGAAATCATACCCATTTGTTATTTATTTAAACTGTATCTGTTTCCTTTCTTCTTTCTTCTTCTCCACTTAATAAATTCGACCAGAGATAAACAATTGTAACTATGAATTAGGAACTCAATTTATAATTGAAAATTGACACAGAATCGAATAGAATGTGGGTGTTCTTGATCACAGAAAAAGAAAAGAGAAAAAATATAGCAGCAGGAGTGACATTCGACGGGTATGAAACTCAAAATTAGTTTATGAATTTAAGATCGTTTTAGATTATACTTTCAACATAAAATACGTTCTAAATTATTCCTAGAAACTTTAGGAATCATCAATTCCAACAGAAACTTTAAAACAAATATGAATTTCGCGAAGAACAACTTGGTTGACTTTTTGATTTCGAACCTTTGACTCAAAAATTCGAATTCGATATAGAAAATTGGAATGTGAAACTTTACAGAAAGTTCAACTAGAGTAATCCTAACACAACTGCATTATTAGTTTTTGAAAAGTGTTTCGAAATCGAGGTTTTTGCAAAATGGACCAAGAACAGAGGTTACGACCTTTATATTTTTTTTTTAAATTTTCCGTTTTAATCTCGTTAATCAAGGTTGATAAAGATGATAGGAACCGAATGGATTGTTTAATTACTGAACTTTGATCGACTTATATTAGAAAATTTGGGTTTGTGGGTGTCGACTAGATCACAGACAACAGAAAAATATATAAAATAAAAATAAAAAATTAGGGAGAAGATTAAAAGCAGATACGATCTATTTACAAAGCTGATCACGATCTAAAAAATATATAAAATTTTAAATACTGGAACCTAATTTAGGTATCTGTTACTTTTTAATTTTAATTAATATCAATAATTAATAATTATATTAATAATAATACAAATTAATAATAATAATAATATTAATAATAGTAAATGAAGATAATAATAATAATAAACCTAATAATAATGATAATTGTAATAAGTTTGTTAATAATTAATAATAATGATGATAATAATAAAAATGATAATAATAATTATAAAAATGGTATTAACAATAATATTATTAATGATAATAATAATAGATTGTATTATAATACTGATAATATTAATTATAAACATGATAATAATAATATTATTAATGATATTAATAATAATAATGATTATAATAACAATAGATTGTGGTATTGATAAATATAACAATAATACTTATAATAATAATAATATTAATATTAATAACAAGGTTAATGATAATTATTAATAATAATGTTGATAATCAAAACAATATTATTAATAGTAAGTTGTATTAATTTATCAATAATCTTATCACTTTTAGTAAAAGTGATAATACTAATAATATTAATAATATATTAGTAATTATGTTAATGATGATGATAATTATTAATGATAATAATTATAATACTGATAAAAATAATGATGTATATACACACACAATTATATTTACATATCTTTTATAACCAGTTATTCGTGAATCGTCGGAAACAGTTGAAGTTTAATTTAAATTTAATAAAAAAATTTCCGGGTTATCACAGTATCCCCCTGTTAATAGAAATTTTGTCCCGAAATTTAGTTGTTGCCATCAATCGGCATTGTTCATAAATAGATGAGGATATTTACGTTTTATTTAGTTTTCACGTTCCCAGGTATACTCGGGGCCTTGCGTGAATTCCAACAGATAGAATATTGTTTTGTTTATAGCGTTTAAATCGAAGTGTATTTTATTATTGATGCGGATGTTATCTAAAGGATTTAACAAGAGTGTCATTGATTAGGTTTTCTCAGAAAGAGATGATGACGTTATACAAGCATTTCAATACACATGAAATGTGTTATGAATAATAGTGAGCTTATTTAAACCTTAAGCGTTTATGCCACAATATTAGGGTAGACAAAACAGAGAGGAGTTCATGAAAATCATAGTCATGAAATTTGATAGAAATCATCATTCTTTATAACAAGAATGATGAATATGAGTTAAAAAATAGAGTTTTATCAACATTGGGTAATATGGATGAAACGATTTGATTACAAGAAGAGTATAAACAAAGGTATCGTAAAAGATTGAAATGAGGAAATTAAATGTTCGCCTTAACTTTTGATATAGTTAAAGTTGATTTCCGGAATTCACGGGATTTAAAGAAATCTTTATAAGATTTGATTCTCCGGTATTAGGATTTTCTTTAATTAAATGCGGTGAATTGCCTCGATTGCTGTGTCTGAAATTTCGCTATAAATTAGCTTCTTCCATTTCATTATCTTCACCACTTCTATACTTTCTTCCTCAATTCATACTTCCAAAAGATTTGTTAATATGCTCAATCCAGTTCTTGTTCTTGACCTTATATTGGTTATTGCCACAATCTTCCTTCTTTTCCAACTCCTACAAGAGGAGTCTGTTTACTTCTATTATGCTCTAGGATTTATTGTGTTTTTAGTTTTCCCGTATCTTTATATTGCTATACGCATTGATATACACGGTCTGTAATTTTAGTGTTGTTATCGGGCTTTACATTTTCCCTTATATGTCGAAGCTTCATGCTTTCGTAAAGCAAGTAACGGTCCAGAATTCGTAGGTATGAAGTTTCAAATGAACCTAGTGTTCTAAGCAGGAAGGAATTGAAATATCACGATTGATTTGTTAAATTACTAGAATTACTGAGGATAGAACTATCAAGAATATATGTTCTTGATATGTTCAGAGATTCAGTAGAATGTAAGAGTCGTGTAACATGGCAAATGATGATTATAAAGTCTATGAATCATCATCTTCCATTAAAAATTTAGCATGACTTACTGTAATATAATCACGTTGGCCTGACGTCATTATATTATACTAACTCATGCTTCAATTCCCAACACTTCTCCAGAATTCATTCATAATTTAAACTTGAATTTTACAGAATATAGAAACTAAAACAGTTTCCTTTATGACATAATAAATATATCGTAAAGAGATAATTAATTGCGGACAAGAATCGTTATGAATATATCTTCAGAGATATAGAGGATATTTATAACGAATGATACGATGATTTTATAATCGAGGAAAATTATTCTGTAAAAATTTAGAATGCGTAAAGAGATCTTCGGTGATTTCCTTCAGAAATCGAATCATCTAGATTCTTTGGTTATAGGTTTAGTCTTTGGGATTTGTCCACAGCTTCCTTCATGTTTTGCTCAATTCGTCTTTCAATACCTGATTTTCTTTTGAGCTTTTCCAACACACAATTCTTTATTATCAAGCTTCTGGTCATTAAGACCATCTACGGCCTTTGCTGCTTCATCAGCATTATTAGGGTTAACGAATCTGAATCGTTGGTTATAGTTCTAAGGTGTTTTCAAGAGTTTTGTACAATGTAACATATTAATGTGAGATATAAATATTTCTCGGGTATTACCTACCCGTTAAAATATTAACAGTTTGTACAAAAGAGTTTTAATTACAGTTTTTATGAAAATATACGTACATGTATATTTTCCTTCAGATGTAATCATGGATTTAATGAGTTAATATAATATTAAACTCATTTGATTTACGGTTGAAACGAGAATGAATAATCTCCAAAACCTTAGAGATTTCATAATTGTCGCGAAATATTTTGCTAATGAAGTTATGAATCAATACATTCGTCGTTACACTTGATTTATTATGAAATGGAGTTTATTGTGTTGAAGCAGTGATTAACAATTGTTAAGTCATTAATGAAAGATGTACATTATAGCGTTTTAGTGATATGAATTAACCAAGTAGTACATACTAGTTAAGATTCACACGTAATAGCTTAGTACTAAAAGATTTATTATTGTTCCAAACCACATATATATAAAGTATACATATATAATTCTTCAGGAAGAACGAGTCAATACATCTTAACTCATTATTACTAGTATTCCTTGGTATCTATGGGGCGTATGATGTTGATATCCGAGGTACCGAGTGTGATGTTGAGGCATGGGGTGCGGATGTTGTTGTTGGTGGTGATGATGGTACTGGTGGTGCTGGTTATACTGTGAAATGTCTCGTTCTTATTGATTAAAAATGTTCCATATTAATTGATTTCGTTGCGAGGTTTTGACCTCTATATGAGACGTTTTTCAAAGACTGCATTCATTTTTAAAACAAACCATAACCTTTATTTCATAAATAAAGGTTTAAAAAGCTTTACGTAGATTAAATGATAATCTAAAATATCCTGTTTACACACGACCATTACATAATGGTTTACAATACAAATATGTTACATCGAAATCAGTTTCTTGAATGCAGTTTTTACACAATATCATACAAACATGGACTCCAAATCTTGTCCTTATTTTAGTATGCAACAGCGGAAGCTCTTAGTATTCACCTGAGAATAAACATGCTTTAAACGTCAACAAAAATGTTGGTGAGTTATAGGTTTAACCTATATATATCAAATCGTAACAATAGACCACAAGATTTCATATTTCAATACACATCCCATACATAGAGATAAAAATTATTCATATGGTGAACACCTGGTAACCGACATTAACAAGATGCATATATAAGAATATCCCCATCATTCCGGGACACTCTTCGGATATGATATAAATTTTGAAGTACTAAAGCATCCGGTACTTTGGATGGGGTTTGTTAGGCCCAATAGATCTATCTTTAGGATTCGCGTCAATTAGGGTGTCTGTTCCCTAATTCTTAGATTACCAGACTTAATAAAAAGGGGCATATTCGATTTCGATAATTCAACCATAGAATGTAGTTACACGTACTTGTGTCTATTTTGTAAATCATTTATAAAACCTGCATGTATTCTCATCCCAAAAATATTAGATTTTAAAAGTGGGACTATAACTCACTTTCACAGATTTTTACTTCGTCGGGAAGTAAGACTTGGCCACTGGTTGATTCACGAACCTATAACAATATATATATATATATATATATATATATATATATATATATATATATATATATATATATATATATATATATATATATATATATATATATATATATATATATATATATATATATATCAAAGTATGTTCAAAATATATTTACAACACTTTTAATATATTTTGATGTTTTAAGTTTATTAAGTCAGCTGTCCTCGTTAGTAACCTACAACTAGTTGTCCACAGTTAGATGTACAGAAATAAATCGATAAATATTATCTTGAATCAATCCACGACCCAGTGTATACGTATCTCAGTATTGATCACAACTCAAACTATATATATTTTGGAATCAACCTCAACCCTGTATAGCTAACTCCAACATTCACATATAGAGTGTCTATGGTTGTTCCGAAATATATATAGATGTGTCGACATGATAGGTCAAAACATTGTATACGTGTCTATGGTATCTCAAGATTACATAATATACAATACAAGTTGATTAAGTTATGGTTGGAATAGATTTGTTACCAATTTTCACATAGCTAAAATGAGAAAAATTATCCAATCTTGTTTTACCCATAACTTCTTCATTTTAAATCCGTTTTGAGTGAATCAAATTGCTATGGTTTCATATTGAACTCTATTTTATGAATCTAAACATAAAAAGTATAGGTTTATAGTCGGAAAAATAAGTTACAAGTCGTTTTTGTAAAGGTAGTCATTTCAGTCGAAAGAACGACGTCTAGATGACCATTTTAGAAAACATACTTCCACTTTGAGTTTAACCATAATTTTTGGATATAGTTTCATGTTCATAATAAAAATCATTTTCTCAGAATAACAACTTTTAAATCAAAGTTTATCATAGTTTTTAATTAACTAACCCAAAACAGCCCACGGTGTTACTACGACAGCGTAAATTCGGTTTTACGGTGTTTTTCGTGTTTCCAGGTTTTAAATCATTAAGTTAGCATATCATATAGATATAGAACATGTGTTTAGTTGATTTTAAAAGTCAAGTTAGAAGGATTAACTTTTATTTGTGAACAAGTTTAGAATTAACTAAACTATGTTCTAGTGATTACAAGTTTAAACCTTCGAATAAGATAGCTTTATATGTATGAATCGAATGATGTTATGAACATTATTACTACCTCAAGTTCCTTGGATAAACCTACTGGAAATGAGAAAAATAGATCTAGCTTCAAAGGATCCTTGGATGGCTTGAAAGTTCTTGAAGCAGAATCATGACACGAAAACAATTTCAAGTAAGATTTCCACTCGAAATAAGATTGTTATAGTTATAGAAATTGAATTAAAGTTTGAATATGATTATTACCTTGTATTAGAAAGATAACCTACTGTAAATAACAAAGGTTTCTTGATCTTGGATGATTACTTGGAATGGATTTAGAAAACTTGGAAGTAAACTTGCAATCTTGGAAGTATTCTTGATTTTATGAAACTAGAACTTTTGGAATTTATGAAGAACACTTAGAACTTGAAGATAGAACTTGAGAGAGATCAATTAGATGAATAAAATTGAAGAATGAAAGTGTTTGTAGGTGTTTTTGGTCGTTGGTGTATGGATTAGATATAAAGGATATGTAATTTTATTTTCATGTAAATAAGTCATGAATGATTACTCATATTTTTGTAATTTTATGAGATATTTCATGCTAGTTGCCAAATGATGGTTCCCACATGTGTTAGGTGACTCACATGGGCTGCTAAGAGCTGATCATTGGTGAAAGGACCCGTTCATATAAATTATAAATGATTCACAATAGTTGATTACATCGCACCTCTATATGATACGTTTTACAAACATTGCATTCGTTTTTAAAAGACAAACTTTCTTTACATCAAAAATTGACGGCATGCATACCATTTCATATTACATCCAACTATAATTGACTTAATATTAATCTTGATGAACTCAACGACTCGAATGCAACGTCTTTCAAAGTATGTCTTGAATGACTCCAAGTAATATCCTTAAAATGAGCTAATGCACAGCGGAAGATTTCTTTAATACCTGAGAATAAACATGCTTTAAAGTGTCAACCAAAAGGTTGGTGAGTTCATTAGTTTATCATAATCCATCATTTCCGTAATAGTAATAGACCACAAGATTTCAGTTTCTATAAATATCCGTACACTCGCAAGTGTATAAAAGTATTCTATAAGTTGTAGGCACCCGGTAACAAGCCTTAATGTTCATGTTTTACCCTCTGAAGTACACCAGATCAGGTGTGTTTAAAATAACCTCGAAGTACTAAAGCATCCTATAGTCAGGATGGGGTTTGTCAGACCCAATCGATCTATCTTTAGGATTCGCGCCTACCGTACATAGACAAGTAGTTTAATGTTACCAAGCTAAGGGTATATTTCTGGTTTAAACCCACATAGAATTAGTTTTAGTACTTGTGTCTATTTCGTAAAACATTTATAAATCAGCGCATGTATTCTCAGCCCAAAAATATATATAAAAAGGGAGCAAATGAAACTCACAATACTGTATTTCGTAGCAATTATGTATATGACGGCACTGAACAAGTGCAGGGTTTGTCTCGGATTCACGAACCTATATTAAGTATATATATTTATATGTTGGTCAATATCTGTGTAACAATTTAGGTCAAGTCGTAGTGTATCACAATCCTAATGCTCGAGACCGACATGCAAAAGTCAACAAAAGTCAACTTGACCCAAAATGACTTCCAAAATCTATACATGTTTATTATATAACTTATATATAGTAGTTTTATATATTTAAATATATTTATCAGATCTTATTATACTAAATAATACAAGTCATTTATTAATAAATAAAAATTTATATTAAAATTCATATATGATAAAAATATACTTTTATATATCTCAAGTAATAAAATTTATAAAATTCACTTAATATCATAAAAATATAGTGGTATGTATTATTAATGTAATTACATTACGTGTGGTAAAAATATCTTTGTACGCATATTTATTTGATAAAATAATATTGATAATAATGATAATGATAAAAATAATAAAATAATAGTTTCAATAAAAATATTAATTTTTAGTAATAATGATAATTTTAGCAATAACATCAACTGATAACAGTTATAATAATCGTTTTAATAATAATATTAAAATTAATGATAATTCAGTTGACCATATCTTTTAATCCGTTCATCGAAACCACACGATTTCTAAATGAAAAGTTATTAATTTTTTTTCTTCATCTTTTCAACGACATGCATATCATATAACTTATCTCAGTAGCATATGTATCAA
The DNA here is from genome assembly GCF_046630445.1 of Rutidosis leptorrhynchoides. Classification (NCBI taxonomy): domain Eukaryota; kingdom Viridiplantae; phylum Streptophyta; class Magnoliopsida; order Asterales; family Asteraceae; genus Rutidosis; species Rutidosis leptorrhynchoides. Next base: position 541,425,845 of record NC_092334.1, read on the forward strand.
ATTCGTGATTTATCATAAACTATTTAACGACGAAACTAAGCATACAAACATGCATAATCATATATACTCGAGCACTAGTCAGGGATACACTATTAATATATAAAAGATAAGATATGAATGCTCACGTATCAATATTGTGATTCAATATTGCAGGAAAGTACGTAGACGCAACGAAAATGATAAACATTAGGTTGACCTCACGAGCAATACCCTCGATCAATACCCATAACCTTCATAGCTATAACCCATAATTTCCTTAGCTCTATCCCATTTGAAAACTTATTTTGAAATCGTCTGAATATAACTCCGTCGTAGTATTTTATGTATACTAATAATATCTTGAAATAATACTAAGTAAATATATATATATATATATATATATATATATATATATATATATGTGTGTGTGTGTGTGTGTGTGTGTGCGTAATTCGATTGAGAGAGTTTAGAGAAATATATATTTTCAAGTTTCTATGAAATAATGAAACCTATTGAATTCTTTTTATAATAGATTTTTGAATTATTAAAGTGAATTATTAAAGTATGAATTATTAAAGTGAATTATTAAAGTATGAATTATTAAAGTGAATTATTAAAGTATGAATTATTAAAGTGAATTATTAAAGTATGAATTATTAAAGTGAATTATTAAAGTGAATTATTAAAGTATAAATTATTAAAGTGAATTATTAAAGTATGAATTATTAAAGTGAATTATTAAAGTATGAATTATTAAAGTGAATTATTAAAGTATGAATTATTAAAGTGAATTATTAAAGTATGAATTATTAAAGTGAATTATTAAAGTAAATTATTAAAGTATAAATTATTAAAGTGAATTATTAAAGTATGAATTATTAAAGTTAAAGTAAAGTAAAAGTAAAGTAAAGGTAAAGTTAAAGTATAGTAAAAGTATAAAACTATGTACGTATAATACGCGTATAAAAAATATATATATAATATTAATTTAAATCGTTTTATATATTTAATAAAATAAAATATAAATATCGTTATCTTTCTCATACTGGTTAAGTATTGAGTTGTCAAAAAGAATAGATTTTCTTAAATCACAGTGGACCTCATAACATAGGCCCGTAATCATATCATAATGTATCTGATAATTCAATTATTTGATATTATCTCTTAATTCTGTCGATAAATATATGGAAACAAATATGTTCATGTAAAGTATCATATATCTAATACTTTGTTAATGTTTTCAGTTAATATTATATATTATATATACATATCTATATACACATAATTGTTCATGAATCATCGAACACGGTCAAAGGGTAATTGATTACATGAATGTAGTTCCAAACTTTTTGAGATTCAACATTACAAATTCTGCTTATCGTGTCGGAAACATATAAAGGTTAAGTTTAAATTTGGTCGGAAATTTCCGGGTCGTCACAATTGGAGTGTATATACCAATAGTACATACATCTAAAAGCTGTGTATTGTACGAGTACGAATACGGGTGCATACGAGTAGAATTGTTGATGAAACTGAACGAGGATGTAATTGTAAGCATTTTTGTTAAGTAGACGTATTTTGATAAGTGTCTTGAAGTCTTTCAAAAGTGTATGAATACATATTAAAACACTACATGTATATACATTTTAACTGAGTCGTTAAGTCATCGTTAGTCGTTACATGTAAATGTTGTTTTGAAACCTTTAGGTTAACGATCTTGTTGAATGTTGTTAACCCATTGTTTATTATAACAAATGAGATGTTAAATTGTTATATTATCATGATATTATGATATATAATATATCTTAGTATGATGTATATACAGTTAAATGTCGTTACAACGATAATCGTTACATATATGTCTCGTTTCGAAATCATTAAGTTAGTAGTCTTATTTTTACATATGTATTTCATTGTTAATACACTTAATAATATATTTACTTATCATTTAACATAATTAACCAAGTGTATCAATATCTTAATATGATTCATATGTAGCTAGTAAGACGTTGTTATAACGATAATCGTTATATATATCGTTTTCGAGTTTCTTAAATTAATAGTCTCATTTTTATGTATATAACTCATTGTTAAAATACCTAATGAGATACATACTTATAATAAAATCATGTTAACTATATATATAACCATATATATGTCATCGTATAGTTTTTACAAGTTTTAACATTCGTGAATCACCGGTCAACTTGGGTGGTCAATTGTCTATATGAAACCTATTTCAATTAATCAAGTCTTAACAAGTTTGATTGCTAAACATGTTGGAAACACTTAATCATGTAAATAACAATTTCATTTAATATATATATAAACATGGAAAAGTTCGGGTCACTACAGTACCTACCCGTTAAATAAATTTCGTCCCGAAATTTTAAGCAGTTGGAGGTGTTGACGTATCTTCTGAAAATAAATGCGGGTATTTCTTCTTCATCTGATCTTCTCGTTCCCAGGTGAACTCAGGTCCTCTACGAGCATTCCATCGAACCTTAACAATTGGTATCTTGTTTTGCTTAAGTCTTTTAACCTCACGATCCATTATTTCGACGGGTTCTTCGATAAATTGAAGTTTTTCGTTGATTTGGATTTCATCTAACGGAATAGTGAGATTTTTTTTAGCAAAACATTTATTCAAATTCGAGACGTGGAAAGTGTTATGTACAGCCACGAGTTGTTGAGGTAACTCAAGTCGGTAAGCTACTGGTCCGACACGATCAATAATCTTGAATGGTCCAATATACCTTGGATTTAATTTCCCTCGTTTACCAAATCGAACAACGCCTTTCCAAGGTGCAACTTTAAGCATGACCTTCTCTCCAATTTCAAATTCTATATCTTTTCTTTTAATGTCAGCGTAGCTCTTTTGTCGACTTTGGGCGGTTTTCAACCGTTGTTGAATTTGGATGATCTTCTCGGTAGTTTCTTGTATTATCTCCGGACCCGTAATCTGTGTATCCCCCACTTCACTCCAACAAATCGGAGACCTGCACTTTCTACCATAAAGTGCTTCAAACGGCGCCATCTCAATGCTTGAATGGTAGCTGTTGTTGTAGGAAAATTCTTCTAACGATAGATGTCGATCCCAACTGTTTCCGAAATCAATAACACATGCTCGTAGCATGTCTTCAAGCGTTTGTATCGTCCTTTCACTTTGCCCATCAGTTTGTGGATGATAGGAAGTACTCATGTCAAGACGAGTTCCTAATGCTTGCTGTAATGTCTGCCAGAATCTTGAAATAAATCTGCCATCCCTATCAGAGATAATAGAGATTGGTATTCCATGTCTGGATCCTTCAAATACAGTCGTGCTAACTTCTCCATCTTGTCATCTTCTCTTATTGGTAGGAAGTGTGCTGATTTGGTGAGACGATCAACTATTACCCAAATAGTATCAAAACCACTTGCAGTCCTTGGCAATTTAGTGATGAAATCCATGGTAATGTTTTCCCATTTCCATTCCGGGATTTCGGGTTGTTGAAGTAGACCTGATGGTTTCTGATGCTCAGCTTTGACCTTAGAACACGTCAAACATTCTCCTACGTATTTAGCAACATCGGCTTTCATACCCGGCCACCAAAAATGTTTCTTGAGATCCTTGTACATCTTCCCCGTTCCAGGATGTATTGAGTATCTGGTTTTATGAGCTTCTCTAAGTACCATTTCTCTCATATCTCCAAATTTTGGTACCCAAATCCTTTCAGCCCTATACCGGGTTTCGTCTTCCCGAATATTAAGATGCTTCTCCGATCCTTTGGGGATTTCATCCTTTAAATTTCCCTCTTTTAAAACTCCTTGTTGCACCTCCTTTATTTAAGTAGTAAGGTTATTGTGAATCATTATATTCATAGATTTTAATCGAATGGGTTCTCTGTCCTTCCTGCTCAAGGTGCCGGCTACCACATTTGCCTTCCCCGGGTGGTAACGAATCTCAAAGTCGTAATCATTCAACAATTCAATCCACCTACGCTGCCTCATATTCAGTTGTTTCTGATTAAATATGTGTTGAAGACTTTTGTGGTCGGTATATATAATACTTTTGATCCCATATAAGTAGTGCCTCCAAGTCTTTAATGCAAAAACAACCGCGCCTAATTCCAAATCATGCGTCGTATAATTTTGCTCGTGAATCTTCAATTGTCTAGACGCATAAGCAATCACCTTTGTTCGTTGCATTAATACACAACCGAGACCTTGCTTTGATGCGTCACAATAAATCACAAAATCATCATTCCCTTCAGGAAATGACAATATAGGTGCCGTAGTTAGCTTTTTCTTCAATAACTGAAACGCTTTCTCTTGTTCATCCTTCCATTCAAATTTCTTCCCTTTATACGTTAATGCAGTCAAGGGTTTTGCTATTCTGGAAAAGTCTTGGATGAACCTTCTGTAGTAACCAGCTAGTCCTAAAAACTGGCGTATGTGTTTCGGAGTTTTCGGGGTTTCCCACTTTTCAACAGTTTCTATCTTTGCCGGATCCACCTTAATACCTTTTATGTTCACTATGTGACCGAGGAATTGAACTTCTTCCAACCAAAATGCACACTTTGAAAATCTAGCGTACAATTCTTCCTTCCTCAATACTTCTAACACCTTTCTCAAATGTTTACCGTGTTCTTGGTCATTCTTTGAGTAAATAAGTATGTCATCAATGAAAACAATGACAAACTTGTCAAGGTATGGTCCACACACTCGGTTCATAAGGTCCATGAACACAGCTGGTGCATTAGTTAAACCAAACGGCATGACCATAAACTCGTAATGACCGTAACGTGTTCTGAAAGCAGTCTTTGGAATATCATTTTCTTTCACCCGCATTTGATGATACCTGGAACGTAAGTCAATCTTTAAATAAACAGACGAGCCTTGTAGTTGATCAAATAAGTCGTCGATTCTCGGTAGTGGGTAGCGGTTCTTGATGGTAAGTTTGTTCAACTCTCGGTAGTCGATACACAACCTGAATGTACCATCTTTCTTCTTGACAAACAAAACAGGAGCTCCCCACGGTGATGTGCTTGGTCGAATGAAACCACGCTCTAAAAGTTCTTGTAATTGGCTTTGCAATTCTTTCATCTCGCTGGGTGCGAGTCTGTAAGGAGCACGAGCTATTGGTGCAGCTCCTGGTACAAGATCTATTTGAAATTCAACGGATCGATGTGGGGGTAATCCCGGTAATTCTTTCGGAAATACATCGGGAAATTCTTTTGCGACGGGAACATCATTGATGCTCTTTTCTTCAGTTTGTACTTTCTCGACGTGTGCTAGAACAGCATAGCAACCTTTTCTTATTAGTTTTTGTGCCTTCAAATTACTAATAAGATGTAGCTTTGTGTTGCCCTTTTCTCCGTACACCATTAAGGGTTTTCCTTTTTCTCGTATAATGCGAATTGCATTTTTATAACAAACGATCTCTGCTTTCACTTCTTTCAACCAGTCCATACCGATTATCACATCAAAACTCCCTAACTCTACTGGTATCAAGTCAATCTTAAATATTTCGCTAACCAGTTTAATTTCTCGATTCCGACATATATTATCTGCTGAAATTAATTTACCATTTGCTAATTCGAGTAAAAATTTACTATCCAACGGTGTCAATGGACAACTTAATTTAGCACAAAAATCTCTACTCATATAGCTTCTATCCGCATCCGAATCAAATAAAACGTAAGCAGATTTATTGTCAATAAGAAACGTACCCGTAACAAGCTCCGGGTCTTCCTGTGCCTCTGCCGCATTAATATTGAAAACTCTTCCGCGGCCTTGTCCATTTGTGTTGTCCTGGTTCGGGCAATAAAAATAATAATGTGGCCCGGTTTTCCACATTTATAACAAACTACATTGGCATAACTTGCTCCGACACTACTTGCTCTGCCATTACTCATTCCGACACCATTTGTTCCTTTCGTTCTGTTAACCCCTGGTCCGTAGACCTCACACTTCGCCGCGCTATGACCATTTCTTTTACACTTGTTGCAAAATTTAGTGCAGAACCCCGAGTGATACTTTTCACACCTTTGGCATAGCTGCTTCTGATTGTTGTTGTTGTTGCGGTTGTTATTGTTGTTGGGACGATTGTTGTAGTTGCTGTCATCGTTGTTGTTGTTGTTGTTGTTGTTGTTGGACCGTTTGTTGTAGTTGCGATTGATGTTGCGATTGTTGGGATAATTGTTGCGATTATTATTGTAATTGCTGTTGTTGTTGTATTGGTGATTCTTATCACCGTTTTCCTCCCACTTTCTTTTGACTTGCTTCACATTGGCCTCTTCAGCCATCTGTTCTTTAATTCTTTCCTCAATCTGGTTCACTAGTTTGTGAGCCATTCTACATGCCTGTTGTATGGAGGCGGGCTCGTGTGAACTTATATCTTCTTGGATTCTTTCCAATAATCCTTTCACAAACGCGTCGATCTTCTCTTCCTCATCTTCGAACGCTCCCGGACACAATAGGCACAATTATGTGAATCGTCTTTCGTACGTGGTAATATCAAATCCTTGAGTTCGTAACCCTCTAAGTTCTGTCCTTAGCTTATTGACCTCAGTTCTGGGACGGTACTTCTCGTTCATCAAGTGCTTGAATGCTAACCACGGTAGTGCGTACGCATCATCTTATCCCACTTGCTCTAGATAGGTATTCCACCATGTTAACGCAGAACCTGTGAAGGTATGCGTAGCGTACTTCACTTTGTCCTCTTCAGTACACTTACTTATGGCAAACACCGATTCGACCTTCTCGGTCCACCGTTTCAATCCGGTCGGTCCTTCGGTTCCATCAAATTCCAAAGGTTTGCAGGCAGTGAATTCTTTGTAGGTGCATCCTACACGATTTCCTGTACTGCTAGATCCAAGGTTATTGTTGGTATGTAGCGCAGCCTGTACTGCGGCTATGTTTGAAGCTAGAAAAGTACGGAATTCCTCTTCATTCATATTCACGGTGTGTCGAGTAGTCGGTGCCATTTCCTTCAAAATAGTCAAATGGAACAAGTTAATCATACAGAATATTAAGAGTAGTTAATAGTATTTCGTAGCATAATATGAACTCATTTATAAAAGCTTTTTCTTCATATTAGCGTTTTATAAGTTTAAATTCGAGTAGTACCTACCCGTTAAGTTCATGCATAGTAGCTAATATACAATTCAACTACTACAATTCTATATGAAAAACTGATTATAATAATATTTCGCGTTCAAACTTTTATACAATATTTTACAAACTTACAATACCGCTTATTTTACATAAAGCATGAAATATAGCACACAATAACTTTTATACAAGATTGTAACGACCCGACCAAATCGTCATTGACGGCGCCGCTACTTAGGTCCCGTTGCGTGGTCATAGTCTCTATATGAGACGCGTTTGACCAAAATTATGTCGCATTCATTTGAAACGTGCATGACTTGCAAAGTTTAGTTCACCAAACGGATCGACAACAAGTTTAAGTTTACAAAAGTAGTAAAGTACAAATGAAATATCTTGCGACATAATTAGTTTAAAATCACAGTTGCTATAAATAGCGTAAGTATGTAAACAATATGTTTGAATCCAAAGGTGCTATCACTAGCGTATGCATGTATGTATGCTTGACTCCAAGCAAGAAATCAGAGTGTATGCATGTATGCTTGACCCCAAGCAAGTATGAATGTACGCGGAAGCATGTATCAAATAGCCATGTATGAACCTGAGAAACATATAGAAAACTGTCAACGAAAAACGTTGGTGAAATCATAGGTGTTTGTAAACGTATATTTTGAACCACAATAGTTTGTATAGATGATTATCCAAATCGTATTTATTCCGAAGAATGTAGTTTGTATTGCGAGCACCCAATTACCAAAGCTTAACTGAATCTTCCCTCTGAATTTTGAATATAGTGTTAGAACATACACTATGCACGTTGAAATTATATTTCATCCACTAACGGTAGCAAACCGTCTGAATGAGGGTTCGTTAAACCCGTATGGCCACACAACATAATCACTCGCTTACACTTACACCCTGCAAGTGGAACTAATGATAATTGGATTGAGGACTTTTGTTCTAACTCGCCTGTATCTTTGTATTCGTATTTGTGTTCAAAGTATAAAAGTATGAAAAGTATATATACATGTGAAATGTATATAAGTATGTAATGTATATGTTTCTCATCCCACGATTTAAAAGAATAAAAGTTGTTGAAAAGGTGGGACTATGATCTCACCTCGAGTGCACGAGTATAAAAGTACTTCACAAAGTAACGTATGCATGAAAGTTGCTTAGCCTTGACCTAAACAAGTAAGTTGTATCAATTAACCGGTTACGATACAAGGTCGGGTGAAATGTGTTCAATTAGTCCTATGGCTCGTTACGACTCGAATAGTATAGCATGTGAATCACGTTGTCAAGTTTCATACATGAAACAAGTATAAAAGCATGTTAGAATGATTGTATAAAAGTTTGGTTAAGTTTGACTAAAAGTCAAACTTGGTCAAAGTCAACGAAAAAGTCAACACGTTCGGGTCGGGTCCCGAACTATTTTTCTATGCTAGTTATTCATATATAAGCATGTTAAAACAGGTTGCATGTAAATTGGAGGTCTAGAACATGTCAAACATTTTTAGTAAAAAGGTCAAGGGAAACAGAATCTGGACGCGGCTTATGTCGCGCCGCGGCCAGGCCTGTCGCGCCGCGACAATGGCCGTGGCCTGGTCCCAGGCCTGTTTCACTTGTTCAAGGCTTGGTAAAATTTCAAACAAACGCAAAACTCAAACCGTAAACAATTAGAAAGCGTATCTTATACCGTTGGAAAGCTCTTTTGACAAGGAACACAACTAAACATGTTTCATCAAACAAAAACAACATTTTCCATAACCGATTTCTCGTCAAGTGATCGTTTAAAAGTCCATTTTCAAAGTTTCAAGTTCATCAATTGCATTTTAAGTTTCGGGAATCCAATTTACACATACGATATGCCGTTTCGAAGGTAATTAAGCATACATTACAACTAATCACTAACAATTAACATTCCATGGCATTCAAGCATCAAAAGTTCATGTCAAGAACTATCAAACCCTAGTCAAACATCACAAAATCAATATTCATGTTTTTGAAGTTTTCTTAATCAACCTACGCATCAAAACGAAGCTAGTGATACTAGTAACACAATTAAAACATGCACTTTAACAATCTAACAACATTAACTCATCCAAAATCAAGGATTAGGCACACCCATTTCAAGTTCATGCTAGTTACTCCAAAAACAACAAATCGAGCAAACCAAACATATATTCATGTTAGACTTGAGCCATAGACACTAACTAACACCATTTCAAATCAAAAACACGAATTTAGAGAAATCTAGAGTTTTAGAAATGTTACCCAAAATCAATGAAGTTAGTATCAAATCGTAGAGGATGATGAGAGGATCAAGAATATGTAGTCGGATTTGTTGTGAGCTTCCAAGATTGAATTTAGATGATGAATGAATGGAATGGGTTTGTGTGTGTGTTCTTGAGATGGAGAGAAAAGGGATGAGGGAGATGATGGAATGGATGAAATGGGTTGACTAGTTGACCTAGTCAACTAGTTTGCCCATTTGGCAACTCCGGTCCCTCGAGTTTCAAAGCGGGTGCGGGATTTAACCGATCGAATATTTTTAAAACGCAAGTTAACGAGAGATGTTATAATTAAATGACGGAATTTTTATGAACGTTAGTCAACGGAAACTACGAATTTAAATAACGAAAGGTATTATTTAAAAGAAAAAGACGGTGTTAAAAATAAATTTAACGGAGAAAGGCGGGATGTTACATTATCCACAACTCAAAAGAAATTTCGTCCCGAAATTTAGTTGGAAGTAGTAGTTGTTGAATCTTCCTCGAGATCTTGCGTTGCCAATTCTACGAGTGAGGGAGAAGTACGTCCTAGGGTATTTCAACGAACTTCGACGGTCGGGATTTTTACGTTGGATTGAAGTTTGGTTTCACGATTCATGGTTTCAACCGGTCCTCCTAGGAATGAAGTTTATCGTCGATAGTAAGCTTATCGAAAAGGAATGACAAGTTCTTGTTTCGCCAAACACGTCTTTGAGTTGATACATCGAATGTAGGATAAACGGAGACCCAAAATGAGTCGGAAAAGTCTAAACGGCTAGCGACGGGTCCAAAACACCCCAAGAATTTAAAGGATCAAAATATCGCAGATTTAGCTTCCTACGTTTTCCCGAAACGGATTGCACCTTTCCAAGGTGCGACTCTTAACGTGACGCGATTTCCCACGTGGAATTTGAAATGTTTAAGTCTAACATCGGCGTAGCTCTTGGTGATTACGAGTCGCGTAGGGTTTTACCTGAATATGCATAAATTTTCTCGGTTGCTCATGAATAACCTCGGCCCCGGTGAATTGATCATCGTTTACTTGGTTCGACAAAGGAGAATGACGTTTCCGGTCACATGTGGTTTCAAAAGGAGTGACGTTAAAACTCGAATGAAAATCATTGTAGTACGAGGATTCGGTTAAAGGAAAATACTTTTCTCAAGTAAATTTGAAGTTGGTAATACAAATTCGTATTATGGTTTCCAAGGTTTAAATCGCATGTTTGTTCGGTCCGTCGGGTTGTGGATGGTACGCGGTACTCATGTCTAAACGCGGTCCCGAGGCTTTTTGTAAGGCACTCCAAAATCTAGAAGTGAAACGAGGATCTCGATCCGAAACGGGGTATATTTCCCTAAGGCATATTGAACAAGTTTGCTAGGAATTGAAAACGTTAGCTAGGACAAGTTTCTCAAGAAAATTCGCGTCGCGGAAGATTTATCGGTTTCCAAAAACGTTCGTCGGGGCAAGTTCTCCTCGGTTTCTGAAAGAAAAACGTTCGTCGGAACTATTCACCCTCAAGGTGAATACTAGTATAACGTGGAGAGTCTCTCTCCATTGGGAATTTTAGAATAAGGACCTCCTGAACCGGAAGTACGAGGGTGATGCAAAAGAAGTTTCCGCCCCGATGTGAGCATAATGAGTAAGTTGTAGTTAGTCAATAAGACTGTGCGAGGACGAGCTAGTATACACGTGTAACATACGGTTGAAGTCGAGAGGAATCGGTAATTCATTCGGAAGCATAAGTATAATTTGACAATAATTGAAGGTGTGTCCCCGGTATGGTTGTTATAAATATTCTCGGAGTTTTCGGATGTCCAAACCTGAAAAGATGAAGTCATGTACATGGCACATGGTGGTGTTTAGGTTGATCGAGTCTAACCACCATCACGCGTCACTAGAACTTTGGTATGTCTTACCGTAATATAACCACGTTGATCGAGTGTCGTTATATTACGCTAACTCATACCTCCATTCCCACATCACTCCATAGATTCAAGTTCGTGTCATCGTGAAGACCTAAAATGAACAAAATGTAACGACGTCTCTAACGTGACTCATATTAAATCGAAAGAATTTCTGCAATTCTAAGGAAGCGTTCCCCGAGGGAAGTGTATAAATGATTGTTCACGTCAATGCGGTTCGAGTCAGACAAAAATGTATTCAGGTATGAAAAGAGTAACGAGTCATGATAACGAGTAGCACGCAACCGTAGTGATAAATGTTGATGACGATACTCACCTAGAGTAGTGATGGTAGTAACACCAAAAAGTAGATAGTAAGAATCACCAGTGGGAAACCGATAGTAAGTTGAAACGGTGGCAAATAACAATCCGGGAGACAGAGTTCCCGAACAAGTGTGACTAATGAAGTCGTCGTCATCCATACGTGTACGAATCATGAATTTACGTGTGTTACCAAAAAGTGGCGGAATACGAGTTCGTATGATGAAGGTTGGGTACCATTAAAAAGTTTGCCTAAGAATGATTCAAGTATAATGCACAAGTAGTCAAGTAAGTGCTATCTATAGCAAATATATGTCAGAATGCAATTGCTAACTATCCGGTTGTAGTCTAGACTCACTAATGCGTCCTAACGACTCTGTTAGACACACTAATGCACATCCTAGTTCCCTACAACCAACGCTCTGATACCATCTGTAACGACCCGACCAAATCGTCATTGACGGCGCCGCTACTTAGGTCCCGTTGCGTGGTCATAGTCTCTATATGAGACGCGTTTGACCAAAATTATGTCGCATTCATTTGAAACGTGCATGACTTGCAAAGTTTAGTTCACCAAACGGATCGACAACAAGTTTAAGTTTACAAAAGTAGTAAAGTACAAATGAAATATCTTGCGACATAATTAGTTTAAAATCACAGTTGCTATAAATAGCGTAAGTATGTAAACAATATGTTTGAATCCAAAGGTGCTATCACTAGCGTATGCATGTATGTATGCTTGACTCCAAGCAAGAAATCAGAGTGTATGCATGTATGCTTGACCCCAAGCAAGTATGAATGTACGCGGAAGCATGTATCAAATAGCCATGTATGAACCTGAGAAACATATAGAAAACTGTCAACGAAAAACGTTGGTGAAATCATAGGTGTTTGTAAACGTATATTTTGAACCACAATAGTTTGTATAGATGATTATCCAAATCGTATTTATTCCGAAGAATGTAGTTTGTATTGCGAGCACCCAATTACCAAAGCTTAACTGAATCTTCCCTCTGAATTTTGAATATAGTGTTAGAACATACACTATGCACGTTGAAATTATATTTCATCCACTAACGGTAGCGAACCGTCTGAATGAGGGTTCGTTAAACCCGTATGGCCACACAACATAATCACTCGCTTACACTTACACCCTGCAAGTGGAACTAATGATAATTGGATTGAGGACTTTTGTTCTAACTCGCCTGTATCTTTGTATTCGTATTTGTGTTCAAAGTATAAAAGTATGAAAAGTATATATACATGTGAAATGTATATAAGTATGTAATGTATATGTTTCTCAGCCCACGATTTAAAAGAATAAAAGTTGTTGAAAAGGTGGGACTATGATCTCACCTCGAGTGCACGAGTATAAAAGTACTTCACAAAGTAACGTATGCATGAAAGTTGCTTAGCCTTGACCTAAACAAGTAAGTTGTATCAATTAACCGGTTACGATACAAGGTCGGGTGAAATGTGTTCAATTAGTCCTATGGCTCGTTACGACTCGAATAGTATAGCATGTGAATCACGTTGTCAAGTTTCATACATGAAACAAGTATAAAAGCATGTTAGAATGATTGTATAAAAGTTTGGTTAAGTTTGACTAAAAGTCAAACTTGGTCAAAGTCAACGAAAAAGTCAACACGTTCGGGTCGGGTCCCGAACTATTTTTCTATGCTAGTTATTCATATATAAGCATGTTAAAACAGGTTGCATGTAAATTGGAGGTCTAGAACATGTCAAACATTTTTAGTAAAAAGGTCAAGGGAAACAGAATCTGGACGCGGCTTATGTCGCGCCGCGGCCAGGCCTGTCGCGCCGCGACAATGGCCGTGGCCTGGTCCCAGGCCTGTTTCACTTGTTCAAGGCTTGGTAAAATTTCAAACAAACGCAAAACTCAAACCGTAAACAATTAGAAAGCGTATCTTATACCGTTGGAAAGCTCTTTTGACAAGGAACACAACTAAACATGTTTCATCAAACAAAAACAACATTTTCCATAACCGATTTCTCGTCAAGTGATCGTTTAAAAGTCCATTTTCAAAGTTTCAAGTTCATCAATTGCATTTTAAGTTTCGGGAATCCAATTTACACATACGATATGCCGTTTCGAAGGTAATTAAGCATACATTACAACTAATCACTAACAATTAACATTCCATGGCATTCAAGCATCAAAAGTTCATGTCAAGAACTATCAAACCCTAGTCAAACATCACAAAATCAATATTCATGTTTTTGAAGTTTTCTTAATCAACCTACGCATCAAAACGAAGCTAGTGATACTAGTAACACAATTAAAACATGCACTTTAACAATCTAACAACATTAACTCATCCAAAATCAAGGATTAGGCACACCCATTTCAAGTTCATGCTAGTTACTCCAAAAACAACAAATCGAGCAAACCAAACATATATTCATGTTAGACTTGAGCCATAGACACTAACTAACACCATTTCAAATCAAAAACACGAATTTAGAGAAATCTAGAGTTTTAGAAATGTTACCCAAAATCAATGAAGTTAGTATCAAATCGTAGAGGATGATGATAGGATCAAGAATATGTAGTCGGATTTGTTGTGAGCTTCCAAGATTGAATTTAGATGATGAATGAATGGAATGGGTTTGTGTGTGTGTTCTTGAGATGGAGAGAAAAGGGATGAGGGAGATGATGGAATGGATGAAATGGGTTGACTAGTTGACCTAGTCAACTAGTTTGCCCATTTGGCAACTCCGGTCCCTCGAGTTTCAAAGCGGGTGCGGGATTTAACCGATCGAATATTTTTAAAACGCAAGTTAACGAGAGATGTTATAACTAAATGACGGAATTTTTATGAACGTTAGTCAACGGAAACTACGAATTTAAATAACGAAAGGTATTATTTAAAAGAAAAAGACGGTGTTAAAAATAAATTTAACGGAGAAAGGCGGGATGTTACAAAGATAGTTATGAAGATAATTCTAGCTAGTACACAAGTCGTTCAGCAAAGGCAATAAAGACACGTAATTCATACGTCCAGAAACAAGTCATGCATTCTGGTTTTACTAGGACTACTTCCCATCCTTGGTCTTGTGGAACATAACCGTTATGGCCGTTGATAAGACAGCGTGTTGTAACGTCGTCAAAGGGACGAGGGTTACGTAATGACCAACAGTCTCGTAATAACCTAAAAACCTCATTTCTTACCCCAATTACCGACTCCGTCACTTGTGGGAACGTTTTGTTTAATAGCTGTAGCCCGATGTTCATTTTCTCACTTTGGTGAGAAGCGAACATTACTAACCCGTAAGCATAGCATGCTTCTTTATGTTGCATGTTAGCCGCTTTTTCTAAATCATGAAGTCCTATATTCGGATACATTGAGTCAAAATAATTTCTTAACCCGTTGCGTAAAATAGCATTTGGGTTCCCCGCAATATATGCGTCAAAGTAAACACATCGTAACTTATGGGTTTCTCAATGTGATATCCCCCATCTTTCAAACGAAAGTCTCTTATAAACCAAGACATTCTTGGAACGTTCTTCGAATGTCTTACAAACTGATCTCGCCTTAAATAGTTGTGCCGAGGAATTCTGACCGACTCTAGACAAGATTTCATCAATCATGTCTCCGGGTAGGTCTCTTAAAATATTGGGTTGTCTATCCATTTTGTGTTTTTAAACTGTAAAATAGACAAGAGTTAGATTCATAAAAAAATACTTATTAATACAAGCAATTTTTACATATATCATAAAGCATAAGCACACTATATTACATATATTACACCACACGAATACAACTATCTTATTCCGACTCGCTCATTTCTTCTTTTTCGGTTTTGGTTCGTTTTGCCAAGTTTGTAGGGATATATGATGTTCCCCTAATACTAGCTGTCGTTTTCCACAACGGTTTAAAGAAACCTGGTGGTTTAGAGGTTCCCGGGTCATTGTTACAACTTAAGGACTTCGGGGGTTGACGATACATATAAAGTTCATCGGGGTTGGAATTAGATTTCTCTATTTTTATGCCCTTTCCCTTATTATTTTCTTTTGCTTTTTTAAATTCAGTTGGGGTAATTTCTATAACATCATCGGAATTCTCGTCGGAATCCGATTCATCGGAGAATTGATAATCCTCCCAATATTTTGCTTCCTTGGCGGAAAAATCATTGACCATAATTAACCTTGGTCGGTTGGTTGTGGATTTTCTTTTACTTAACCGTTTTATTATTTCCCCCACCGGTTCTATTTCCTCCTCCGGTTCCTCCTCTTCCGGTTCTGATTCTTCTTCTGGTTCCTCTTCGGGAACTTGTGAATCAGTCCAATATATATTCGACTCTTCGTTATTATTAGGTGAGTCAATGGGATTTGTGCTAGAGGTAGACATCTATCACACAATATCAAACATGTTAAGAGATTAATATATCACATAATATATACATGTTAATAATATATAGTTTCTAACAAAAATGTTAAGCAATCATTTTTAAAGAAAACACGGTCGAAGTCCAGACTCACTAATGCATCCTAACAAACTCGATAAGACACACTAATGCAAATTTTCTGGTTCTCTAAGACCAACGCTCGGATACCAACTGAAATGTCCCGTTCTTATTGATTAAAAACGTTCCATATTAATTGATTTCGTTGCGAGGTTTTGACCTCTATATGAGACATTTTTCAAAGACTGCATTCATTTTTAAAACAAACCATAACCTTTATTTCATAAATAAAGGTTTAAAAAGCTTTACGTAGATTAAATGATAATCTAAAATATCCTGTTTATACACGACCATTACATAATGGTTTACAATACAAATATGTTACATCGAAATCAGTTTCTTGAATGCAGTTTTTACACAATATCATACAAACATGGACTCCAAATCTTGTCCTTATTTTAGTATACAACAGCGGAAACTCTTAGTATTCACCTGAGAATAAACATGCTTTAAACGTCAACAAAAATATTGGTGAGTTATAGGTTTAACCTATATATATCAAATCGTAACAATAGACCACAAGATTTCATATTTCAATACACATCCCATACATAGAGATAAAAATCATTCATATGGTGAACACCTGGTAACCGACATTAACAAGATGCATATATAAGAATATCCCCATCATTCCGGGACACCCTTCGGATATGATATAAATTTCGAAGTACTAAAGCATCCGGTACTTTGGATGGGGTTTGTTAGGCCCAATAGATCTATCTTTAGGATTCGCGTCAATTAGGGTGTCTGTTCCCTAATTCTTAGATTACCAGACTTAATAAAAAGGGGCATATTCGATTTCGATAATTCAACCATAGAATGTAGTTTCACGTACTTGTGTCTATTTTGTAAATCATTTATAAAACCTGCATGTATTCTCATCCCAAAAATATTAGATTTTAAAAGTGGGACTATAACTCACTTTAACAGATTTTTACTTCGTCGGGAAGTAAGACTTGGCCACTGGTTGATTCACGAACCTATAACAATATATACATATATATCAAAGTATGTTCAAAATATATTTACAACACTTTTAATATATTTTGATGTTTTAAGTTTATTAAGTCAGCTGTCCTCGTTAGTAACCTACAACTAGTTGTCCACAGTTAGATGTACAGAAATAAATCGATAAATATTATCTTGAATCAATCCACGACCCAGTGTATATGTATCTCAGTATTGATCACAACTCAAACTATATATATTTTGGAATCAACCTCAACCCTGTATAGCTAACTCCAACATTCACATATAGAGTGTCTATGGTTGTTCCGAAATATATATAGATGTGTCGACATGATAGGTCGAAACATTGTATACGTGTCTATGGTATCTCAAGATTACATAATATACAATACAAGCTGATTAAGTTATGGTTGGAATAGATGTGTTACCAATTTTCACGTAGCTAAAATGAGAAAAATTATCCAATCTTGTTTTACCCATAACTTCTTCATTTTAAACCCGTTTTGAGTGAATCAAATTGCAATGGTTTCATATTAAACTCTATTTTATGAATCTAAACAGAAAAAGTATAGGTTTATAGTCGGAAAAATAAGTTACAAGTCGTTTTTGTAAAGGTAGTCATTTCAGTCGAAAGAACGACGTCTAGATGACCATTTTAGAAAACATACTTCCACTTTGAGTTTAACCATAATTTTTGGATATAGTTTCATGTTCATAATAAAAATCATTTTCTCAGAATAACAACTTTTAAATCAAAGTTTATCATAGTATTTAATTAACTAACCCAAAATAGCCCGCGGTGTTACTACGACAGCGTAAATCCAGTTTTACGGTGTTTTTCGTGTTTCCAGGTTTTAAATCATTAAGTTTGCATATCATATAGATATAGAACATGTGTTTAGTTGATTTTAAAAGTCAAGTTAGAAGGATTAACTTTTATTTGTGAACAAGTTTAGAATTAACTAAACTATGTTCTAGTGATTACAAGTTTAAACCTTCGAATAAGATAGCTTTATATGTATGAATTGAATGATGTTATCAACATCATTACTACCTCAAGTTCCTTGGATAAACCTATGGAAATGAGAAAAATAGATCTAGCTTCAAAGGATCCTTGGATGGCTTGAAAGTTCTTGAAGCAGAATCATGACACGAAAACAATTTCAAGTAAGATTTCCACTCGAAATAAGATTGTTATAGTTATAGAAATTGAATTAAAGTTTGAATATGATTATTACCTTGTATTAGAAAGATAACCTACTGTAAGTAACAAAGGTTTCTTGATCTTGGATGATTATTTGGAATGGATTTAGAAAACTTGGAAGTAAACTTGCAATCTTGGAAGTATTCTTGATTTTATGAAACTAGAACTTTTGGAATTTATGAAGAACACTTAGAACTTGAAGATAGAACTTGAGAGAGATCAATTAGATGAAGAAAATTGAAGAATGAAAGTGTTTGTAGGTGTTTTTGGTCGTTGGTGTATGGATTAGATATAAAGGATATGTAATTTTGTTTTCATGTAGATAAGTCATGAATGATTACTCATATTTTTGTAATTTTATGAGATATTTCATGCTAGTTGCCAAATGATGGTTCCCACATGTGTTAGGTGACTCACATGGGCTGCTAAGAGCTTATCATTGGAGTGTATATACCAATAGTACATACATCTAAAAGCTGTGTATTGTACGAGTACGAATACGGGTGCATACGAGAAGAATTGTTGATGAAACTGAACGAGGATGTAATTGTAAGCATTTTTGTTAAGTAGAAGTATTTTGATAAGTGTCTTGAAGTCTTTCAAAAGTGTATGAATACATATTAAAACACTACATGTATATACATTTTAACTGAGTCGTTAAGTCATCGTTAGTCGTTACATGTAAATGTTGTTTTGAAACCTTTAGGTTAACGATCTTGTTGAATGTTGTTAACCCATTGTTTATTATAACAAATGAGATATTAAATTGTTATATTATCATGATATTATGATATATAATATATCTTAGTATGATGTATATACAGTTAAATGTCGTTACAACGATAATCGTTACATATATGTCTCGTTTCGAAATCATTAAGTTAGTAGTCTTATTTTTACATATGTATTTCATTGTTAATACACTTAATAATATATTTACTTATCATTTAACATAATTAACCAAGTGTATCAATATCTTAATATGATTCATATGTACTTAGTAAGATGTTGTTATAACGATAATCGTTATATATATCGTTTTCGAGTTTCTTAAATTAATAGTCTCATTTTTATGTATATAACTCATTGTTAAAATACCTAATGAGATACATACTTATAATAAAATCATGTTAACTATATATATAACCATATATATGTCATCGTATAGTTTTTACAAGTTTTAACGTTCGTGAATCACCGGTCAACTTGGGTGGTCAATTGTCTATATGAAACCTATTTCAATTAATCAAGTCTTAACATGTTTGATTGCTTAACATGTTGGAAACACTTAATCATGTAAATAAAAATTTCATTTAATATATATATAAACATGGAAAAGTTCGGGTCACTACATACTGCTGGTGCTGCTGATGCTTGTAGAATTCGCACCATATTCTCCAGAGCCACTACTCGAGCACGAAGCTCGTTGACTTCTTCTATTATTCCTGAATGATAGGCGGTTTAAACAAGGGGGTGAATAACATCTAAAATTTTCGATATTATATAATCATGACGGGATACCCTGGAAAGAAGAGAGAAAATGGTGTTTCGGACTGGTTCGCCGGTAAGCGCTTCAGGTTCTTTACCAAGACGCGAATTCGCTTGGTGGAAGGGATCACATTCTTCTTACCTCCATTGATTGAGTCGACTACGAACCCATCCCCAATTCATCCAGAATAGATGATGGCTGATTGGTTCGTTTGTTCCGGTTATGCTGCCATTGGAGCTCTAGGAGTTCGAGAAATCCATATTATGTGTTTGGGATAGGGTTTGATATGAAATGGGTGTTGGATACTTAATGATATATTCGTCTCCTTGAATACATATATATAACAAAAGATTTCCGTAATTTATGGAGGAAATTTAGGAAAACTGTTAGACAAAGTCTATTGGGATAGATATGATAAGATATGATAAGATATGATGTGTCTATACTCCAATAATGGCAGTATGACGTGTCGAGATAAAATGATAAGTATGAAATTAGATAATCTTTTGATTAAAGACTTTCAATTCGTAATGGCCAAATCAGGTCTAGGGGCTTGAGCTATAGGATCCTTTAAATCGGTAATCCAAACTCTTCCATTCTAGAGTTTCGTAGACACCATCCGTCAATAAAGTTCAATGAAAAATAACGAAAAAGCAAAGATTTTGAAAGTAATGAATATGAATAGGAGAGATTTCAAGAATTATGTGATACGTATGTAATACACAAAACCATGATAGATGACAAAGGAATGTCGAGAATTTCAATAATCATGAGTGACAGCCCTCGTTGTTTGTAATGATAGGGTTCATGCTAGTTATCCTAAAAGAATGAGGTTACAACTATTCAAAGGAAGACGTAAGGCATGAGGTAAAAGTATAGATAACAGATAGCAAGATAATAAGAGATAGGAAATTAAAACTAAGGCAGGAAAGGCTATAGTCCTAAAGATTGCTAATGTAGCCTAGCTAACACGTAAGACACACATAAAATGCAATCCTGGTTCTCTATAACAGCCTGCTCTGATACCAATCTGTCACACCCCCAAATAGGGCTTGGGGTATTTGTGACTAATTATATCAAATCACAGTTGTATAAACGAGAACGACTCTATATGAGACGTTTTATTGAGTTTTAGAGTGGAAGATAAATAGATTACATTGTATTTAGAATATTAAATGTCTTTGATTGATATGATATGTAATGAAGACTCCAAGCATAGCAAGCAATCATCATCAAAGCAGCAGATATATAGCGGAAGAAATATTTAAGTACCTGAGAATAAACATGCTTTAAAAAGTCAACACGAGGTTGAGTGAGTTCATAGGTTTATCATAAATCAATAGTTCATTATAGCATTAGACCACAAGATTTCAGTTTAAAGTTGATTGATACCCATCATATCAATCGAAAGAGTTGCTGTTTGTAATATCGTGACTAAACAATAGTTACCCCGTGACACTTGTTATTCATGTCGTTGAATCATTATTATGTATCCAAAGACCAACGGTCAAATGGACAGAGACGTCACTCTCAGTAGTGCTACTCACAATAACTAAGCTTGCATCTTATACCTCAGTGATTAACGATATTACGGTGAGGGTTTAGCATGCCAAAGCACGTATATAGCATAAAAGTTTGAGTACTTGTGTCTAAACGTAAAACAGTTATAAAAGTTGCGCATGTATTCTCAGCCCAAAAATATATATAAAAAGGGAGCTATGAAAACTCACGATACTGTATTTCTTATTTCGTAGTAATTAAGCTTATGAGCGGTACTGAACAAGTGCAGAGTTGTCCTCGGATTAACGAATCTATTTCAAGTATATATATTAACACATATACTTGTAATCGAATAAGTTTATATATATTATTTCATTTGTTATATATTTCTGTATATATATACTTATATATATATATATATATATATATATATATATATATATATATATATATATATATATATATATATAAGTATTTGTTTGATATGATAATATTAATAATGATAATAAATAATGAGTTGTATTATTTTGTAATAACAATAATATTCATAATGAAAATGGTAATATAATAATGATGATACTAAAAATAATGATGATAATACTATTAATTAGATTTAATAATGACGTTGAAAATAATAATTTTGATAATATCACTAGTTACTTTGTTAGTAATGATAATGATAATTAATATTTTGCTAATAATAATAGTAATAATAATAGTAATAATAATGATAATACTAATATTTAAAAATAATGATAATTAATAATAATAATAATAATAATAATAATAATAATACTAGTAATAAAAATGATAATAATCATGATAAAAATAATAATAATTATAATGATAATACTAATAACAATAATTATAATAACATTAGTAATAATAATAATAAAGATAATAAAGATAATAATAATAATAATAATAATAATAATAATAATAATAATAATAATAATACTAATAATAATAAGAATAATAATAATAAATGAGAACTACCTTTATAAGCATTTTCAAAACAAAAAAAAAATTGCCTAAGACAGGGCTCGAACCCGTGACCTCTCGATAACAAGACCAACATCCAAACCATCAAACCAAATTCGTTTTTTCTGAAATCATACCCATTTGTTATTTATTTAAACTGTATCTGTTTCCTTTCTTCTTTCTTCTTCTCCACTTAATAAATTCGACCAGAGATAAACAATTGTAACTGTGAATTAGGAACTCAATTTATAATTGAAAATTAACACAGAATCGAATAGAATGTGGGTGTTCTTGATCACAGAAAAAGAAAAGAGGAAAAATATAGCAGCAGGAGTGACATTCGACGGGTATGAAACTTAAAATTAGTTTATGAATTTAAGATCGTTTTAGATTATACTTTCAACATAAAATACGTTCTAAATTGTTCCTAGAAACTTTAGGAATCATCAATTCCAACAGAAACTTTAAAACAAATATGAATTTCGCAATGAACAACTTGGTTGACTTTTTGATTTCGAACCTTTGACTCAAAAATTCGAATTCGATATAGAAAATTGGAATGTGAAACTTTACAGAAAGTTCAACTAGAGTAATCCTAACACAACTGCATTATTAGTTTTTGAAAAGTGTTTTGAAATCGAGGTTTTTGCAAAATGGACCAAGAACAGAGGTTACGACCTTTATATTTTTTTTTTAAATTTTCTGTTTTAATCTCGTTAATGAAGATTGATAAAGATGATAGGAACCGAATGGATTGTTTAATTACTGAACTTTGATCGACTTATATAAGAAAATTTGGGTTTGTGGGTGTCGACAAGATCACAGACAACAAGAAAAAAATATAAAATAAAAATAAAAAATTAGGGAGAAGATTAAAAGCAGATACGATCTGTTTACAAAGCTGATCACGATCCAAAAAAATTATATAAAATTTTAAATGCTGAAACCTAATTTAGGTATCTGTTACTTTTTATTTTTAATTAATATCAATAATTAATAATTATATTAATAATAATACAAATTAATAATAATAATAATAATATTAATAATAGTAAATGAAGATAATAATAATAATAAACCTAATAATAATGATAATTGTAATAATTTTGTTAATAATTAATAATAATGATGATAATAATAAAAATGATAATAATAATTATAAAAATGGTATTAACAATAATATTATTAATGATAATAATAATAGATTGTATTATAATACTGATAATATTAATTATAAACATTATAATAATAATATTATTAATGATATTAATAATAATATTATTAATGATATTAATAATAATAATGATTATAATAACAATAGATTGTAGTATTGATAAATATAACAATAATACTTATAATAACAATAATATTAATATTAATAACAAGGTTAATGATAATTATTAATAATAATGTTGATAATCAAAACAATATTATTAATAGTAAGTTGTATTAATTTATCAATAATCTTATCACTTTTAGTAAAAGTGATAATACTAATAATATTAATAATATATTAGTAATTATGTTAATGATGATGATAATTATTAATAATAATAATTATAATACTGATAAAAATAATGATGTTTATACACACACAATTATATTTACATATCTTTTATAACCAGTTATTCGTGAATAGTCGGAAACAGTCGAAGTTTAATTTAAATTTAATCGAAAATTTTCCGGGTTATCACAAAAACTGATTCAAACGGATATACAACGGATACATATTTTGGACTGAACCGCGTGCGGTCGTCCCACGGTCGACCGTGAGTCAAGCCGCAGACAAGGCTGACTTTTTATCTCTCCATATAAATAGCAAGACTTGGAGAACTTTCAAGACTTGGACCTCTTGCATGCAACAACTCAAAATCATCAGAGAATCACAAGAACATAACATTCATACATATGTTTGTGATTAGCAAGAGAAGTCTTATAATCTCATAGATTATAAAAGGGGTCATTGTAAACTTACTTTCAAATTCTTATCTTTGTGAGTTTACATAGTGTTTTATTAATCCTTAGAATTGTCTTAAGATTGTCATCACTGAAAATGGGTGAGTCTTTGTACTTTGTAATTTGAAGGATAAGCTAGCTTAGCTATCATCTTCCTTAAAGGGAACTAGGGAGTTGATTAATCTCATTGGAGATTAATATTTGTCCAAGTTAAAGACAAGCTGATCTAAGTTGGAGGTAATATTTCAAAGGGATATAAGGATTAGGTTTATTGTCTAAGGAGAAGTACAAGGCTTGTAAATCGAATCTCCACTGAATTTGGAGAAAGGTGCTTAGTGAAGCAAGAAATCCCGATTAAGGAATCGGGGAGTGGATTAAGGTGGATTAGTTAACATCCACCCGAACCACTATAAATCCTTGTATTTATGTTCTTTACTTTACATTCTGCACTATTACAAACATAAACACATCACACATTAGTTTGAGTTGATTAAGGTAATCAAGTGTTGTTTAAATCTTATTGATCATCGGAAAAGTTTCAAAAATCGTATTAAGTAACTATTCACCCCCTCTAGTTACTTACAATTGGTATCAGAGTGGTTGCTCGTACATTTGCTCTTGAAACATTTTTGATTGAGTCAAAAATCATTTTGGGCAAAAACCCGAGTCAAACGTTCTTGAGATTAACTCAAACAATGACATATGTTGAAAGATTGGCTAATGAAGTACCAATCTTTGATAGAAAGAATGTCTATGTGTGGAAGAGAAGATTCGAGATCTATGTCAAATCAAAAGATTATGACATATGGAGAATCATCAAGGAAGGAGACTTTGTTTCTCAAGAATCTTCAAACATGGTGAATTCAACATTCTAAAATAGTGAAGTAGTGAATAAAGTGCAAAAGCAAATTGATGTTATATCACTACTTCATAGAGTTCTTCTTAATGAAGAAAGGGTTAAAATACTTTAAAGTGAAAGTGCAAAGGAATGTTGGGATTCACTATGTCCTCAAGAAGAAAAAGCCTCTAGTTGGTTAAGGAATAATGAGTTTGAAGAAAAGGTAACAAGACTTGAATGTCTTGATGGGAATTGGTTGGTTGATCAAGATGGAGATGAAGATGAAGACTTATGTCTCATGGTTCAAGATACTCTCCAAGTCTAGATGCTCATAGTGAGGATGAGGTGAATCATGCTATCAAGAAGGTGAAAGCTCAAGCATCCAAAGCAATGAGGTACATGTATTCTATCCTTCTAATTATGAAGATTTGCTAAATGAATACAAAGCGGTAAAATTTATGTATACTAGAAGTTATGACAAAGTAAAATTGTTGGAAAAAGAATTACAAAGGATAAATCAACTCAACAAAGTTTTAAGTAATGAAAACAATTATTTGAAAAGATCTTTAAATGACAAAAATTATTTTAAAGATAAAATTGTTTTGGAAACTAGTCACAATTCTAGTAAACACAAACAAAGTACACTAAGTCCAAGGTCATTTTTTAAGAAAGTTGAAAACCTAGGAAGGGTAAACAAATCTAGCAAACCTTAGGAGGGATAAGTCAATGGTTGGGTAATCTTAGAATAAATGAGGGTCAATGATTAAAAAGTAAAGAAAAGAGGATTTTGTATATAAAACTTAACGTGTTTTAAGTTAATAAATCATTATTTCAAAACTTGCACATCCTCTAATTAGTTAAAAGGATTTCTCAGTAAGATTATGCTTGATTTAGGAATATATGCTTACTTGAATGGATTGCATGCTAGTTGTAGGACAATGTGCTCTATTTATATAATATATGTGTAACTATATATAGAAAAATATATATACATGCCTACATACGTGTCATTGATGATGAAACATCGGTTGAATGTGATCATACAATGTTAAGCAAAGAAAACTTGTCCTCAAGTATTCTTTGCAATCGATAAAATCGCCAAAACGCGCTCAACATGAAGAAACGGACAAGAATCCACTATTCCCTGCTGCACGGTCAAACCACGGTGGAATGCAGGATTAACCGCAAAAAATCACCACGGTCAACCCTACGGTCGACCGCAGTTCGACCGTACGAGTACTGACGGGTGTTTAAATCTTGTTCTTGACTCATTCCGTATTTTCATTCATAAATTGTTTTTATTTCCCTCTCTTCCACGGCTCAAGATCTCCGATCGCACACCAACAAATCTACTCCTTCTCATCTCCAATTCGAAATCTCCACTCAAATTGATCAATTATGCACATGAAAACCTCAAAAACCTTTGAAATCATGATTAACATTGCATCAATTTAAGACTTTGAATTATAGGGTTCATCATATAACTAGATTAGATTTTCATAAGTTCATTGTTTACATGATTCAAATACATTGTCACTAATGAAGAGTAATAATGTAGAAATTGGTAACATCAAAATATTTGTGTTCATAAAAATCAAGTTTACAATTGTATTGATGAAACTCGAATTCGCAAAACACAAATTCATGTGAACATTATGAAAATCACTAATAATCTAAAGTGCAAACGCACTATCTTCAAAAGAGGGTGAGAATGTGAATAATGTTAACATCAAAACACTAGATATTGATGATAACTAAGTTTAAAAATCATTGTGTTATATGGATATCGTGAAAACACATGTTCATATATTTGTAAACACTCTCTTACCAAAAGAGGGTAAGAATGTGAAGAAAGTTAACACTGGAACATACTTATGTTAGCTAAGTTTACAAAACATTGATTACACAATTGAGTCATTTGTACGTTCACTTTGATTTAAATTAAAGTGTTGTTGTACAAGAAAATGAGAAGCAAAGGAAAGGGAATCTATAATCCTCCTCCAAATAAAAAAAGATCGATGTATAATCGAGAATTCATAAGCACTCGGAAAATTGCTGAAGGAAGGATGATCAGAACTGAAGATTTTTCTGAAGTGATTCATGCATTCTCAAACTTTGGGTGGGATGTGTTCCTTAATCTAGAAGGACCCATATACACCTCTTTGGTGCGTGAATTCTATGCAACCTTCACGTTTGAAGAAGGAGTAATCTCATTCAGATTCGACAACCAACGATATACATTTTCACTTGAAGACGTTGGAAGCATATTGGAAGTCCCACTGACGAAAAATGCTTCTTCCATACATGACACAGTCTTACCTATCTACCATCTTGTATAATTGCCGACAAAGCAATCAAGAAATTGTGTTTGAAGAATGTGTCAAGAAGTGAGTTACTTGAGCAAGGGGTTCTTGGGAGACCCTTACGGAAAAAGTATGACATTTGGAACAAAGTGATTGATTACAATATCTACCGTAAACTGGGAAATCACTCAAATGTTCATGCCACTCAAATTGCTCTTCTCTGTTGTCTAGAAAAAGGAGAACGCGCCAACATTGCTTATCTCATGGCAACAAGAATGAGAAACGTTCCCAAGGACACTTCTAGGGCACTTTCGTACGGGATGCATCCCACCAAGTTATTTGACTACCTTGAGATCACCCATCCGGATCAACATCCTCCATCTCTTCAGCCACTTAGCAGAAGTACAATCACAAAAATGAGGTACGAGTCAGAAGGACACGTTGAAGAAAATGACTTTGACATAATCAAAAAAGTATATGAAGATTTGGTGAATGCTCGTGTCAACTTAGACAACATTAGAAGAACCAAAAGATCCTTTCTATGGTTTAGACCCCGATTCAAAAATGGAGAAATTTTACTTAAATCAACTTAAAAGGGAAAAGTACCAATCCAAGATCAAGAAGTTGATAAAGAAGGTTATGAAAGAAATATCTTGCCAAAGGAATGATGATGTAAGCTATTCAAGGCACGTTGGGGAAGGAAGCCGAAAATGGAAATAGTAAAATCATGATGATTTAATGACTAATTATTTCTTTAAACATTCAGTAGTTTGTCTTAGGAAATAGTTTTTATTTGAATGAGTGATTTGAAAAATTAACAGATATTGTGCCACGGTCGACCGCAGTCTGCATCTATCATTTTTCTTTGTCTTTTTCTTTGGAGAAGAATTTAATGCACAATAAATTTTTCTAACAAAGATTTGTGTGGATTCAATAGGTTGAATCCTAATAAACATAATCTATCATTCTTAATTACGATTCATTTTCTTAAAAGTTTCAATTACTTCAAAAAGGAAAAATACTTGAATGACTCTTCCCTTTATAAAGAAGGTATCAACATGCAAGTTCTTCACAATTCTATCATTCACAATGAATCATTCAAACAAATCACCCAATGATCATTTTCTAATCGACTTAACCTCGTCGATTTACAATTCATTCGACAACCTTCCTTTGTCTTCCCCCGAAGATTTTAATAAATATGGTTAACCAAAATAGGCTATTAGTTAGCTCACGACCAATAGCCGAAGGTAGCCAAGTCATAGTTGACCACTTCGCTGAATTTCTCTTCGAAAACTTTGCAACAATCCAATGGGATGCATTCTTAATTGGTCCCGTTCACTTTACCATCGTTCGCGAGTTTTACGCCAACTATGAAGTAACTCTTACAAACGGAATCAAATTTCATTTGTTTCATAGGGAATACTCCATCACTCTTCAAGAGTTTGGAAAGATAATGCGTGTTCCCTGCGAAGGTGCTGAATTTTTCAACCATAGCCCAAACCTTAATCGTCTTTCCATATTTGTGTCAAAATGTAACATCCCGTTTTCCCGTACGTATCAAAAGGTGCTCACTTAATCATTTGTACGTTTATAACTCGTTAGCTTATGCACAAATGTATGAATATATGTGTATATATATATATATATACATATATATATACATATATGTATACTTGATAATGTGTGCATGTATAAGTTTAATCATGGGTTTGGTTAGCGTTAAGTCTTGTGAGACTATTGTTGAAGGATAGGTGAATATAGGAAGCGGATTTGGAATGTACAAATCAAATAAAATCGAAAATTGTTTAAAATCGGTCGAACTGTCCAGTTACAGCCTTAGGCCGCGCCGCGACAATTGGGTCCGCGCTGCGGCATATAAAGCAATTCCAGATCAGAAGTCAAGTTAAAAGGGGTCATTTTTCCTTCGTTAGGTCGCGCCGCGACAAATGGGCCGCGCCGCGGCACCTCAGCAGTTCTGACTTCGATTTTAGCTCAAATTAAATAAATTTAAGGGGCAAATTGGTAATTTAACATGTGGATCTGATGGGAGCATTAAACCTCCACCACTAGTTCATTTATTTCATTTCCTTTTCTATTTTCTTTCCAATTTCTCTCCCAAAACACAAAACCCACTTAGTTTAATCTTGAGATTTGGAGTTGGAGATTTGTAAATCAAACCTAGGAGCGAGATTTAAAGTTGTTCTCCTTGTTAGTAGCTACAAGAAGATAGTCTTGGTAAGTTCTAACTTTATGTTTTAAGTTTTAATTGTTTAATGTCTAGGGTTTGGGTTACTAGAGATTTGTATGACCCATTTGAGGGTAAAATGGGTGAGTTTGGGTTATGTTATTGTAAGGAAACCCTAATAGCCACTATTTAGGGTTTTGGCCTTGTGATTCGAGGTTGTAAGTGTCAATTGGTGTTGTTAGTCACTAATGCACTTTAAGATTTATGAAAGAAGTGTAAATGGGTAAGTTTGACTTGAATGTGAGTCTAAGTAATATAAAATGGGCCAAAATGTACTAGTTGACCTAATTAGATGAAATGGGTATGGATTACCCTAAGTTTTGTGTTAATTGAAGATTAATAGACTTTAATTCACTAGTCTTAGTGATTAAAGTCGAGTCTTGGCCATTTATGGGCGGTTGTGAGTAGTTGAGTCATTTAATGCAAATTGGGTCATTAAATGCTCAAGTGGGAGTATTGTGGTTAGTCCCACTAGTTGTGAAATTGAATGTCCACTTAATGATTTAGGTACATTGCATTGAAGCTCGGACGTGCATAATCATCATCCTTGTGACAAGGTGAGTGGAATAAGTATACTTGTACGTATATGATGTGCTTATTTGTACGTAAGGATATGTGTTGTCCTAGTTAGTGATATATGTGTTGTACACTAACGATTTATGAACGGATATGTGTTGTCTAATTTAGCAATATATGTGTTGTATGCTAACGGTTTATTAAATGGATATGTGTTGTCCAAATTGGTGTTATATGTGTTGTACACTAATGATCTTATGAACGGATATGTGTTGTCCAAGGGTTGGTGATATATGTGTTGTGCACTAACGGTTGTTATGAACACCGATGGGAATTTTGAGTACCATTCCTTTTTGCTATTGGTTAACCATGGTTGTGTGATTGTGTAATTAGCATATTAAATTATGAACTATATGCTATTGTCGGTTGCTAGCTCCTTGTGGATTGTGGATTGTAGTTTATGCATGATGTTTGCATGTTTGTCGAATAGCTAGCTTGTATGCGGTATTGTGTAAGTGATTGCAAGTAAGTAGGTTATATATGAACATGTATAATTATTGCATTCACTAAGCATTAGCTTACCCCTCTCGTTGTTTATCTTTTTAGTTGCAGGTGCGGATAAGGGCAAAGGGGTTATCGGGCACTAGGTGGCCTTTGATGATGTTTTGTTGAAGTTTGAAAGTTGGCCTAACATTTTGGGTAGTTTAGTCCCAAACCATGCTCAAAGGGTCGTTTGGATTATAAACTATCGTTGTAGTGGGTCAAACTTGTATTGAACTTAATTAATGGCCTTCGTGCCTTTTGTAAACATTTAAATTATTGAACGTTTAAATGGAACTTGTGGATTGGTTTATATATTTTATTGGCGCGTAAATGTGTATCATTACAAAAAACATTTTATCGTATGGAATACGGGTTGTGTTGTTTCAAGTGGTATCAGAGCATGGTCTAAGGGATTTAGGCGACTTGAGATAGGTGCCTAGACTTAGACTTTATTGTATATGCGATTTTATGCGGGACTTGTAGGACTTTGGATCAAATCGGGAATTGTTAGTACTTTGGTTTTTGTGAACTAACCTCGTGCTAATTGAATTATGTCGTGTTTAGCAATCATCATGCGAGATGGACGTTGTACTAGCAAGTTAATGCGACGTGTTCGCGTAACAATGATTAGCTACCATTGTTACGGGTGCAAATCGTGTCAAACAAGTAATGTACGACGATTGTTGAGTAAGATGGAGTAGTGTGGGGTATACGTATATGCATACGTGTTATGTCCTTTTGTTCGTTCGTTGTTTAATCTTTTCCGTTTTATAGAATGAAGATAAGAAACAGACACGACACCGAAAATGGGGGTACGAGTGAGGACGTTGAGTTCACGGCCAAAGTTGAGGCCATCTTTAAACGTCAAAAGGCGGAGTTCCTCGAGGATGTTAAGAAAATGTTTCTAGATACGATTGATGAGCAATTAGTCAATGTAGTCAAGGAGCAAGTGAAGGCCGTTCATCAAGAGGATAATGTGGGGAGACGGGACTTCTTTTATAAGAATTTTAAGGATTCTCAACCTCCCACCTTTGAAGGTGAACGAGACCCTCTCAAGAGTGCCCGATGGATCTCCGATATGGAGGGGGCTTTCCGTACTTGTGAATGTCCTCTTGATAAGAAGACAAGGTATGGTTGTAGCATGTTAAGAGATGACGCTAAGCTATGGTGGGATGCGAAAATCCAAGTTTATGGTGAAGAACAATGCATAGATTTTACTTGGGATGAATTCAAGGTAGAGTTTTTCGATGAGTACCGAACTTTGGCTGATCTAACTAGGCTTAAGGACGAGTTACATTCCTTGAGGCAAGGGTCGATGGATTTGAACACTCTCAAATCCGTGTTTTTGTCTAAGACCCAATTTTACCCGGAGTATGTCGGGAATGATAAAATGTTGAAGGAAGATTTTTATAGGATCTTGAATGATAATTATCAAGAGAAAATTAGTGTGAACGTAGTGAAGAGCTTTGATGAATTGTTCAATATGGCGAAGGGTTTTGAAGCGCTTGTGTTGAGAAAGAGTAGTTTTACTTTTGGTAAGAGGAAGTTCGAGAATTCGAATCAATCGAGCTTTTCCAACAAAAAGAACAAGAAGGGCTCCGAAAGTGTTAATAGTGTGAAGAAAGGTGGCTCTGGTGGTCATGTACCCACTTGCTATACTTGTGGGCAAAAAGGTCACATCTCTCGTGATTGCCCCAACTCACCTTCCACACCCAAATTTACTTGTTTCAATTGTGGTAAAGAAGGGCACAAGAGGCCCGAGTGTCCCGAGTTGCGCAATGATAATGTTAAGCGGTTAGAAAAGGCGGCGGGTACGGCTAGAGGTCGAAATTATTTGATGACCAATGATGAAGCCAAACAATCGAACGAAGTTGTCTCAGGTACTTTCATGGTTAACTCTAATCCGGCAAGGATTCTATTTGATAGTGGTGCAAATTTTTCTTTTGTGTCACCTCGATTTGTACCTAAACTTAATAAGCTATTGGCTAAGTTAAGTCGTCCGGTAGAAGTCGAAATAGCGGACGACAAGACGGTGCTAGTGGTTGACGTATGTAAAAATTGTGATGTTGTGTTTGGTGCCGAAAACTTTAAAATTGATCTCATTCCTATGACTTTGGGCGATTTTGATATCGTTGTGGGTATGGATTGCCTCGATCATAATAGAGCCGATATTGCATGTCACGAAAAATTTATTCGTGTAAAGGCCCCAAGTGGGGGAGAGTTAATTATTCACGGCGATAAACAAAGAAGACTTGTGCTGATATGTTCTTTTGCACGGGCACATCGTTTTCTTGTTAGTGGTGGCATGGCTTATCTTGACCATGTCGTGGATACTCGTGATGAGCCACCACCCATTCGTGAAATTCTGGTGGTTAGTGAATTCGAAGACGTTTTTCCAGACGAGTTACCGGGTGTTCCGGCGGAAAGACAAGTAGAATTTCGCATTGATTTGGTTCCGGGGGCTACCCCCATTGCTAAAACTCCTTATTGTTTAGCACCGACGGAAATACAAGAGTTGTTAAATCAAACCCAAGAGTTGCTTGAAAAGGGTTTCATTTGACCGGGCCCCTCGCCATGGGGTGCTCCGGTCTTGTTTGTGAAAAAGAAAGATGGAAGTATGCGGATGTGCATCGATTATTGGGAGTTGAACAAAGTGACGATCAAGAATCGCTATCCATTACCTAGGATTGACGATTTGTTTGACTAACTCCAAGGTGCAACGTATTTTTCTAAGATTGACTTACTGTCCGGCTATCATCAAGTGCGAGTCCGTGAGGAATACATAGAGAAAATGGCTTTTCGAACGCGTTATGGGCATTTTGAGTTTGTAGTTATGCCTTTTGGTCTTACGAATGCACCGGCGGCATTCATGGACCTTATGAACCGAGTGTGCCAACCTATGTTGGACAAGTTGGTGATTGTGTTCATTGACGACATACTAGTCTACTCGAAAAGTATGAACGAACATGAACGTCATTTGCGTGAAGTATTGAAGACGTTAAAAAAGGAGAAGTTGTATGCCAAGTTCTCCAAATGTGAATTTTGGCTAAGGGAGGTTCAATTCCTTGGCCACATTGTGAACAAGGACGGTATTCAAGTAGATTCGGGGAAGATTGAGATGGTGAAGAGTTGGAGACAACCGACTACACCTACGGAAGTCCGAAGTTTTCTCGGATTGGCCGGTTATTATCGTCGGTTTATCCAAGACTTTTCTAAGATCGCTTCTTCGCTGACGAAATTGACAAGGAAGAACGCGAGGTTTAATCGGGAGAACGAGCAAGAAATTGCTTTTCAATTGTTAAAAGAGAAGTTGTGTCAAGCTCCGGTGTTAGTTTTGCCAGAAGGGGTGGAAGATATGACGGTTTATTGTGATGCGTCGTTAAATGGGCTCGGGTGTGTTCTAATGCAAAGAGGTAAAGTCATTGCTTACGCCTCTCGACAATTAAAGGAACACGAAACGAGATATCCGACTCATGATCTTGAGTTGGCGGCGGTGGTGCATGCGTTGAAAATTTGGCGCCACTACTTGTATGGTGTCAAGAGTACGATATATTCGGATCATAAGAGTTTGAAACATCTCTTTAATCAACGAGATTTGAATTATCATCAACGTAGGTGGATGGACGTGGTGAAAGATTATGATTGTGAAATACTTTATCATCCGGGCAAGGCGAATGTGGTCGCGGATGCGTTAAGTCGAAAGAGTCATCACCCGGCGATACGACTGGGATTGTTACGTATGATTATTACTAACGATTTTCTGGAAAAACTTGGTGTGATTCAAATAGAGGCTTATGTTCACAACAAGCATGCGGAGCGAATTGTGGGACAATCGGAGTTCATTACTATGGGCTCGCGTGGTTTGTTGTCTTTTCAAGGAAGAGTGTGGGTGCCTAAGATGGGTGATTACCGACGGGTGCTACTTGATGAAGCACATAAGTCAAAGTATTCCATTCATCCGGGCGCAACGAAAATGTATCATGATTTGCGAAAGGATTATTGGTGGCCGGGCATGAAACGTGATGTTGTAAAATATGTTGAACAATGTGTTACATGTTTGCAAGTTAAGGCCGAGCACCAAAAGCCATATGGTAAGTTACAACCGTTAGAAATCCCGAAATGGAAATGGGAGCACATTACCATGGATTTCATCACAAAGTTACCTAAAATGGCGAGAACCCAATTTGATTCGATTTGGGTTATAGTTGATCGATTGACGAAAAGTGCTTTGTTTCTTCCCATTCGGGAAGCGATATCGTCGGAGACCTTGGCTAAGTTGTTTATCAAGGAAGTCATCTCTCGACACGGTGTTCCTATATCTATTATTTCGGATCGAGATACCCGTTTTACATCTCGGTTTTGGGAAAAGTTTCATGAAGATATGGGTAAGCAATTGAAGTTGTGCACGGCGTATCATCCTCAAACGGACGGTCAAACCGAACGTACGAATCAAACTTTGGAAGATATGTTATGAGCGTGCATTATTGATTTCGGGGGTAGTTGGGATGAGCATTTGCCTTTGGTGGAATTCTCGTACAATAATAGTTATCATACTAGTATCGGGATGCCACCATATGAGATGCTTTATGGGCGTAGGTGTCGAACCCCGATTTGTTGGGGTGAAGTGGGACAAAAGGAAATCGGGAGTACCGATTTGGTCTTAGAGACGAATAGAAAAATTGATATTATTCGAGAGCATTTGAAAAAGGCTCAAGATAGGCAAAAGTCGTATGCCGACAAGCGTAGACGAACGATCGAATTTCAAGAAGGTGACATGGTGATGCTTAAGGTTTCGCCATGGAAGGGTATTATTCGATTTCGAAAATGAGGAAAGTTAGCTCCTCGGTTTATTGGACCATTTAAGGTTTTAGCTCGTGTTGGTGAAGTCGCGTATCGTTTGGAATTACCCGAAGAGCTTGCGGGGATCCATAATACGTTTCATGTTTCCCATCTCCGTAAGTGTCTTGCGGATGATTCATCTTGGGTGCCTTTAGACGAGATTGAGCTAAACAATAAGTTAGAGTATATTGAGGAGCCGATCGCTATACTCGATGAGAAGGTCAAGAGGTTGAGACATAAAGAGGTAAGGACCTTTAAAGTCCAATGGCGTCAAAGTAAAGATTCTGAATTTACTTGGGAGCCCGAAGAGTTCGTATTGGTTTATCTTCCAGCTTGTCATGCGGCTTGGATCTCGAGGACGCGCTCCGATTCAAGTGGGGGAGAGTTGTAAAATCCCGTTTTCCCGTACGTATCGAAAGGTGCTCACTTAATCATTTGTACGTTTATAACTCGTTAGCTTATGCACAAATGTTTGAATATATGCATATATATATATATATATATATATATATATATATATATATATATATATATATGTATATTTGATAATGTGTGCATGTATAAGTTTAATCATGGGTTTGGTTAGCGTTAAGTCTTGTGAGACTATTGTTGAAGGCTAGGTGAATATAGGAAGCGGGTCTGGAATGTACAAATCAAATAAAATTGAAAATTGTTTAAAATCGGTCGAACTGTCCAGTTACAGCCTTAGGCCGCGCCGCGAAAATTGGGTCCGCGCCGCGGCATATAAAGCAATTCCAGATCAGAAGTCAAGTTAAAAGGGGTCATTTTTCCTTCGTTAGGTCGCGCCGTGACAAATGGGCCGCGCCGCGGCACCTCAGTAGTTCTGACTCCGATTTTAGCTCAAATTAAATAAATTTAAGGGGCAAATTGGTAATTTAACATGTGGATCTGATGGGAGCATTAAACCTCCACCACTAGTTCATTTATTTCATTTCCTTTTCTATTTTCTTTCCAATTTCTCTCCCAAAACACAAAACCCACTTAGTTTAATCTTGAGATTTGGAGTTGGAGATTTGTGAAGCAAACCTAGGAGTGAGATTTAAAGTTGTTCTCCTTGTTAGTAGCTACAAGAAGATAGTCTTGGTAAGTTCTAACTTTATGTTTTAAGTTTTAATTGGTTAATGGCTAGGGTTTGGGTTACTAGAGATTTGTATGACCCATTTGAGGGTAAAATGGGTGAGTTTGGGTTATGTTGTTATAAGGAAACCCTACTAGCCACTATTTAGGGTTTTGGCCTTGTGATTCGAGGTTGTAAGTGTCAATTGGTGTTGTTAGTCACTAATGCACTTTAAGATTTATGAAAGAAGTGTAAATGGGTAAGTTTGACTTGATTGTGAGTCTAAGTAATATAAAATGGGTCAAAATGTACTAGTTGACCTAATTAGATGAAATGGGTATGGATTACCCTAAGTTTTGTGTTAATTGAAGATTAATAGACTTTAATTCACTAGTCTTAGTGATTAAAGTTGAGTCTTGGCCATTTATGGGCAGTTATGAGTAGTTGAGTCATTTAATGCAAATTGGGTCATTAAATACTCAAGTGGGAGTATTGTGGTTAGTCCCACTAGTTGTGAAATTGAATGTGCACTTAATGATTTAGGTACATTGCATTGAAGCTCGGACGTGCATAATCATCATCCTTGTGACAAGGTGAGTGGAATAAGTATACTTGTACGTATATGATGTGCTTATTTGTACATAAGGATATGTGTTGTCCTTGTTAGTGATATATGTGTTGTACACTAACGATTTATGAACGGATATGTGTTGTCTAATTTAGCAATATATGTGTTGTATGCTAACGGTTTATTAAATGGATATGTGTTGTCCAAATTGGTGTTATATGTGTTGTACACTAATGGTCTTATGAACGGATATGTGTTGTCCAAGGGTTGGTGATATAT
The DNA here is from genome assembly GCF_046630445.1 of Rutidosis leptorrhynchoides. NCBI lineage: Eukaryota > Viridiplantae > Streptophyta > Magnoliopsida > Asterales > Asteraceae > Rutidosis > Rutidosis leptorrhynchoides. The sequence continues at coordinate 541,463,211 of NC_092334.1, forward strand.
GTGTTGTGCACTAACGGTTGTTATGAACACCGATGGGAATTTTGAGTACCATTCCTTTTTGCTATTGGTTAACCATGGTTGTGTGATTGTGTAATTAGCATATTAAATTATGAACTATATGCTATTATCGGTTGCTAGCTCCTTGTGGATTGTGGATTGTAGTTTATGCATAATGTTTGCATGTTTGTAGAATAGCTAGCTTGTATGCGGTATTGTGTAAGTGATTGCAAGTAAGTAGGTTATATATGAACATGTATAATTATTGCATTCACTAAGCATTAGCTTACCCCTCTCGTTGTTTATCTTTTTAGTTGCAGGTGCGGATAAGGGCAAAGGGGTTATCGGGCACTAGGTGGCCTTTGATGATGTTTTGTTGAAGTTTGAAAGTTGGCCTAACGTTTTGGGTAGTTTAGTCCCTAACCATGCTCAAAGGGTCGTTTAGATTATAAACTATCGTTGTAGTGGGTCAAACTTGTATTGAACTTAATTAATGGCTTTCGTGCCTTTTGTAAACATTTAAATTGTTGAACGTTTAAATGGAACTTGTGGATTGATTTATATATTTTATTGGCGCGTAAATGTGTATCATTACAAAAAAAAATTTATCGTATGGAATACGGGTTGGGTTGTTTCACAAAAGGTGACATCATACGAACCTTTTGCCAACCTCCTATCAACCACATCTCAATCCAAAATGAGGGTCTTCAAGCTTACCATCTTACACCCAAATATGACCTCTGGTTACAAGTCATAAGCAAGAATGTGTATTGTAAAGCCGAAAGTCTCTTTCCTCAAATACATGCTGTGACGACCCAGAAATTTCCGATCCAATTTAAACCTAATCTTATTATAATTTCGACACGATAAGCAAAGTCTGTAATGTTGAGTCTCAATAATGTTCGAACTGTTTTCATGAATTCATTTAACCTTCGACCTATTACGACTATTCACGAACAACTGTTGTAATTAGATATGTTTATATATATATATATATATATATATATATATATATATATATATATATATATATATATATATATATATATATATATATATATATATATATATATATATATATATATATATATATATATATATATATATATATCATACAAACATACATATAATATAATACTCTCTTGTTACTTTTTGTTTTTGTCATGAACCTACATAACCAAATATATCAGCACATTTTATATATAGTTTATTTGTAACAATAGAAATATATATTAATATTTCTATTTATATATTAAAAGTAGGTATATTTATATTTAATATATTATTATATTCTTATAAATAATTATTTCACTATATATTTAAATTATAATGTATAACACATATTTATATATAACAAGTTTATAAACTAAAACATATGTTTTAGATATATTTATTGGTTTAATTTAATACTTCATATATAACTAATGATTTATACATATATTTTACAATATATAGTTTGTTGATATCTATATATTTTATTTGTATATAGATATAATTAATAACGTTTACGATACGTTATTTATAAATTGTGATAACTATAAGTTACATTTACATATGTTTACAAAAATGTGATTTCCTTTATTTAAGACTAAATTGATGGTACCAACTATCTTCCACTTGCACTATCAATTATTACTCTATCATTATATAAGAACATGTGAATAAGTGTCAGTGATAAGATTACAAGTTCATGGTTTCGGTACTGTTATCAATTCAGTGATTATCATTTGTATGTATTATATTATTTATAATACTATATATGTATGCATATATGTGTAATGCATTGTGGAAGATCAACCGATATTCACCACCATCCCATTTCCATCTATGTTCTCCTCTCTCTATTAAACTTGAATCACCACCATCATCAAAAACCAAAAATCACCAACCAACCTTGAAACTACCTGACATCTCGATTCTGTTTTTTGTTTATCTCACTCTATATATAGATGTACTAACATATACATATATATCCATGACACTTCTATCGATCACCATATTAAACCGCCATCTTCTAACCCTCACTTCCATCACCAGAGCCACAATCATCAACTCTTCCACCAACACCGGCTATCAACCCTTTCACCTTCTCTCTCGATCGATGACTACCAACACAAAACTACCACCCATTGCCTTTTAAGTCACCATTGTTTACCATCATGTTAATCACCTTTAACCACCCTAAACCGACACCCAACACCATCGGTTTACGAGCCACCATCTCACACCAATCAACTGTATATTTGTTTCATTTTCATTTAAATCATAAACCGTTATCTGATCATCACCACTAGCAACCACCTTCATTACCATTGTGAACCACCCTCTAGTACTCGTTTTCTTTCCTATTTTAAAACCACAATACCAAATCCATCATCCATGTTACTGTCATTGCAAGATTTCTGTTTTTCTGTCGAAACTCCACACGTAGACCAAATCACCCCCACCTGCTACCATTCTATTTCCTGTTTCTGCTGCAACCCGTCTGTTGCAGATCATTGTTACTGTTGCTACTACTCGTCGTTATATTCTGTTTCTATTAACAGCGATAAAAATGATGATTAGGTAAACGACAATGATGATGATTATAGTAATCACGAGATGATTGGAAGATGACAATTATATGAGTTTCCTTTTCCTTATTGCTCGATATTTTATTGTTACTTGGTTGAGTGGGATTCTTGTTGGCGACAAAGACAGAAAGCAAAGGAGGACTTTTTATATTTTATTCCTTCTAAAACGGAAGATATAACAGTTTTCTTTTTGTTTAAATCACTAGATATTGAAACGGGTCACTAGCATTTTTTTGGGTTAATCATTCTTGGGCTCCAAGTGGGTTGTACAAACTTAACAGGGCTGCTATTTCAGTCCTTCTTGTACGAGATTAATAATGATGCAGCGATTATTTATCTGTTCCTACTTCATTCGTAAACTCCAAAACCAACACCAATATTTATAACCATCGATTTCTATTAGGAACAAGAAGAATAATGATAATGATATAGGATTAAATGATGTTAGTGAATAATGTAAGCATGATGATGGTGACGGGTGTTTTAATGAAATACGATCATAAAATAGATCAAGTAGAGGGCGATATGATACAGTGAGGTGATATGAATAACATTAGGAAGATGATATGTTTATAACGGTTAGAAGTTGATGATGATCATGATACAGAGAAGTATGAATGATGATGCTGTATGTATGATGATCGATGATTATGATATTGATGATGATGTCGACTAGGTAAAGATAGATACATGATGATGAGGTTATGTCATGAGATGGAGATAAGTCCCGATGTCCAATTCTGGTTTCTTCTTTTCCAAACCCACACCAACAGAAAATTTAAAAACTCAATATTTGATGGGCCTTTAATGGCTAAATGGGTTACATTAGTTGTGGGCTTCCATGTTTTGGATTGTATGGTTGGGCCGAGAGTCGGTTTAAAAGAATTAAGCGTAGGAGGTAATTTAAAGAAGTAGCCAGCAGTGGAGTGGTTAGGCATATGTGTGGTTATTCGAGAGGTCGTGGGTTCGAGTCCCTCCTGTGGCATATTCTTTTTAAAGCTTTCTACAAAGGTTGTAACCCTTCAATTATCATTAATTATTATTAATAACTATTATTATTATTATTATTATTATTAATTATTATTATTGTTATTATTATGATTGTTATTGTTATTATTAGTATTATAATCATTATTATTAATATTATTATAAATTTTATCATTTTAGTATTATTATTATTATAATTACTAGTATTATAATAATTATTAGTATTATAAGTATTGTTATAAGTATAATAATTGATATTATTTTTAATATCTTAATTATAAGTATTATATCTATTATTATTATTATTATTATTATTATTATTATTATTATTATTATTATTATTATTATTATTATTATTATTATTATGAGTATTAGATATGATATCATTATCGTTACGATGAAAAGGTTTATTTTTATTATCATTATGAAAATAATACAGATTATTATTATTTTCGTAAATATTAGTATTAATATATTTTTATAAGTTATAGAATTGTTAATATTAATATAAGTATTATTAATTATATTGTCACAAGTATTATTATTATGTAAATACTAAAATCATTATTATGACTATCATTAACAGTAAAATCAATATTGCTACAAGTATTATTATAAATATCCCTATTATTATTACTACAATTCTTATTATAATTATTAGTATAAGTAATGTTATTATTAATATTATCATTATAATCAAATATAACTTTTAATTACTATATTATTAAGTCTATAAAAAATATACTTATAAGTAATATTTCATATAAGTATGAATATATTATATTAACAATTTTTACGTAAATAATCATATAAAACAAATTAGGTATTTTAACATATAAATATATTTGCATATATAACTAGATATAAATAATAATTATTTTCAAATATATATACAAATTAATTACATAATATATAAAGTTATAATTGTTAGATTACGAGTATATGTTTTAATATATATATATATATATATATATATATATATATATATATATATATATATATATATATATATATATATATAGGTTCGTGAATCCGAGGTCAACCCTGCATTGTTCAGTTTCGTCATATGTATTTTTGCTACAAAATACAGTATTGTGAGTTTCATTACTCCCTTTTTAAATGCTTTTGCAATATATATTTTTGGGACTGAGAATACATGCGCTGCTTTTATAAATGTTTTATAAAATAGACACAAGTAATTGAAACTACATTATATGGGTGAATGATCGAAGCCGAATATACCCCTTTTGCTTGGTAGCCTAAGAATTAGTAAACCGATCTACTAATTGACGTGAATCCTAAAGATAGATCTATTGGGCCTAACGAACCCCATCCAAAGTACCGGATGCTTTAGTACTTTGAATTCGTTTTTATCATGTCCGAAGGATTTCCCGGAATGATAGGGGATATTCTTATATGCATCTTGTTAATGTCGATTACCAGGTGTTCAATCCATATGAATGATTATTTTTGTCTCTATGCATGGGACGCATTTTTATGAGAAATGGAAATGAAAATCTTGTGGTCTATTAAAATGATGAAAATGATTGATTATGATAAACTAATGAACTCACCAACCTTTTGGTTGATACTTTAAAGCATGTTTATTCTCAGGTATGAAAGAAATCTTCCGCTGTGCATTTGCTCATATTAGAAATATTACTTGAAGTCATTCATGACATATTTCAAAAGACGTTAAATTCGAGTCGTTGAGTTCATCAAGATTATTATTAAGTCAATTATAGTTGGACATATTATGAAATGGTATGCATGCCATCAATTTTCGATGTAATGAAAGTTTGTCTTTTAAAAACGAATGCAATGTTTGTAAAATGTATCATATAGAGGTCAAGTACCTCGCGATGTAACCAAATGTAATGTATTCATCCAGATGGATTAGGATGGGTCATTAGAGTTGGTATCAGAGTGGTGGTCTTAGCGAACCAGGTCTTGCATTAATGTGTCTAACTGATAGTTGTTTAGATGCATTAGTGGGTCTGGACTTCGACCGTGTCTGCATGTCAAAAGTTTTGCTTATCATTTAGTGTCGAAAATTATTTGCTTATCATCCTTAAAGTCTAGACACGTCTTACTGCCTCAATTACATAGACAATGTATAGATAAATTCATATCTTAGGTAATCTATTATTGTTACCTTTGCCTGACAGCTTCCGTAGATTCCTCCGTAACTTATGAGATTTTAGTATTATATATGCATATGTAAATTATGTATTGCAGGGTATTGATCTACATCCTATAACCTATTTCTTATCAAAAATCTTTCATTTAATCGTACGAGATAAATCCCTCAACCAGTTTGAGTCCCTCAGATTCCGATAGCTATTCCGATAGTTATTCTGACAGCTATTCTGACATGAATATTCACCTAAGCTCCGAAAGTAGTGTAAACGAAATGGATCAACCAACTAGTCATCTTCAATTCTGGATGAATTGGGAATGGGTTCGTAGTCAACTTAATTATTGCAGACAAAAGAAGCGATCCCTTTCATCCACCATATTGTCTTCTGGGCGAAGAACCTGAAGCATTCACCGACGAACCAATCCGAAACACCATTTTCACTCTCATTTCCCGAATATCTCGCTACGATTATATTCTATCTAAAATTCTAAACCTTATTCATCCGCTCGTTTCAATCGACAATCATCTCGGAATAATAGAAGAAGTCAACGAATTTCGCGCTCGGGTAGTGACTTTGGAGAATATGATGCAAAATTTACCAGCTTCAGCAACATCACCAGCACCAACATCAATACCAGTACCACCAACAACCCAAGTTCAACATCACACACCTCAACATCTCATTATGTACCTCGAGCATAATCATCATTCTACATGACGTTCTACATCATTTATCTTCGTTCTTCATGGCGATTATGTAAACTCTAATGTTTTAGAGATTATGTATTCTAGTTCTAACGCTAAATCAAATGAGATTAATAACTCATTAAATCTATGATTACATCTGAAGAAAATATATATGTAAGTATATTTTCATAAAGATTGTAATAAAAAATTCTTTCGTACAAACTTTTAATGGTGAAAATATTTTAACGGGTAGGTAATACCCTAGGAATATTTAGATTTCACATTAATAAGTTACATTGTACATTCTTCGAATCTGATTCAATAGTCATTTACTATCCTACTTACATCCACAAGATATACGAATTCGTTCACCATAAAATAACCATTTCATTTAATTTCATATTTGAATTTTGACTTACCAGAATTCAACAAGTGGCATAATGAAGAAAAAAAAATTGGACAAAATAAAATTTGTTAGAAATAAACAAATTAACTATGAGAAATTTTGTTAAGGATCCACGCTGACTGTTCCTAGCTAACTGATTATATTTTATTTATCGCAATTTATTTATCTCAATTTATATTCTTGCAATTTTATTTACCGTCATTTAATTTCTGTTATTTATTTTACGCACTTTATTTATCGTTATTTAAATATCGGGACACGTATACAAGGTTTTGACCTATCATATCGACGCATCTATATATATTATTTGGAATAACCATAGACACTCTATATGCAGTAATGATAGAGTTAGCTATACAGGGTTGAGGTTGATTCTACAATAATATATATACTTTGAGTTGTGATCGAGTCTGAGACATGTATACAACGGGTCACGAATACATATTAATTAATTCGAATATTATATATTAAATTATATATGAATTATTGAATTACTAGTTGTGGACTGTTAACTGTGGAATGCCAACATTGGACAATTAAAAAGAATTAAAATATTGATTATAACATATGAAATTAAACAATCCTTCAAGTTTGCCACTTGATTTCATCTTAAACCTCATTTGTATCTTGACGATTACAATCTGCGATTCAAACCTTTCATAATTCTTGAAAACACTTCAATCGATAGGATGAACCAACTGCACTTCATCTACGGAAGAAGAGATTGATACATATAGTTATGCACCTGAAAACACTCGGAACCAGTGTAAACATTTAACACGTGTCTGTGCTAGCTCCTTTGGCATTGTTATTACCGAAAACAACATTGCAACTCTTTTTCAAATTAGCCAATTTTGTCACAACTTCAGCAAATCAACTTCGACTTCAATTCAAATTATCCTTATTATAACCTCGATATATAAGTTTGCCTGTCGTCATCGTTACCAGGGAACTGTTTATATTCCACCACATTAGCAGTAAACTTACCAGCAACTTCAATGAATTTGGACTTTTCGAAAAATCATTATATTCATTGAAACACCATCGTGTATTCATCTATACCCTGCAACAATAATTGCCATACCAATTACCGAGAATCAGCAATCAGTATTTCGAATCTCGTAGCATTTCTACATCAATAGTTATATGTATACATATAACAAGTATCTCCTAGAATTACGATCTTCAATTCTGAAATTTTGAAAAGCACCCAGCCTACGAATCAATACATTAAACTTTGAAAAAGCTGAATGAAGCAGCAGAAACTGTAGGTAACCGTAAACGACCTTAATCATCAGAAGTTTGATGATAAAGAATAGTATGTTGGAAAAGCTCAGAAAAGTTGGAACTCGAAACCGGATTGAGCTAACCACGAAGGAGACCAAGGACAAATACAAGGACCATACCCTATATTCAAAGAATCTAGGTAATTCTGGATCCGTTGAAATCTTTAGAGAATATCTTGCTCCGAAGTCATGTTAAAATCTTGCGAAAAAATTTTCCTTCATCAACCTTCGAACTTGGAAATTCCAAAATATCATCATAAATATCTTCGACATTTCTGAGGATATTTTCATAAATATTCTCGTCCGAAATTATATACCTCTTCGTGCTTCCTGTGTTTCATTATATTGGAAAATTCTGTAAAATTTAAGTTTAATTTATGAATGAATTCTGGAGTATTGTAAAGAAATTTATGCATGAATTAGTATAATATAATGACACTTGATCAACGTGATTATATTACCGTAAGTCATGCTGAGTTGCTAATGGAACGTGATGATACACAGACTATAACGTCATCATGTGCCATGTTACACGACTCTTACATTCTATCTAACCTCTAAACATATCAAGAACATATTATCTTGATAGTTCTATCTTTTCCCTTGAATTCAGGATGTAAACCGTGACTACGTCACCAGTTAAGACGAACCTGCATTTAATCATTTCACTCTTTTGTGATAGCTCCACTCGTACTCTTCACATAAATGAATCGTTTTATCCATATCACTCACTAATGATGAAAACTCTAATTTTTAGCTCGTATGCGTCATGAAAACATTTTTATTGTTAGCCATGACCACCTCACTTAAATTTCGGGACGAAATTTCTTTAACGGGTAGGTACTGTGACGACCCGGAAATTTCCAATCAAATTTAAACCTAATCTTATTATGATTTCGACACGATAAGCAAAGTCTGTAATGTTGAGTCTCAATAATGTTTGAATTGTTTTCATGAATTCATTTAACCTTCGACCTATTCCGACGATTCACGAACAACTGTTGTAATTAGATATGTTAATATATATATATATATATATATATATATATATATATATATATATATATATATATATATATATATATATATATATATATATATATATATATATATATCATACAAACATACATATAATATAATACTCTCTTGTTACTTTTTGTTTTTATCAAGAACCTACATAACCAAATATATCAGCACATTTTATATATAGTTTATTTGTAACAATAAAAATATATATTAATATTTCTATTTATATATTAAAGTAGGTATATTTATATTTAATATATTAATATATTCTTATAATTAATTATTTCACTATATATTTAAATTATAATGTATAACACATATTTATATATAATAAGTTTATAAAATAAAACATATGTTTTAGATATATTTATTGGTTTAATTTAATACTTCATATATAACTAATGATTTATACATATATTTTACAATATATAGTTTATTGATATCTATATATTTTATTTGTATATAGATATAATTAATAACGTTTAGGATACGTTATTTAAAAATTGTGATAACTATAAGTTACATTTACATATGTTTACAAAAATGTGATTTCCTTTATTTAAGACTATATTGATGGTGCCAACTATCTTCCACTTGCACTATCAATTATTACTCTATCATTATATAAGAACATGTGAATAAGTGTCGGTGATAAGATTACAAGTTCATGGTTTCTGTACTGTTATCAATTCAGTGATTATCATTTGTATGTATTATATTATTTATAATACTATATATGTATGCATATATGTGTAATGCATTGTGGAAGATCAACCGATATTCACCACCATCCCATTTCCATCTATGTTCTCCTCTCTCTATTAAACTTGAATCACCACCATCATCAAAAACCGGAAATCACCAACCAACCTTGAAACTACCTGACATCTCGATTCTGTTTTTTGTTTATCTCACTCTATATATAGATGTACTAACATATACATATATATCCATGACACTTCTATCGATCACCATATTAAACCGCCATCTTCTAACCCTCACTTCCATCACCAGAGCCACAATCATCAACTCTTCTACCAACACCGGCCATCAACCCTTTCACCTTCTCTCTCGATTGATGACTACCAACATAAAACTACCACCCTTCGCCTCTTAAGTCACCATTGTTTACCATCATGTTAGTCACCTTTAACCACCCTAAACCGACACCCAACACCATCGGTTTACGAGCCACCATTTCACACCAATCAACTGTATATTTGTTTCATTTTCATTTAAATCATAAATCGTTATCCGATCATCACTACTAGCAACCACCTTCATTACCATTGTGAACCACCCTCTAGTACTCATTTTCTTTTCTATTTTAAAACTACAATACCAAATCCATCATCCATGTTACTGTCGTTGCAAGCTTTCCGTTTTTCTGTCAAAACTCCACATGCAGACCAAAACACCGCCACCTGCTACCATTCTATTTCATGCTTCTGCTGCAACCCGTCTATTGCAGATCATTGTTACTGTTGCTACTACTCGTCGTTATATTCTGTTTCTATTAACAGCGATAAAAATGATGATTAGGTAAATGACAATGATGATGATTATAGTAATCACAAGATGATTGGAAGATGACAATTACGTGAGTTTCCTTTTCCTTATTGCTCGATATTTTATTGTTACTTGGTTGAGTGGGATTCTTGTTGGCGACAAAGACAGAAAGCAAAGGAGGACTTTTTATATTTTATTCCTTCTAAACCGGAAGATATAACAGTTTTCTTTTTGTTTAAATCACTAGATATTGAAACGGGTCACTAGCATTTTTTTAGGTTAATCATTCTTGGGCTCCAAGTGGGCTGTACATGAAAGGACCCATCCTAATCCATCCGGACGAAGTCCATATCGATTATCAATGATTCACAACAGTTGATTACATCGCGAGGTACTTGACCTCTATATGATACACTTTACAAACGTTGCATTCGTTTTTGAAAAGACAATCTTTCAATACAACGAAAGTTGACGGCATGCATACCATTTTATAATATATCTAACTATAAATGATTTAATAATAATCATGATGATCTCAACGACTCGAATGCAACGTGTTTTGAAATATGTCATGAATGACTCCAAGTAATATCTTTAAAATGAGCAATTACACAGCGGAAGATTTCTTTCGTACCTGAGCATAAACATGCTTTAAAGTGTCAACCAAAAGGTTGGTGAGTTCATTAGTTTAACATAAATAATCATTTCCATCATTTTAATAGACCACAAGCATTTCATTTCCAATTCTCATAAATATACGTCCCATGCATAGAGACAAAAATATCATTCATATGGATTGAACACCTGGTAACTGACATTAACAAGATGCATAAAAGAATATCCCCTATCATTCCGGGATCCTCCTTCGGACATGATATAAATTTCGAAGTACTAAAGCATCCAGTACTTTGGATGGGGCTTGTTGGGCCCGATAGATCTATCTTTAGGATTCGCGTCAATTAGGGTGTCTATTCCTAATTCTTAGATTACCAGACTTAATAAAAAGGGGCATATTCGACTTCGATAATTCAACCATAGAATGAAGTTTCATTTACTCGTGTCTATTTCGTAAAACAGTTATAAAAGCAGCGCATGTATTCTCAGCCCAAAAATATAAAGGGTAAAAAGGCAAATGAAACTCACGCATATAAATATTGCAAAAACAGTTATTTAAACATTGCATGTATTCTCAGCCCAAAAAATGTAATGAGTAAAAAGGGAGCAAATGAAACTCACCTAATGTATTTTGTAGTAAAATACATATGACTATATTGAACAAAGCAGGGTTGGCGTCGGATTCATGAACCTATATCAAGTATATATATTAACACATATAATTGTAATCAAACAAATTTATTTACTATTAGTTATTTAAATGTTATCCCATTTTTACTATAAAAGAATATAACTTTTGTTACATTATATGTATTAAATATGTTCTATGTATATATTTCATTTATTGGTTAGAATAATAATTGTTTTAATACCAAAATAATATTAGTAGTGATTAAAATAATAATAATGATAATTTTAGTGTTATTAATAATGATAATAATATTGATAGTATTATTAATAATAATATAAATGTTATTCTTAATGGTAGTCTTATAATAATGATAATAACAGTAATTTTTAATAAAATAAAATAATAATTTTTATAATATAGCATAATACATAATAATAATAATTATTATAACAATCTTATTACTAATGATAATCTAATAATATTTTTGTTACTAATAATAATAATAATACTAATAATAATAATAATAATAATAATAATAATAATAATAATAATAATAATAATACTAGTAACAATAATATTAAAATAATAATAATAATACTTCTAATAATAATACAATAATAATAATATTAATAATTGTAGTATTAATATTAATAATAATAATATTAATAATAGTTATGATAATATTAATAATAATGACAATTAGATAATAATATTTGTAATAATAATAAAATTAATAATAATAATAATAATAATAATAATAATAATAATAATAATAATAATAATAATAATAATAATAATAATAATAATAATAATAATAATAAAAATAAATATAATAATACCTAACATAAAGGGGATCGGTGGGTTTGTTGTGTCCACAACAGATCGAGATGACAGAGCACCAACACAGAAAGAATTCATGATGCATAGGATCTTCGATTCATTAATCGATCAATCGATTCACAGTAATTCGAGATACCCGTTCATCAATTCATCTTCATCTTCGTTTCATCATTTTCACAGATTAATCATATGGCAATCAACACGGTATAGCAGATCAAACGATTCGGCATCATCATCATCATCAAGCAATCAGGTATTTGGTTCCTTAATTGGTGAATTAGGTAATAAATTTTCTTTTATCTCTATTTATTTACTCTGTACACGATTAGTAATATTTGGTGTTCTTGACGGGTTTTTGAATTAGGTAAATCATGGTACTCGAACAAAAGTAATAAAATTGTTTGGCATATTCGAAACTGTTTGGTCTGATCGAATGGTATAGGAATGCAGCAGTAGTCATGGCTTCCAAGTTTGATTGATTATCAAGAAAAGTATATATATATAATAGTTAGTCCTAATAGTTCTTGGTTTGATGATTATGGTGAAGATGATTAGCAAGATTTTGGTTGATGTCTTATTCGTCAGACAGAAACAAATTGATAGCATCAACAATTTAAAGTAATCGAGTTGGTGGTGGCTTACTATGGTGTAAACAGAAAGGCAGGATCGAGCATAACAGTTAAAGGTGATGGCCTTGACAGAAACTACAGTAATTTATACATCGTAGCAGTAGTAATTTTTCAGGTAGTTTTGGTTGATTGAATAATTCAGGAATCAATGAACATAATTGTGCTTTATAATAGTTAACAAGGTTGTGGCTGTGATTGTAAAATAAATATGAATATGGGTTGTTTTGACAGGAAAACAGGATAAACAAGATGGTAGTTTACAGTGGTTGTTGTGGTTTTGATTTGGGTCGATCAAGTTGTGATGCAGGTAGCGGATGGAGGTGGAAGGGGGTGTTTCTTGATGATGATTTAAGAGATAAGGTGATGATGTTGTATAGCTGTAAACAGAGGACATGTAACAGCAGCAATTTCTTCTTCAATTCGCGAGTAAGTAGCAACATTTGTTCTGAATTATATAGTTGTATAGGCTGCGTAATTATGTAGTGAAAATATAACATAGCAGAAGCTCGATGACAGGGTTTTCTTCATGGTTGTGATGGTGGTTGTGGTTGGTCCTTTGGACAGAATGACCATGACAGCAACAGCAGTTAAAATTTTAAGGTGGTTGCTGGCAGCCACAATTGTCAATACAATAGATTTCAAATTAACTCATATAATTATTTGTTTGCTCACAATGATTGTAGGTTATTTGGTTTGTTGAACAAAAACAGAAAGGGAAACAATAGTTGCAAGTAGAGGAGTAATCGTAGATGATTTGGGTGTTTTGTTATATGATGAAGGTATTGATCATATGTAGCAGTAAAATGGGTTTTTTTTGTTGTAGAGCTTCGAAGGTTTCTTGGTGGTTTGATGGCTTGACAAAACGAAAACATTAGTAGCAGCTTGATTCAAACAATAAAGGGAGTAGGTTGGTTGATGTTGCTTGACAAAAGGAAGAAACAAAGGGGAATGAAAAAGTGGTGCTGATGATTCGATGTATTGTACATATCAGTATATGATATTAATAATGAACTTTAAAGAAAAGTTTTGTATCAAAAGTCTTGGCAGCTCAATCATTCTTTACTTTTATTTCTTTGTGGTGTGTGACTAGTTAGTGAGAGTAATGTATATGTATATATAAATACAGTTTTCTTTTAGATGGTGATGTTGTGTTTGACTAGACGAAAAAACAAACTAGTAGCAAACAATAAGAGAATTAAAGGGTGAATGTTCCTTAGTTGTAAATTTAAGAAGTAATAATACTAGTGATGATTTGAGAATTGCATTTTGTTTAGATTAAATCGTGTGAGGTATGTATATACACATTTGACAAAAGTTAAAGCAAGTGCGGGTTAGTGACAATTTAATGATGCTTTGGTAATCGAATAAAGTATTAAGGATGAGGCCTTTCTTGAGTCTAGGAATATTATAAATGATTAAAGTAGGTTTATAATAATGTGAGTAAAGTGACAACAATCCGTGAACTTGTTTTTAAAAGGGTTATCATAAAAATTTTATAACACGGTTTCACAAAAGTTTACAAATGATGAAAAAGTATATATTAATAATAATGATAATTTTTATAATAATTTAAATTTATCACTCTTCATATCTATATATATATTACCACTAATACTTCATATAGTAGTGAGAATAATATTGTCGTTGTATAAATTTTAATATACTAATATTACATATTATCGTTTATAATTTATATTATGTAATAACTTATTTTGGATAGTAATTTTTATATATAAATATAAATAGAAATATAATATCATGTATCTTATTCTACATATTTACTTCTAATGGTTATAAGTTAATATACATATACTTACATTTATATTTACATATTTATTTACAAATAATTGTTCGTGAATCGTAGGGAACAGTCAAATGGTAATTGAATATATGAACATAGTTTCAAAGTTTTCGAGACTCAACATTAAAGACTTTGCTTATCGTGTCAGAATCATAGTAAGATTAAGTATAAATTTGGTCAGAAATTCCCGGGTCATCACAGTACCTATCCGTTAAAGAAATTTCGTCCCGAAATTTGAGTGAGATCGTCATGGCTAACAATAAAAATGTTTTCCTGGCGAATATGGGTGGTAAATAGAGTTTTATCGTTACCGAGTAATACAAATTACATGATTCGATTACTTGTAGCGTATGAGTAAAGCTATCGCAAAAAAAATTGAAATAGGAAAAGTAAAGATTCTTCTTAACTTTTGGCAGAGTCAGGGTTGAATTCCGGAATTCATGGGATTTATAGAAAATCTTCGAAATCAAAAAGATTTGATTCTTCGGTGAGTAAGGAAATTAAGATCTCTATAATTAAATACGATGATCTGCCTCGATTACTCTGTCTGATATTTCCATTATAAATTAAGCTCTTCCGTTCCATTATTCTCACCATTTCTATACTTTCTTTCTTAGTTCATACATCCAAAAGATTGTGAAAATGCTTAGTCCAGTTCTGATCCTTGTCCTCATTCTTACTATCGCAACAATCATTCTCCTTTTCCAACTTCCACCAGAGGAATCTACTTTCTTTTACTTCGCCCTTGGGATTATAATGTTTTTAATTCTCCCGTGTCTTTATGTTGCGATAAACATTGTTATACACGGTTTGTAATTTATTTGTTGTTATCGGGCTTTATATTTTCTCTTATATTTTGGATCGCTTTGCCTTTTTATTATCCTCTCGTCCTTTAGTAAAGCGAGCAACGGTCCAGAATTCGTAAGTACGGAGTTTCGAATGAATTTAATGTTCTAACCAAGAAAGAACGTAATATCACGATTTGATTTGTCAAATTACCTGAGTCACTGAGAATAGAACTATCAAGAACATACTTTCTTGATATGTTCAGAAGTTAGGCAGAATGAAAGAGTTATGTAACATGGCACGTGATGACGTTTTTGTCTGTGAATCATCACGTCCCATAAGAAACTCAGCATGAATTACTGTAATATAATCACGTTGATCAAGTGTCATTATATTATACTAACTCATGCATCAGTTCCCAACATTACTTCAATAACATTCATATTTTAAGCTCGAAAGTTTACAGAATATAGAAACTAACAGTTTCTATATGATGTAACACTGATAGCACGAAGAAATTAATGATTTCAGATAAGAATAGTTATGAAATTATCTTCAGAAATATGGTGGATATTTATAACGAAAGATACGATGATATCTTGGAATTTCTAATATCGAAGGATGGTGAAGAAAATTTGTCCGCAAGAGTTTGGAGTCAGAAGCAAGGTATTTGCTAAAGATTTCAGCAGGCATTGAATCATTTGGATTCTTTGAAGTCAAACTTATTCTTTGTGATTTGTCCACGAATTTCTTCATAGTTTCGCATAATCTGCTTTTCAGTACTAAATTTTCTATTGAATGTTTCCAATATATAATGATACACAGGAAGCACGAAGAGGTATATAATTTCGGACGAGAATATTTATGAAAATATCCTCAGAAATATCGAAGATATTGATGATGATATTTTGAAATTTCTAAGTTCGATGGTTGATGAGGAAGATTTTCCGCAAGATTTTAACATAAGTACGGAGCAAGATATTCGTTGAAGGTTTCATTGGATCCAGAGTTACCTGAATTCTTTGAATATATGGTATGGTTCTTGTATTTGTCCTTGGTCTCCTTCTTGGTTAGCTCAATCCGTTTTCCAGTTCCAACTTTTCTGAGCTTTTCCAACATACTATTCTTTATCATCAAACTTTCGATGATTAAGGTCGTTTACGGTTGTCTATGGTTTCTGATGCTTCATTCAGCTTTTTCAACATTCAGAGTATTGATTTGTGACTGAGTGCTTTTCAGAATTTCGGAATGGAAGATCATTATTCTAAAAGATAAATGTTATACATATAACTGTTGATGTAGATATGCTGTGAGTTTTCAAGTACTGATTGCCGATTCCTCTACATTTACTGCTACCATATCTGAATCATTGGTTATCGATCCGAGATGATTTCAAGAGAATTGTGTTTTTAGATGATTAAACGCTGACGGTAATATGGTGGAATATAAAAGGTTCCCCGGTAACAATAAAAGAACATACACATAAATCAAGGTGATAATAAGGTTGTTTCGAACTAAAACTCGAAGTTGATTTGCTGAAGCTGTGACAAAATTTGCTACTTCGAAAAGGAATCGCAAAGTTATTTTTGCTAATAAATTCCAAAGGATCTGACGCGGCTACGTGTTAAACTTTTACTCAGTTGCCGAGAATTTCTCAGGTGCATATCTATATGCATATATCTTTCCTTCCGTAGATGAAGTGCGGTTGGTTCATCCTCTCGATTGAGGTGTTTTCAAGAATCATGAAGGGTTTGAACGCAGATCGTAATCGTCAAGATATAAATGAAGTTTAGGATGAAATCAAGTGGCAAACTTGAAGAATGTTTGGTTTCATAGGTTATAATCAATATTTTAATTCCTTTTAATTGTCCAATGTTATTAGTCCACAGTCGATAGTCCACTGTTAATAGTCTAATAATTTATATATAGTTTAATATATAATATTCGAATTAATTAATACGTGTCGTGACCCGTATACGTCTCAGACTCGATCACAACTCAAACTATATATATTATTGTAGAATCAACCTCAACCCTGTATAGAGAACTCGATCATTACTGCATATAGAGTGTCTATGGTGATTCCAAATAATATATAGATGCGTCGATATGATATGTCAAAACCTTGTATACGTGTCCCAATATTTAAAGTGCGTAAAATAAATAACAAAAATTAAATAACGATAAATTAAATGCGTAAAGTAAATAACAGAAATTAAATAACGATAAATAAAATTGCCGATAATTAAATTGCGATAAATAAACTGCGATAACTAAAATGTAATCAGTTAGCTAGGAACAGTTAGCTAGGAACAGTTAGCGTGGATTCTTAACAAAATTTCAATTAGTTAATTCGTTTGTTTCTAACAATTTTTATTTTGTCAAATGTTTTCTTCATTATGCCACTTGTTGAATTTTGATAGGTAAAAAATCCAAATATGAAATTGAACTTGGATGAAAATAATTGTTCTTTGGTGAACGGATACGTATATGTGTGAATTTGAGCAGTGTTGTTAATGACTGCTGAATCTGGATTGAAGAATGTACAGTGTAACTTATTAACGTGAGATCTAAATATTCCTCGAGTATTACCTACCCGTTAAAATATTTTCACCATTAAAAGTTTTTACAAGAGAATTTTTAATCACAATCTTTATGAAAGTATATATACATATATATTTTCTTCAGATGTAATTATGGATTTAATGAGTCAATATAATATTAAACTCATTTGATTTTCGATTTAAGCTAGAATAAGTAATCTATAAAACTATTAGGATCCACATATTCTTCACAGAATATTAATGAAGTTATGGATCAATACATCATCGTTCATTGCTGTTGGTACTCCTTGTTATCTATGGTGCGTATGATGTTGGTGTTCGTGAGGCATATTGTGAAATTGAGTCTTGGAATGCGGATGTTGTTGTTGTTGGTGATACCGTTGATGTTGATGATGTTGTTGAAGCTGGTACATTTTGCACCATAATTTTCAGGGCTACAACTCAGGTGCGAAGCTCGTTGACTTCTTTGATTACTCCGGGATGATTGGCGGTTGGAACAAGCGGATGAATAAGGTTGGGAATTTTGGGATATCATACAATCATTGTGAGATATCCTGGAATTGTGGGTAAATATGGTGTTTCGGACTGGTTCGCTGATAAGTGCTTCAGGTTCATCGCCAAGAGATAAATACGGTTGGTGAAAAGGATAGCCTTCTTCGCGTCTCCATTGATTAAGTCGACTACGAACCCATCTCCAATTCATCCAGAATAAATGATGGCTAATTGGTTGATCCATTCGGGTCACACTGCTTCCGGAGCTTATGTGAACATCGATGTCGGAATAATTGTCGGAATAACTATCGGAATAGCTATCGGAATCTGAGGGACTCGAACTGGTTGAGGGATTCATCTTGTACGATCAGATGAAGGATTTTCGATAAGAAATAGATTATAGGATGTAGATTAGTACCCTACAATACATAATTTACATATGCATATATAATTACTAAAATCCCATAAGTTACGGAGGAATCTACGGAAGTTGTCAGGCAAAGGTAACAATAACAGATACGCTAAGATATGAATTTATCTATACACTGTCTATGCAATTGAGGCAGTAAGACGTGTCTAGAATGTAAGGATGATAAGCAAATAATTTTTCGACACTAAATGATAAGCAAAACTTTTGACATGCAGACACGGTCGAAGTCCAGACTCACTAATGCATTTAAACAACTATCAGTTAGACACACTAATGCAAGACCTGGTTCGCTAAGACCACTGCTCTGATACCAACTGAAAGGACCCGTCCTAATCCATCCGGACGAAGTCCATATCGATTATCAATGATTCACAACAGTTGATTACATCGCGAGGTATTTGACCTCTATATGATACATTTTACAAACATTGCATTCGTTTTTGAAAAGACAATCTTTCAATACAACGAAAGTTGACGGCATGCATTCCATTTTATAATATATCTAACTATAACTGATTTAATAATAATCTTGATGATCTCAACGACTCGAATGCAACGTCTTTTGAAATATGTCATGAATGACTCCAAGTAATATCTTTAAAATGAGCAATTACACAGCGGAAGATTTCTTTCGTACCGGAGAATAAACATGCTTTAAAGTGTCAACCAAAAGGTTAGTGAGTTCATTAGTTTAACATAAATAATCATTTCCATCATTTTAATAGACCACAAGCATTTCATTTCCAATTCTCATAAATATACGTCCCATGCATAGAAACAAAAATATCATTCATATGGATTGAACACCTGGTAACCGACATTAACAAGAAGCATAAAAGAATATCCCCTATCATTCCGGGATCCTTCTTCAGACATGATATAAATTTCGAAGTACTAAAGCATCCGGTACTTTGGATGGGGCTTGTTGGGCCCGATAGATCTATCTTTAGGATTCGCGTCAATTAGGGTGTCTGTTCCCTAATTCTTAGATTATCAGACTTAATAAAAAGGGCCATATTCGACTTCGATAATTCAACCATAGAATGTAGTTTCATTTACTCGTGTCTATTTCGTAAAACAGTTATAAAAGCAGCGCATGTATTCTCAACCCAAAAATATAAAGGGTAAAAAGGCAAACGAAACTCACGCATATAAATATTGCAAAAACAGTTATTTAAACATTGCATGTATTCTCAGCCCAAAAAATGTAATGAGTAAAAAGGGAGCAAATGAAACTCACCTAATGTATTTTGTAGTAAAATACATATGACTATATTGAACAAAGCAGGGTTGGCCTCGAATTCACGAACCTATATCAAGTATATATATTAACACATATAATTGTAATCAAACAAATTTATTTACTATTAGTTATTTAAATGTTATCTCATTTTTACTATAAAAGAATATAACTTTTGTTACATTATATGTATTAAATATGTTCTATGTATATATTTCATTTATTGGTTAGAATAATAATTGTTTTAATACCAAAATAATATTAGTAGTGATTAAAATAATAATAATGATAATTCTAGTGTTATTAATAATGATAATAATATTGATAGTATTATTAATAATAATATAAATGTTATTATTAATGGTTGTCTTATAATAATGATAATAACAGTAATTTTTAATAAAATAAAATAATAATTTTGATAATATAGCATAATACATAATAATAATAATTATTATAACAATCTTATTACTAATGATAATCTAATAATATTTTTGTTACTAATAATAATAATAATAATAATACTAATAATAATAATAATAATAATAATACTACTAGTAACAATAATATTAAAATAATAATAATAATACTTCTAATAATAATACAATAATAATAATATTAATAATTGTAGTATTAATATTAATAATAATAATATTAATAATAGTTATGATAATATTAATAATAATGACAATTAGATAATAATATTTGTAATAATAATAAAATTAATAATAATAATAATAATAATAATAATAATAATAATAATAATAATAATAATAATAATAATAATAATAATAATAATAAATATAATAATACCTAACATAAAGGGGATCGGTGGGTTTGTTGTGTCCACAACAGATCGAGATGACAGAGCACCAACACAGAAAGAATTCAGGATGCATAGGATCTTCGATTCATTAATCGATCAATCAATTCATAGCAATTCGAGATACCCGTTCATCAATTCATCTTCATCTTCGTTTCATCATTTTCACAGATTAATCATATGGCAATCAACATGGTATAGTAGATCAAATGATTCGGCATCATCATCATCAAGCAATCAGGTATTTGGTTCCTTAATTGGTGAATTAGGTAATAAATTTTCTTTTATCTCTATTTATTTACTCTGTACACTATTAGTAATATTTGGTGTTCTTGATGGGTTTTTGAATTGGGTAAATCATGGTACTCGAAAAAAAGTAATAAATTTTTTTGGCACATTCGAAATTGTTTGGTCTGATCGAATGTTATAGGAATGCAGCAGTAGTCATGGCTTCCAGGTTTGATTGATTATCAAGAAAAGTATATATATAATGGTTAGTCCTAATAGTTCTTGGTTTGATGATTATGGTGAAGATGATTTGCAAGATTTTGGTTGATGTCTTATTCGTCAGACAGAAACAAATTGATAGCATCAACAATTTAAAGTAATCAAGTTGGTGGTGGCATACTATGGTGTAAACAGAAAGGCAGGATCGAGCATAACAGTTAGAGGTGATGGCCTTGACAGAAACTACAGTAATTTATACATCGTAGCAGTAGTAATTTTTCAGGTAGTTTTGGTTGATTGAATAATTCAGGAATCAATGAACATAATTGTGCTTTATAATAGTTAACAAGGTTGTGGCTGTGATTGTAAAATAAATATGAATATGGGTTGTTTTGACAGGAAAACATGATAAACAAGATGGTAGTTTACAGTAGTTGTTGTGGTTTTGATTTGGGTCGATCAAGTTGTGATGCAGGTAGCGGATGGAGGTGGAAGGGGGTGTTTCTTGATGGTGATTTAAGAGATAAGGTGATGATGTTGTATAGCTGTAAACAGAGGACATGTAACAGCAGCAATTTCTTCTTCAATTCGCGAGTAAGTAGCAACATTTGTTCTGAATTATATAGTTGTATAGGCTGCGTAATTATGTAGTGAAAATATAACATAGCAGAAGCTCGATGACAGGGTTTTCTTCATGGTTGTGATGGTGGTTGTGGTTGGTCCTTTGGACAGAATGACCATGACAGCAACAGCAGTTAAAATTTTAAGGTGGTTGCTGGCAGCCACAATTGTCAATACAATAGATTTCAAATTAACTCATATAATTGTTTGTTTGCTCACAATGATTGTAGGTTATTTGGTTTGTTGAACAAAAACAGAAAGGGAAACAATAGTTGCAAGTAGAGGAGTAATCGTAGATGATTTGGGTGTTTTGTTATATGATGAAGGTAGTGATCATATGTAGTAGTAAAATGGGTTTTTGTTGTTGTAGAGCTTCGAAGGTTTCTTGGTGGTTTGATGGCTTGACAAAATGAAAACATTAGTAGCAGCTTGATTCAAACAATAAAGGGAGTAGGTTGGTTGATGTTGCTTGACAAAAGGAAGAAACAAAGGGGAATGAAAAAGTGGTGCTGATGATTCGATGTATTGTACATATCACTATATGATATTAATAATAAACTTTAAAGAAAAGTTTTGTATCAAAAGTCTTGGCAGCTCAATCATTCTTTACTTTTATTTCTTTGTGGTGTGTGACTAGATAGTGAGAGTAATGTATATGTATATATAAATACAGTTTTCTTTTAGATGGTGATGTTGTGTTTGACTAGACGAAAAAACAAACTAGTAGCAAACAATAAGAGAATTAAAGGGTGAATGTTCCTTAGTTGTAAATTTAAGAAGTAATAATACTAGTGATGATTTGAGAATTGCATTTTGTTTAGATTAAATTGTGTGAGGTATGTATATACACATTTGACAAAAGTTAAAGCAAGTGCGGGTTAGTGACAATTTAATGATGATTTGGTAATCGAATAAAGTATTAAGGATGAGGCCTTTCTTGAGTCTAGGAATATTATAAATGATTAAAGTAGGTTTATAATAATGTGAGTAAAGTGACAACAATCCGTGAACTTGTTTTTAAAGGGGTTATCATAAAAATTTTATAACACAGTTTCAAAAAAGTTAACAAATGATGAAAAAGTATATATTAATAATAATGATAATTTTTATAATAATTTAAATTTATCACTCTTCATATCTATATATATATTACCACTAATACATCATATAGTAGTGAGAATAATATTGTCGTTGTATAAATTTTAATATACTAATATTACATATTATCGTTTATAATTTATATTATGTAATAACTTATTTTGGATAGTAATTTTTATATATAAATATAAATAGAAATATAATATCATGTATCTTATTCTACATATTTACTTCTAATGGTTATAAGTTAATATACATATACTTACATTTATATTTACATATTTATTTACAAACAATTGTTCGTGAATCGTAGGGAACAGTCAAATGGTAATTGAATATATGAGCATAGTTTCAAAGTTTTCGAGACTCAACATTAAAGACTTTGCTTATCGTGTCAGAATCATAGTAAGATTAAGTTTAAATTTGGTCGGAAATTCCCGGGTCATCACAGTACAAACTTAACAGGGCTGCTATTTCAGTCCTTCTTGTACGAGATTAATAGTGATGCAGTGATTGTTTATCTGTTCCTACTTCATTCGTAAACTCCAAAACCAACACCAATATTTATAACCATCGATTTCTATTAGGAACAAGAAGAATAATGATAATGATATAGGATTAAATGATGTTAGTGAATAATGTAAGCATGATGATGGTGACGGGTGTTTTAATGAAGTACGATGATAAAATAGATCAAGTAGAGGGCGATATGATACAGTGAGGTGATATGAATAACATTAGGAAGATGATATGTTTATAACGGTTAGAAGATGATGATGATCATGATACAGAGAAGTATGAATGATGATGTTGTATGTATGATGATCGATGATTATGATATTGATGATGATGTCGACTAGGTAAAGATAGATACACGATGATGAGGTGATGTCATGAGATGGAGATAAGTCTCGACGTCCAATTCTGGTTTCTTCTTTTCCAAACCCACACCAACAGAAAATTTAAAAACTCAATATTTGATGGGCCTTTAATTGGTAAATGGGTTACATTAGTTGTGGGCTTCCATGTTCTGGATTGTATGGTTGGGCCGAGAGTCGGTTTAAAACAATTAAGCATAGGAGGTAATTCAAAGAAGTAGCCAGCAGTAGAGTGGTTAGGCGTATGTGTGGTTATTCGAGAGGTCGTGGGTTCGAGTCCCTCCTGTGGCATATTCTTTTTAAAGCTTTCTACAAAGGTTGTAACCCTTCAATTATCATTAATTATTATTAATAACTATTATTATTATTATTATTATTATTATTATTAATTATTATTATTGTTATTATTATGATTTTTATTGTTATTATTATTATAATTATTAGTATTATAATAATTATTAGTACTATAAGTATTGTTATAAGTATAATAATTGATATTATTTTTAATATCATAATTATAAGTATTATTATTATTATTATTATTATTATTATTATTATTATTATTATTATTATTATTATTATTATTATTATTATGAGTATTAGATATGATATCATTATCGTTACGATGAAAAGGTTTATTATTATTATCATTATGAAAATAATACAGATTATTATTATTTTCATAAATATTAGTATTAATATATTTTTATAAGTAATAGAATTGTTAATATTAACATAAGTATTATTAATTATATTATCACAAGTATTATTATTATGTAAATACTAAAATCATTATTATGACTATCATTAACAGTAAAATCAATATTGTTACAAGTATTATTATAAATATCCCTATTATTATTACTACAATTCTTATTATAATTATTAGTATAAGTAATGTTATTATTAATATTATCATTATAATCAAATATAACTTTTAATTACTATATTATTAAGTCTATAAAAAATATACTTATAAGTAATATTTCATATAAGTATGAATATATTATATTAAAAATTTTTACGTAAATAATCGTATAAAACAAATTAGGTATTTTAACATACAAATATATATGAATATATAACTAGATATAAATAATAATTATTTTCAAATATATATACAAATTAATTACATAATATATAAAGTTATAATTGTTAGATTACAAGTATATGTTTTAATATATATATACGAATGATATAGGTTCGTGAATCCGAGGTCAACCCTGCATTGTTCAGTTTCGTCATATGTATTTTTGCTGCAAAATACAGTATTGTGAGTTTCATTACTCCCTTTTTAAATGCTTTTGCAATATATATTTTTGGGACTGAGAATACATGCGCTGCTTTTATAAATGTTTTACGAAATAGACACAAGTAATTGAAATTACATTATATGGGTAAATGATCGAAGCCGAATATGCCCCTTTTGCTTGGTAGCCTAAGAATTAGTAAACCGATCTACTAATTGACGTGAATCCTAAAGATAGATCTATTGGGCCTAACGAACCCTATCCAAAGTACCGGATGCTTTAGTACTTCGAATTCATTTTTATCATGTTCGAAGGATTTCCCGGAATGATAGGGGATATTCTTATATGCATCTTGTTAATGTCGATTACCAGGTGTTCAATCCATATGAATGATTATTTTTGTCTCTATGCATGGGACGTATTTTTATGAGAAATGGAAATGAAAATCTTGTGGTCTATTAAAATGATGAAAATGATTGATTATAATAAACTAATGAACTCACCAACATTTTGGTTGACACTTTAAAGCATGTTTATTCTCAGGTATGAAAGAAATCTTCCGCTGTGCATTTGCTCATATTAGAGATATTACTTGGAGTCATTCATGACATATTTCAAAAGACGTTGCATTCGAGTCATCGAGTTCATCAAGATTACTATTAAGTCAATTATAGTTGGACATATTATGAAATGGTATGCATGCCGTCAACTTTCGATGTAATGAAAGTTTGTCTTTTAAAAACGAATGCAATGTTTGTAAAATGTATCATATAGAGGTCAATTACCTCGCGATGTAACCAAATGTAATGTATCCGTCCAGATAGATTAGGACGGGTCATTAGACATGCCAGTGAAGCTGCTCTCCTATGGTGTCTCAAGCACCATATTCCTGTCAAAGTGGCATTCTTCATGGCAAGTATGATGAATGGACTTGTACATGATGATTATCTTCCTCTTCCGTATGGAGCTAGGTACTTGAAAGTTTAAGTGCTACACTTTGACGGTCTAACCACCTCTCCAATCAATTATGATTCGGTTAGACCATTCAATGTGGTCATGGAGAACGAAAACACACCGCCATGGATCACAACTGGGTCTGAAGAAAGCATGGAAGAAGATCAGTTCATCTCCCTTCGATGACCAATCCAAAGGGATGTGCTTCATCGTCAGAATCCACAAACCCACAAGCTTCTAAGAAAATTCTTAGCAAAATTCACCTGTGGGGGAAGCACTTAGCATCCTTATGATCAACCCTAAAACAACCTCAATGTATTTCTCATGTGTGATATTATGCATGTTGTCTTCGTATGTTGTTTTGAATAAGAGCATTTGCTCTATGTGTGTTTCTTTATTTGTTCCCACCATACTTGGTGCTTATGTGTGCACTTTTTCTTAGGAATAATAAAATACTGTGTTTTTTTATGTGGTGGTTATTATGTTTTTCTACCATGTACGATTCAAGGGGGAGCATTTGTCTTAGGGCGAGCTTAGTTCCAGGGGGAGCTAACCTTTTTTCTTCGACAAAAGGGGGAAAAGTGGATAAGTGATGTTAACACTTGTATGTATTTATAAATAAATATCCACCATCACTTATGTGTTTGTCATCATCAAAAAGGGGGAGAATGTTGGAGGAGAATGTGGGTTAACATGAGATTATGCTTAATGACTGTACTAATCTTAACCCATAACAATAAGTGTTTTGATGATGACATATGCACATAGCTAAAGGTGATGGTAGACATCTTGATATAAATTAACAAGTTCACTAAATACTTGATCTAGCAAAAGACTAAAACCAAAGAAAGCTTAAAACGGAAAACGTAAACTACACGATTAGGACCACGGTTGACCGCATGTTGTGAACCCGGGAATTTCCGACCAAATTTTAACTTAATCTTTATATGGTTTCGATACGATAAGCAAAGTCCATAATGTTGAGTCTCGAAAATTTTGGAACTATGTTCATATAACCAATTACCTCTGATTATACCCGATGATTCACGAACAATTGATTGTAAATAAATTTGTACATATATATATACATATATATACATATATAAATATATATAATTCTTAAACATAACTAATATTATATGTATATTGTAATACATATATAAAAAATGTATTAAATATTGAATATATGTTGTCATATATCACATAGTTAAAAAAAATGTGTAATTGTAATATATTAAATTGAAATTATAAGTTGAAATAAATGGTATAGTAATGTTATTATTATTTTCCAATATTCATATCAAAGTTAGTACTATAAATATAGTATACGAATATGAAACTTGATATATATAAATTGATCTATTATTATTATTATTATTATTATTATTATTATTATTATTATTATTATTATTATTATTATTATTATTATTATTATTATTATTATTATTATTTATAATTATTAAGATTATTAGAATTATTATTATTATTAATACATGTATATTTATTTTTATCATAAAATTTATAACAACAAATCAGAGAAAGTACCAATAATACTATATGTAATTTGTTGTGTGTCTCTAAAAGTCGTACGAATCTAATTCAGATTTAAGAACAAAACAAATTCTGTTACACATCATAATCTACTTTTATATTTTTTATATCTTTTTCTGTATCTGATGGAAATTGTGTCGAGTTAATTAAACTAACAAACAAACTTCAATTAATCAATATAGCTATAATGATATCATTTCTTAATCAACCATCTCCATCCCAACAATATCATCTTTCATTTCTCTCCACTCCACCCTCATCATCATGAACCGGCTACCACCAGCCACCTTCACTTCCCACCTTATCATCATACTAACACCCATCAACCATTACTTGATCGTGCCATCATCACATAGACTATACAACCTTCCTGTTAAGACAATGATATACCTAGAGCCAAGTTTTGAGCAAGAACGCAGGCCATGGGACAACACCTAGTAATCAAATACATATTGAAACCCATCTTGTTGATCACTTGTTTCGTTGCTATCCGAGAACCCCATCATCGAGTACATATTACTACCACCGGTCACCATCTCTCACACACTCTCTCTCTCTCTCTCTCTCTATTTCTGTAACCAGCGTAAACCATCAACCTTAATCCACCTATGTTTGCATATGGAACCGCCACTACTACAACCCTTATTACTGTTTCTGCCATTTGAACCAACACCCAAACCACCCAAATACAAACCTTTTGTGCTGCTACTTGTTTTTTCGTGAACTCACCCAAATAAACCCTGGTTGCTGCTACTGTTTTTTCTGTTTAGAATTGATGACGAGATGAAGAATGAAGGAAAAAAATGAATAATGATTATTTGATTATCTCTTATTTCCTCTTTGAATAAAATGTTAAGGGGTCATAGTTTAGAGCTTTTGCAATATGGATGGAATGAATATTAATATACATAGCATTATTAAACCCAAGACAAATGAGCAAGTGGAGCTTGTTAAGAATTAGTTGGTCGACCAATTTGAATCAATCAAGGCACGTACGTTTTTTTTTATAGTAATTAGTTAAAGCTTTTGATGATAGAACCCCACAACAATTTGTTTTGGCCATGATACGTACGTGCAAGTGGAGCCAAAGGAGGAATCAATTTAATTACTTTTATGTTAGTGCTTGCTGTGTCATGAAAATAAGGGAACCAGGAACCGAATCCTTGAGTAATTTAATTAGGCCGTTATCCTTTTCCTGTTTCTAAATGGGTCGTGATTTGTTGGGTTTTCAATTAGTGGGCTGTTAGTTGATCATTTGCACTTGGGCCGTGACCCAGCTCAGGCTTTTATGATGGGCTGCTATGCTGGATAATAAATGACGATGGTGTCCGATGATGTTGATGAAGGGATGACAACGAAGTAATGAAAATGATGAATAAATTGGGAATCAGAAAGTTGGGTGATAAATAAATAATACGGGTATAATTCAATTAAACCGAAACAGATGAGTGGTGCTGGGTTGTGACGATCGCTCCAAATCCATATGGACGAACACATCATTCATCGATTTCATTGCGAGGTTTTTGACCTCTATATGATACGTTTTGTAAACATTGCATTCTTTTGAAAAGGCACACCATAAATGAATATTTAAATCAAAGGTTTTCGACATCTGATGATATCTACATATAGACAATCACCGTAAATAATAGTTTACAATAGTACTTCTGTTGACAATGCAGTCAAAATAAGATACATGGTGATGATTTGGTGAATGCAACGTTTCCTTGAAAAATATGCCATGTAAGACTCCATGCACATAGCTTGTCTAACATATAAGCAAACAGCGGAAGACTTCTAGGGAACCTGAGAATAAACATGCTAACAAGTGTCAACACAAAGGTGGTGAGTTCATAGTTTTAGTGTTTCGCATAATCTGTATATAAAAGTGGATCACAAGATTTCAGTTGTTTCATCCAGAAACGTTTATCAAAATATTCTACAAAATTGAGCACCCTGGTAACTAAACTTTACGTATATATAATTTATACCCTTTGTATAATCATCTTAATAATACACGCAAACCAACGTGTACGCTTCTCAAATAGTATATGTCCATTAAAAGGCTAGTGCTCTAGCTCGGACGGGGATATCAAGGCCTATGGATCCATATATAACTACTCGCGCCCACCCGCTCTTATAACCGGCAGTTACTAATTACCAAAGATAAGGGATTTTCGGTTCAAACTCGGTGTAGAATTTAGTATGTACTTGTATCCATTGCGTTTAAAATAAAGTGCATGTATTCTCAGCCCAAAAATATAGATTTCAAAAGCAATTAAAAAGGGAGCAAATAAAACTCACCTTAACAGCATATAAAGTCGTTCACCAAAATGTGACCGAAACTCGGATTACCAAATAACCGTAGCTCTCAACCTAGAGAACATATGTTAGTCAATAAATGTCTATCAAGCTAGGTCTGGTCATAGTGTATCACAATCCTAATGCTCGAGATACACATACAAAAGTTATCCAAAGTCATTTCAAAAAGTCAATTTTGACAATAGTTCAACAAAACGAGACATACCTTATATAAGGAGTTATTTACTCGGTTGGTAATATTCAAAAATCCATTTTATCAATCTCGTAAACAAGTTGTTTAAATCTTAATTGCAGATTCAAAAGCAATTTCAATTACGTCAGTCATAATTCAGTTGATCATATCTCTTAATCCGTTCATCGAAACTATTCGATATCTAAATGAAAAGTCATTGATTTTTCGCCAGCTTTCCAAAAACATGCATATCATATACCTTTTACCAGTAACATATGTATTAAATTCGTGATCTATTATAAACTATTTAACGACAAAATTAATCGTGCTAGCATGCATAATCCTATATACTCGAGCACTAGTCAGGGATACACTATTAATATATAATAGATAAGATATAAATGCTTACGTATCAATATTGTGATTCAATATTGTAGGAAAGTACGTAGACGCAACGAAGAAGATAAATACTAGTTTGACTCACGAGCAAAACACTTGAACAATACTCAAAACCTCCTTAGTAATAACCCATAGTTTCCTTAGCTCTATCCCGCTTGAAAACCCATTTTGAAAGTGACACGCTTATGACCTCGTCGTAGTATTTTAAGTGATATAATTAGTAATAATAATAATACTACTAATAATAATAAAATAAATAATAATAATAATCTTAATAATAATAATAATAATAATAATAATAATATTAATAATAATAATATTAATAATAATAATATAAATAATAAATAATAATAATATTACAGAGGGAGTAGTATAGGTGTAAACAAAACTCGAGCAGAAACTGGCATTTTATAGGAAACTTTTTGGAATCTGATGCCCATGCGATCACATGGGTTTTTAGTGTATTTTCCATGCGATCGCATGGCCGCCTGATCCAGCTCAAAATGTTTTTGTTTTCTTGTTTGTCGACATATTATTATATAATATATATAATTTAAATAATTAATTATATATTATATTAAATTCATGTGCATAGTTGACTTGTTATTTTCGTTCCGATGACTCGTACGTTGTCACTCGACTTATGTCCCGGTTCTGGTTTCTCGAACGCATTTTCGTACGCTTAGAAAACTCGTAATTTACGTTTTGTGACTCGTACCTTTGTCAAAATATAGTCTTAAATTATCAATAAAACTATATCATTCAAAGTGTATCTTAAACTTTCGAGTGTTTTGGTCATTTACTTCTATAAATCATTGTCACGCTATTTGTTAATATATATATAATAACAAATCGTTTTATTACCAAGTTAATATATATTTTCAACATTCATAAACACGTTTTAAATATACGTTGCAAGTTATTCATATAATTAATATTCTAACTTATCATATATATTCAAATAAATATTTAAACCAATAAGTTTAATGTACGATATCAAACAATTAATACATTGCTACGTTTTCAAGTTATAGTATATATATATATATATATATATATATATATATATATATATATATATATATATATATATATATATGTATCTATATACATATAATTGTTCGCGAATCGTCAAGAATAACCGAAAGGTATTTGAATATATGAAAGTAGTTCAAAAATTTTGAGATTCAGTTTTACAGACTTTGCTTATCGTGTCGAAAATGTTAATCATACAAAGATTAAGTTTAAATTTGGTCAGAAATTTCTGGGTCATCACAGTACCTACCCGTTAAAGAAATTTTATCCCGAAATTTGAGTGAGGTCGTCATGACTAACAATAAAAATGTTTTCATGACGTATATGTGTTGATAAATAGAGTTTTATCACCGTTGAATAATATGGATAAAACAATCCGTTTATTTGAAGCGTATGAGAGAAGTTATCGTAAAAGAGTGAAATGAAGAATAGAGATTCGTCTTAACTCTTGACATATTAACGATTGATTTTCGTAATTTAAGGAATAGAAAATCTTTATAATCTAAATAAGATTTTATTCTTCGGAAATTAAGGAGATTAAGATCTTCTTTAATTAAATGCGTAATCTGCCTCGATTGCTATGTCTGATATTTTACTATAAATTGACCTCTTCGGTTTCATTTATTTTCACCACTCCTATAAGCTTCTTCCTTATTTCATACTTCCTAATAGATTTTGAAAATGCTTAATCCAGTTCTGATTCTTGATATTTTCTTGGCTATCGTATCCTTCATTCTTCTTTTTCATCTGCCACCAGAGGAGGTTATTTTCTTCTACTATTACCTTGGGGTTATAGTGTTTTTCATTCTCCCGTGTCTTTATATTACTATACACATTGATATACACGGTTTGTAATTTCGGGGTTGTTTTCGGGCTTTATATTTTCCATTATATTTCGGAGCTTCATGCTTTCGTTTTCTCTTCCCGACTTTAAGTCAAGCGAATAATGGTCCAGAATTCGTAGGTATGAATTTCGGAATGAACATAATTAATGTTCTAAGAAAGAAACGGTAATGGCACAATCTGACTTGTCAAATTACCAGAATACCTCGAAAAAGACCGAATCATCAAGAAAAATATTTTCTTGATATGTTTAGAGGTTAAATAGAATGAAAGAGTTATGTAACATGGTTCATGATGAGGGTATGATCTGTGAACCTTTATCACGTTCCATTAGAAACTCATCATGACTTACTGTAATATAATCACGTTGATCAAGTGTCATTATATTATACTAACTCATGCTTCAGTTCCCAACACTACTTCAAAAACATCCATTTTTCAAGATTTTCATAATTTAGAAACTAAAATAGTTTCTTTTATGATGTAACACAGATAGCGTGAAGAGATAAATAATTTTGGATAATAATAGTTATGAAGATATCTTCAGAAATATCGAAGATATTTATAATGAAAGATATAATGATATCTTAGAATTTCTAATATTGAAGGATGATGAAGAAGATTTGTTCGTAACGGTTTTGAGTCAGGAGCAAGGTATTCGTTAATGACTTCAGCAGATACTGAATCATTTGTATTCTTTGAAGGCAGGTTTAGTCTTTGTGATTTGTCCACAGCCTCCTTCATGGTTTGCTCAATCCGTTTTCCAGTTCCAAACCTTCTCTTTTTCTGAGCTTTGCCAACACACTATTCTTTATCATCAAACTTTTGACTGTTAAGGTCGATTACAGTTTTTGATGCTTCATCAGCATTTTTCCAATTTCGGAGGACTAGTTTCGCAGTTTGGAGTGTTTTTCAGAAACTTCACATTCGAAGTATATAAGTCTATAAGATAGACATTATATGTATATATATAACTGTTGGCGTAGAATTGCTACGAAATTCAAAATACTGATTGCTAATTCCCGATAGTTGGTATGGCAATTACCGTTACAAGATGTGGATGAGTACATGATAGGGTTTCAATGAACAATTATAATAGTTTTTCGAAGAGACTTTAAGTCACAGATTAATGAATTTGCTAGTACATTTACTGTTAATGTGGTGAAACATGAAAGGTTCCCCAGTAACAAAAACGTATATGCCAGGGTTACAAGTCTGAAAGGTCGTCGTTGACTGGTTGAACGGTTGATAATACTGGATACTTTTGAAAATGAATTGCAAGGTTATTTTCGGTAAAACAATGCTAATGGATCTTGCACAGATTTAAAGTCAAAGTATAGCTTTGAAAGATGTAGAGATCTAAGAATGATGTCACCGGTTCAGAGTTATGACTTGGATTCTGATCCGTCAATATCAGAATATGTAATTGAATTTGTATGAAAACGATTGTATATCGTTGTGAGCATTGTTAATAATTTTTGAATTAAATTTGAAGAATGTACAGTGTAACATATTAATTGCGAACTTAAATATTTCCCGGGTATTATCTACCGGTTAAAGATTTCACAATTAATATTTTGTACATAAGAATTTTTATTACCGTCTTTATGAAAATATATGTATGTATATTTTCTTCAGATGTAATACAGATTTAATGAGTTAATATCATATTAAGCTCATTTGATTTTCGGCTTGACTTAGAAATGATTAATCTTTTAAAGATTACATAATCTTTGCGGAGTATTTCGCTAATGAAATCAATACTTCATTATTTATTCTTATTGATATTCCTTGGTGAAGGGTGTGGTGCTTGTGGAATTCTTATGAACTTCATAAGATATAAATGATGTTTTCGAGTACATCGAAGATAAAAGTGTAAAATCAAACATGTAGTTGATTAATACACTAAGTTCATTATGAAATTGAATTCATTGAGTTGAAACAGATATTGTAGTTAACGATGGTTAAGTCGTTAATGAAGGATGTATATCATAGCATATTAGTAATATGAATTAACCGAGTAATACCTACTAGTTAAGATTCACACGTAATAGCTTAGTACGAAAAAGATTTATGATGGTTTTAAAATTTATATATATAAGATATACATATAAATTCTTTAGAGGAATTGAGTTATTATTTCATAACTCATTGATACAATATACTCGTTGTTGACTCGTAATGATGTCCACGGTGCTTTCTTGAACTGGCAGAGCTTGTGATGTTAGAGGCGATGTTGACAGCACTGACTGTGCTGGTGAGGCTAAGGGTACTGTTGATGTTATTGGTAAAACAAGTCTAGCTTGTGTCTTACGCATCATTCTTGTCAGGGTTTCTATTCTCCCTTCTACATCTCTATTCATCTGATTTATGGTTAGAAATGGGATAAATAATCTCTAAGATTTTAGAGATTACATAATCGCCGTAGGATATTTATCCAATGAAGTTATGAATCAATACTTCATCGGTTATTGTTGTTGGTACTCCTGGGTATCTATGGTGCGTATGACGTTGATGTTCAAGGTACATATTGTGATGTTGAGGCTTGCGGTGCGGATGTTGTTGGTGGTGGTAATGGTACTGTTGGTGTTGTTGTCGGTGGTACTGTTGATGCCGCTGATTCTGCTGGTGCTTGTAACCTTTGCACCATATTCTCCAAAGCCACCACCCGATCGCGAAGCTCGTTGACTTCTTCTACTACACCGAGATGATTGGCGGTTTGGACGAGCGGATGAATAAGATCCAGAATTTGAGAGAGTATATGATCATGACGAGATATTCTGGAGATGAGAGAGAAAATGGTATTACGAACAGGTTCGCCGATAAGTGCTTCAGGTTCTTCGCCAAGAGGGCAGTGTGGTGGATGGAAGGAATCGCCTTCTTCTTGTCTCCAATAATTAAGTAGGCTACGAACCCACCCCCAATTCATCCAGAATAGATGATGGCTAATTAGTTGATCCATTCCGGTTACACTGTCTTCAGAATTCAGGTGAATATCCATATCGGAATGGATGTCAGAGTTTAAGGAATTTGAACTAGATACGGGATCCATCTTGTATAATTAGGGAGATGATTTTCGATATGAATTAGATTATAGAATTTAGTTTGGTATTCTTCAATACATAATTTACATATGTATATATAATACCAAATTCCATAAATCACGAAGAAATTTTCGGAAGATGTCAGGAAAAGTTTACAGTAACAGATACGCTAAGATATGAATTTTGTCTATACACTATTCATGCAATCAATACAGTAAAACATGTCTAGACTAGGAATGATAAACAGGTAATTTCCGACAAGAAATGATAAGAAAAACTTTTGACATTCAGACACAGTCGAAGTCCAGACTTACCAATGTATCCTAACAACTATCAGTTAAACACACTCATGCAAGACCTGGTTCACTAGGACCAATGCTCTGATACCAACTGTGACGATCGCTCCAAATCCATATGGACGAACACGTCATTCATCGATTTCATTGCGAGGTTTTTGACCTCTATATGATACGTTTTGTAAACATTGCATTCTTTTGAAAAGACACACCATAAATGAATATTTAAATCAAAGGTTTTCGACATCTGATGATATCTACATATAGACAATCACCGTAAATAATAGTTTACAATAGTACTTCCATTGACAATGCAGTCAAAATAAGATTCATGGTGATGATTTGGTGAATGCAACGTTTCCTTGAAAAATATGCCATGTAAGACTCCATGCACATAGATTGTCTAACATATAAGCAAACAGTGAAAGACTTCTAGGGAACCTGAGAATAAACATGCTAACAAGTGTCAACACAAAGGTTGATGAGTTCATAGTTTTAGTGTTTCGCATAATCTGTATATAAAAGTGGATCACAAGATTTTAGTTGTTTCATCCAGAAACGTTTATCAAAATATTCTACAAAATTGAGCACCCTGGTAACTAAACTTTACGTATATATAATTTATATCATTTGTATAATCATCTTAATAATACACGCAAACCAACGTGTACGCTTCTCAAATAGCATACGTCCGTTAAAAGGCTAGTGCTCTAGCTCGGACGGGGATATCAAGCCCTATGGATCCATATATAACTACTCGCGCCCACCAGTTCTTATAACCAGCAGTTACTAGTTACCAAAGCTAAGGGATTTTCGGTTCAAACTCGGTGTAGAATTTAGTATGTACTTGTATCCATTGCGTTTAAAATAAAGTGCATGTATTCTCAGCCCACAAATATAGATTTCAAAAGCAATTAAAAAGGGAGCAAATGAAACTCACCTTAGCAGCATATAAAGTCGTTCACCAAAATGTGACCGAAACTCGGATTACCAAATAACCGTAGATCTCAACCTAGAGAACATATGTTGGTCAATAAATGTCTATCAAGCTAGGTCTGGTCATAGTGTATCACAATCCTAATGCTCGAGATCGATATACAAAAGTTATCCAAAGTCATTTCAAAAAGTCAATTTTGACAATAGTTCAACAAAACGAGACATACCTTATATAAGGAGTCATTTACTCGGTTGGTAATATTCAAAAATCCATTTTATCAATCTCGTAAACAAGTTGTTTAAATCATAATTGCAGATTCAAAAGCAATTTCAATTACGTCAGTCATAATTCAGTTGATCATATCTCTTAATCCGTTCATCGAAACTATTCGATATCTAAATGAAAAGTCATTGATTTTTCGCCAGCTTTCCAAAAACATGCATATCATATACCTTTTACCAGTAACATATGTATTAAATTCGTGATCTATTATAAACTATTTAACGACAAAATTAATCGTACTAGCATGCATAATCCTATATACTCGAGCACTAGTCAGGGATACACTATTAATATATAATAGATAAGATATAAATGCTTACGTATCAATATTGTGATTCAATATTGTAGGAAAGTACGTAGACACAACGGAGATGATAAATACTAGTTTGACTCACGAGCAAAACACTTGAACAATA
The DNA here is from genome assembly GCF_046630445.1 of Rutidosis leptorrhynchoides. Classification (NCBI taxonomy): domain Eukaryota; kingdom Viridiplantae; phylum Streptophyta; class Magnoliopsida; order Asterales; family Asteraceae; genus Rutidosis; species Rutidosis leptorrhynchoides. The sequence continues at coordinate 541,501,218 of NC_092334.1, forward strand.
CTCAAAACCTCCTTAGTAATAATCCATAGTTTCCTTAGCTCTATCCCGCTTGAAAACCCATTTTGAAAGTGACACGCTTATGACCTCGTCGTAGTATTTTAAGTGATATAATTAGTAATAATAATAATACTACTAATAATAATAAAATAAATAATAATAATAATCTTAATAATAATAATAATAATAATAATAATATTAATAATAATAATATTAATAATAATAATATAAATAATAAATAATAATAATATTACAGAGGGAGTAGTATAGGTGTAAACAAAACTCGAGTAGAAACTGGCATTTTATAGGCAACTTTTTGGAATCTGATGCTCATGCGATCGCATGGGTTTTTTAGTGTATTTTCCATGCGATCGCATAGCCGCCTGATCCAGCTCAAAATGTTTTTGTTTTCTTGTTTGTCGACATATTATTATATAATATATATAATATATATAATTTAAATAATTAATTATATATTATATTAAATTCATGTGCATAGTTGACTTGTAATTTTTGTTCCGATGACTCGTACGTTGTCACTCGACTTATGTCCCGGTTCCGGTTTCTCGAACGCATTTTCGTACGCTTAGAAAACTAGCAATTTACGTTTTGTGACTCGTACCTTTGTCAAAATATTGTCTTAAATTATCAATAAAACTATATCATTCAAAGTGTATCTTAAACTTTTGAGTGTTTTGGTCATTTACTTTTATAAATCATTGTCTCGCTATTTGTTAATATATATATAATAACAAATCGTTTTATTACCAAGTTAATATATATTTTCAACATTCATAAACACGTTTTAAATATACGTCGCAAGTTATTCATATAACTAATATTCCAACTTATCATATATATTCAAATAAATATTTAAACCAATAAGTTTAATGTACGGTATCAAACAATTAATACATTGCTACGTTTTCAAGTTATAGTATATATATATGTATCTATATACATATAATTGTTCGCAAATCGTCAAGAATAACCGAAAGGTATTTGAATATATGAAAGTAGTTCAAAAATTTTGAGATTCAGTTTTACAGACTTTGCTTATCGTGTCGGAAATGTTAATCATACAAAGATTAAGTTTAAATTTGGTCAGAAATTTTCGGGTCATCACATGGGTGTTTGTGGGTATTTGAGTGGTCGCGGGTTTGAGTCCCCTCCTGGGCAATGACAAATCTTTTTGGGGAAACTTTTAAGGGTATACTCTCTTAATATTTTTTCTATTATTATTATTATTATTATTATTATCATTAATTATACTTATTGTTATTATTATTATTATTATTATTATTATTATTATTATTATTATTATTATTATTATTATTATTATTATTATTATTATTATGTTAGTTATTATTATTATTATGATTTTTATTAATTTAGTTTACATTATTATAATAAGTATTATTATAATAAGTAATATGAGTATTATTATATTTAGTAGGAACATAAGTATTAGTAATAAAGTTATTATTATTATTATTAACATTATTACATTTATATTAACAATATTATTATAACAAATAAATATTTTCTGAGTATATTTATTACAACAATCCTAATATTACATATAATTATATATATTAAGATTATTTATATAAATATTTACATAATACAAATTATTGATTTTTAATATAATATTACACCATATAAATATTAACTATTTTAAATATATACAAATTAAATACATATAACATATAAACTAAGATATATTATATATAAATTTAATTGATTACGAATATATGTATTAATATATACCTGATATAGGTTCGTGAATCCGAGGTCAACCCTACCCTTGTTAAATGTCGTCATATGTATTTTTACTACAAAATACAGTATGGTGAGTTTCATTTGCCTTTTTACCCTTTATGTTTTTGGGCTGAGAATACATGCGAAATTTTAATAAATGTTTTACGAAATAGACACAAGTAATCGAAACTACATTATATGGTTGAATGATCGAAGCCAAATATGCCCCTTTTTACTTGGTAACCTAAGAATTAGAGAACATCAATAATTTTGAGAATTAGTGCACGCCTAATTGATGCGAATCCTAAAGATAGATCTATGGGCCCGACGAACCCCATCCAAAGTACCGAATGCTTTAGTACTTCGATGTTGTTTTTATCATGTCCGAAGGATTTCTCGGAATGATAGGGGATATTCTTATATGCATCTTGTTAATGTCGGTTACCAGGTGTTCAATCCATATGAATGATTATTTTTGTCTCTATGCATGGGACGTATATTTATGAGAAATGAAAATCTTGTGGTCTATTAAAATGATGGAAATGAATGTTTATGATAAACTAATGAACTCACCAACCTTTTGGTTGACACTTGAAAGCATGTTTATTCTCAGGTATCAAAGAAATCTTCCGCTGTGCATTAGCTCATTTAAGGATATTACTTGGAGTCATTCATGGCATATTTCGAAAGACGTTGCATTCGAGTCGTTGAGTTCAGTAAAGATTATGATTAAGTAAATGATAGATTAGATCATTTATAGATGGATATTATAAAATGGTATGCATGCCTGTCAACTTTCGATGTAATGAAAGTTTGTCTTTTAAAACGAATGCAATATTTGTAAAATGTATCATATAGAGGTCAAATACCTCGCGATGTAATCATATGTTATTGTATTCATTCTTATGGATTAGGACGGGTCATCTCACATGTCAGACCGTGGAGACTTGCACCCAGATTTGTGAAATCTAGGTTGCACGGTCGACTCCACAGCTGACCGTGGATCGACCGTAAGAGCTTCTATACTAAATTCCATTAATTTTGGTTCAACCATTTCGGGGCATCTATAATTCATGAAACATGTTCAAACATGCTTAGAATAGTTGCCTTCTTCATTCCCAAAGGAGTTTTGGTCACTAAAACACTAATCTTGGTTAATCACACTTAATGACACCTTAATGACGATTAATCCTTGATTAAAGAAAACACATAAGTGTTTTAGGAAAATATGTACATCTAAAATGTATCTAGACATTTTTAAGATGGTCACCAAGTCCCAACCAAGAGTTGCTCTTTCCTTGTACATGTGTTGGACATTAATGTATGCTTATACATTAATCTTGCAAATGCCACTTTACCAGTAAAACTTACATAGCCTTAGTTTAATACTATGTTATCACTATATGCTTAATTCTAAAATTATTTAGTGATCTCTTGCTAGTCATTACATGAATATTACTTGACTACTTGCTATTAGTACTTGTGTATTATTTGACTATGTGTTAAGTACTAAATGATAAGTAGTTACTAAATATATGTAAACCATATCTTGCTATATGTTACAAGTTGGACTCCACCAACTAGTATTTGGACTACTTCAATATAAGCATGTGTTACTTGGATAAATATTGAAATGTCATAATCTAGTAAACTCAAAAGGCAATGAAACATTAACACACATAGGTTTGCTTAAATCTAAAATTAAGTTTATGAGTAAGGTTTAAACTTGATTAACTTAATGTCTTGCAACATGCTTAATTGTTATTACTTGCTTAATTTGTTAAGACATCATTAACACACTTAATTAATTACAATTTTTTTTATTTTTTATTTTTTGGATTCCTTTATATTTTTCTCCACAAAATAACGACGTAATTGCGTTAAATTTTTAAAAGTCAACAATTCCGCAGCGAAACGCGGAGATGCACGTATATTATTAATTTAAAATAACATTTAAATCTTTGATTGATTATAGCTTTTAGTTCAACTCGAGTTGCCCTTCAACGACATCATCGTTAGCCACGAAATAATTTTACAAACTAAACGCAATAAAATACATTGAAAACCGAACCCTCGGCACGAAGCGAGGGTTCTACAACTAGTTTTTTTACAAATAGTTATTAAACAAAAATAGTTATATAATACCTCAACGTTAGTTAATTACTGATCTCATTTATGAATATTGAACTTATGCCAAATAATGAATAAATTTGACGGGAGTTGGGCATCAAATTATAAGAAGATACTAAAATATAAATTTCAATTATTTACGGAGTATTATTTATGCCTATAATTATGGAAACTTAATAAATCATGTAATTTTGAATTAGTTAAGCGTGCATTTTAAAACAAAGAGATAACTTCCAAAGTAAGAAAAAATAACGAAAATGATTTGAATTAGTGATCTAATTATATTTAGATTATTATTCTGATTCTAAACGTAATTAAATAAAATATTAGGAAAATTACATATCAGTGAGTTATTTTAGAAAGTTATTATTATTTAATTCAGTTTAATTGAGATAATGACATGTAGGATTATTTAATTTAGTTTAATTGAAAAATTGACACGTGTGCAAATTTAATTCAGATTAATTGAGAAATTGGCACGTAGGATTAATGGCACGCGCTTTTTAATAATGTATAGATATGACTGTTGATCACCTTTATTTCTTGTTATATACCACTGTAAGTGTTTTAAAACATTATACATTATATACATTATATACAACCAAGAATATTCGAGCTTTAACTTAATAAAATACTAATAAAAGCTCACAATAAATTGTAAAAAATAAAATAAAAGCACAACTAAAACAACAATTACATATGTAAATCTCAAAACCTAATAGATATGAGTGAGAATGGTGTCCGTACAGTTTCCATCTCTCTGTAATCCCACCCCCAATCTACCAATCCAAACTCAACCCAACACCATTAATACCGCCATTTTCATTTCCATTCCAACAATTTCCACGCCTAATTCAAACAAAAATCCCATTACTTCCACCTCTCCTTTAAGGCACTCATATGTTGAAGGTGTTGCCGGTGTCAGTCCGTTGAAGAACAATAGTTTTCATGGAAGGAATGCTTCAAAAGAGGGGTTCCAAACACGCCAGGATAGGAGATCTCAACGATCTTTGTGGGCAATTTAGCCCGGGCAGCTACTGCGATGGTCATTAGATAAGCTTTTAGGCAGTTCGGATGGATTCAAAACATCGCTTGGAGAGAGGGCCGCAAGTTTGCTTTCATTAAGTTCAAAAATTCTGATCAGGCTATTGACGCAATTAAACAGATGCACGAAAAATTACTAATGGGCAACAAAGTGATTATAGGCCTTGCCAAGTTTGAGAAAGGGTCTGCTAACTTTCATCACAACAGAAAACCAAATCAATATAGAAACTACTGGAGGCATGATGCCGGTCACAAGAAATCTGAGGGTGATCAGGAACTTACTGTTTACAGGTTAACTATGAAATTAATGACGGTATACACATGATGGTCTTGATCATCGATAAGATCGAATTCTCTAAGCAAAAACTTTCTAAGTGGCTCATAGATTGAAATGCCAAAATTGATAAGTGTTGCTTTTAGTGCAACTATGGATGTATGTTGAGGTGTATCGATGTGAAGAGCCTCCAAAATGTTTGTCAAGGACCTCGTTTTGTCAGTGGCATCGCTGAACTTCTAAAAGTTATTCCGATGAAGAATAGACCAAGGAAATATTCAAGGGTGTTTTGGGGGGAGGTTCGTGGCATCGATTATGGATGCCTAAAAAATGTTACCGCTGCAGTTCACGATATCTGAAACGACCCCAACCCATTATCGAAGAACAACACAGATTTTTTTGTGTTACATGCAAATGGATCGGAGCTCCACATTTGGAGCGGCGCTCCACTTCACTCCGCCAGATGCCCAGATTCCCAGTTTGCTCTCGGGATTAAAACCCTTTGAAATGGAGCGGCGCGACAGCTTTTGGAGCAGCGCTCCATTCCACTGGAGCTGGACCTACAAATTTTTTTTTATTCCAAACCAAATGTTTATCATAATACAAGTTTTGAACCACATTAACCTGCCCAAAATTTGATCACAACCCAAAATACAATAAGGTTCACACGTTCACCACACCGGATACTCACGACCCATAATTATACATAGTGTACATTACAACCCATTACAATAAAATCACCCAATAAATAAGACTACGAGTTCACCATACATGCATTTGTCTTGAAGACAATGATTTACCTCAAAATTACAAGTTTGAATAATTAAGAATTGTATAAACTCGCTTACACTTATGACTTTCGATTACTCCTCAGCCACTTGCTTGCCCTCCCTAGAAGTCTTCGATCCACCAACACCTAAACCCACATCACAACATACATGTAAGCTTTAAGGCTTAGTGAGAACATAAGCAAATGATTAATTTTATTGACAACTAACATTTACAAGCAACAACATACATTCCAACAACAATTGTACACCTCAACTTACACATAAAAATCACTAGTTCAACCATATACCATTGATCTAGCATGATGACAACTTATATATTACTCACCTCAAAACGAGTCTCCAATCTCGCATACTACAACTTCCTATAGCAAATGTGAATTTACCCAACTTCTAACAATCAAGGTAACCCATAATGTAACATTAATAATGAAAATAACAAGGATGCACTCTTGGAATTTCTGAGGCTTGGCAAACCTTTTTCACGGATGCAATCCGATAATGCTACTCCTCTTCCCAAGTGTGAATCGATAAGTTCTGAACTCACCTTGTTCAACTTAAAGAGTTACAACCAAAGCTTGAGCTTCTAGATCAACCGACTCTAAGTCACCTAAGGCAAAGTATACATAGCAAGCTATAATCACTATAACCCTTGCAATCCCAAAACACCCCAAGTGCAAGTTTCAACCCATTTTGCACTTGGTCACCCAACCAAATCAAGGCCATGATTTAACACCCTAAACCACTAATAGTTAGTGATCTAGTATCCAAAATCCACCCATTTACTCATGGTCTAGTATTCTAAACACTGTTAGACCATATTAACTCTAAACCCATTTGACCTAAATTAGGGTTTACATCCAAATCAACTTCATAGATGTACCAACAACACAATTTTACACTTGTTCAAATGAGAAATTAAAGACATGTAAGACCTAAATCTTGCAATTTCATCAATCAAAACCCTAGGTCATCAAATAGGGTTCACACACCCAATTAGCATCTCAAGAACTCTAATTTCACAAGGAAATGGGTCTTGAACATAATACTACCCCAAACCCTGACCCATATATGAAATTAGACAAAATAATTCGGATTTAGTGCTTACCACAAGTGTAAAACTAAGTTAGATAGCAGCTACACAAAGATTGAACTCAATTTGGGGATGAATTTTGCTTCTTCTTCCCTAAACTTGAGCTTTCTCACTCTAGAATTCAAGAACACTTCCTTCTCTCTCTAGTGTTTGTTAGAAATGTGTCAAATGTAAATGAGACTGAGAAACCCCCCTTTTGTTACCAATGAGTTGACATTAGTGAAAAGACACATTTACCCTTAAGTCTTAAAATATAATACAGCAGGCCTGCCAGCCCGATGGCGAGGTGCGCCAAATAGGTGTGCGGCGCGCTCCCGTACTGTACTCCAAAATCAGAATTTGAGATGTCACAATATCGGTGAGGTTCTCTACATGCCAAAAATTTCACAAGAGTTGATTCAAGCTGGTTCTTATTTCATCTTCTTGGAGGTATTTGATTCTATTGCGATTTGAAAAGAAACGTTTACGGTTCTGAAAAACAAGCAGAGGGTTAGAGTATGGGCTCATGAAGTGGGCTCGAACTTCAATCTGAGTGAAGTAATTGATACTGAGGATATATTGGTGTTTTTAGACTATGTCAACAACGCTGTTGAAGAGAAAGAACGAGCTTCCAACGTTAATGACGTGGTAAACAACGGCGTTGAACCGGTCATAAATGATGTAGGCTCTGATGATTTGGTGTCACCAAAATACGACTCCGGATCCCGAGCTCCGGTGTCTGTTGGTGAACAAGTCAATAATAATCCAAATTTTGAATTTGATGATTGAGATTCCAGCAAAAGGATGCTATTATAGGATACTAGCACTCCATCCAATTTGAACCTACATGTGTATGAAAAAATACAAAGGGGTTGTTGTGGTGAAAAAATGGAATACTGAGTCCATAAAGGTGAATGTGAGTGTTCCTGATGTTAAAAAAATACCAAATAACTTAAAGAAAAATCTTGAAAGTACTTTTATTGCTATAGAAAGCATTCCTAAAGTGTGTGATGGTGCAGTTGTAGACTGCAGTTTAAAAATACCTATGAATTCTACTTTGGTTGATAACGGGCCAATTTTTAAGGATTCAGGCCCAAGTCCACTAAAAAATCCAATGCCAAAAGGGCCTGCACAAGTCGACTCTCAATATGATGTACAGTTACTAGTTGAGCCTTCGTTTTTCCATTCTGCAAGGTTTTCACATGATAAGAAAGACACACATCAATGTCCAACACTAGATTGTAGATCGGCTTATGCTTTGTACAAGAAGAATGCTCAAAAATCAAAGCTTCATAGCAACAAAGAAACAGCCTCTACTCATCGTAGCCCTGTTAAAAGTCACAAAAGGAAGAAAAATAAGTTTTCTGACTTAAACGAAAACGTGAAGTTGGGGTTGGAATCTCACTCTGAAATGGGCGGGTTAGAACAATTGTATTCTGATCAGGAAGATGGAATGCCACACAAACCTATTAAGGTTAAAGGTAAAGTTCTAAACCCTAAGAAAAATAATAAAGATAAGAAGGATGATGTTTTTGGGAATTTTTTTAGAGGGTATGTTCGATAGTAGTGAGCGATTAAGCAAGGATAAGAAATAAAAATTACCACATGGAACTCTAGAGGGCTTGGTAGTATAGATAAAGGTCGTAGAGTGGGTAGGATGATTACGAAATTTCAAATCCAATTTGTGGCAATTCAAATTCAATTGGATCATTTGGGTGCAAAGATCATTTCCTTCTCCATATTTTTTTATCATCTAAAAGACATGAGTCAATTTCAAATTGTGGTAGCTGATATCGGCCAAAAAGTCACATTTTTACCCCCGATATTGAGCCCTAAATCAATAAAATTCCCAACTTTGTCGGCAAAATTATCCCTTTTTTGGTTGATTTTGTAGATTAAGTAATTACAAAGGTGATGCAAAAAGAATCAAGTAAAACGGAGCTAAACTGAAGAATCTATAGCGAAAACGGTGAAAGACAAGTTACGACCAAGGAAATCAAGTTATGATCCAGGAAACAAGCTGACCAGGGCAGGCCATACGTGTGACGACCCGGGAATTTCCGACTAAATTAAAACTTAATCTTTTTATGATTTCAATACAATAAGCAAAGTGTGTAATGTTGAGTCTAGAAAATTTTGAAACGATGTTCATATATTCAATTGACCTTCGACCGCTCTCGACGATTCACGAACAATTAATTGTAATTAGATATGTGTGTATGTATATATAAATAATAATTCGAAATATAATTTGAAGTATTATTTGATGTTGTTATTAAAAATTAATAAAATAAAAAATAGGATATTATAATAATTATTATTTAAAATATATCTCTATATATAAATAAAGTATATTAATTATATATTTTGTGATTTCGAATCTATTTAGTAAACGACAGTAGCACTCAATTACCATATAATTAATTTTAAACAAGTTAAATACGAACTTATATGAGTTTAAAATAAACAGTGATCTGAAAATAAGTTATATAAATTATAGCATTATTAAATACATATTTAGAATTTATTTGTTAAGTTTTAACACTTATTATATTTTACTTGGGGTTGGGGGCTAATAATTAATTTAATTTTTATTTAATAATTTTAAACATTTAATGACAAATTTTTATACAATAATGACTAGAATAAATATTTATAATTTATGTAAAATTTTGGGATTTTTCGGAATACTTTTATCCGTCACTAATTAACAACGGAACACGATATATACTCCGAGAAAACGTCGGTAAGTAAAAATCAAAATAGAGCCAGCTAATATGATTAAATCACTGTGTATTTGTTGAATTCTTATAATTTTATTATTATTATATTATATAAGTATGCAAAGTAGATCACTTGTTATTTATTCAATATCTCTGCAAATTGTTTACGAAGAATAACACATACAAAACACCCACACACACTTAACCTCAATCACCCTGGCCACCATGACCACCACCGCCAACGGTGACAGCAGCTGAAGTTTTGTGATCATTGACGCCATGATCACCATCTCATGTCCACTACCAACTTCATCATCCTAAAATCAAACATCACCTTCACCAAGAATCATCACCATCAAACATCACCTGCTCAATCAAACCCAAATCGAACACCACTACTTGAATCATCATCTAACCTGCTACTGCCGTTGTCTTCTATTCGGTGTGCACCAACAACTAAAACCATGATTGATTGTTACTGTTATGATCATGTTCCTACTACAGCTCCTGGTTGAACAAAACTCACTTTGTTTGATTAACCCCCTGCTACTATTCGAAACCATCTCCCTGTTGTAGCTTCCATCGAAACCCATTTAAGTTGTTTATGTTATGGTTCAACTCAAACATCACAATTATAACCATCATCTACAAACGAATGCTATCATTATCATCAATCATAAATTGTTTCTGTTTTTATCCGATAACAAACACCACCATCTTCATCACCTTTATTAAACTCACCACTATCATCACACCACACCATCAAACTGTTTCAGTTTATGTTTCTGACCACGAACACCCATCGACAAACACCACCCCTAAAACCATTGCTACTGCTACTAATGGCCTCCTATAATTTTTTGTTTCCTTCCTTAGCCGATAACCACCCTAACCGACACTAGCTCTCTCTCATCTCTCTCTCTTGCAATTCACGAATCCTACTGCATATATTTATTTCTTTTTGCTACAACAGTTTGTTGATTAAACTTCCTTTTACAATCGTGGCCCAACATCCCACCTTCGGTCTCCTAATGTTACAATCGAGTAAAATTGTTATAGTTCGAGGTATTATTGATGCTAGTTCGAAATATGAATATTGATTACATACCTGTTTCTTTTTACCTGCTACTGCTATCTTTTTCTTTCTTTTCTGCCTGATCGAACCACAACAAACCTAAAAGCTGAGCTACTGTTGCTATTAGGAAATTAAAACACGAAGAAATGATGAAGATGATAATACCTTAAAGCTTGATTTTTCTCGCTGCTACGTTTAACTGGTTTGTTTGAAAGCACGAAACCCAGATTATTGCTCATGTCGGTGTTCATAAAAGGAAAAAGAAGTATGGACGACAGATATACCACTTGTTTAATAAAATAAAGGGAATTGAATTGTTCCAGAATTCTAGTCGTGAAAAGTATTTCCATTATCGGGCCGGTTAAAAAAAACAACTCTATTTAATTGGGCTTATAAACTTATTAGATGGGGCTTGTTTGTTATGGGGTTGCAAATGAATTAGGCTCAAACTGTGATCTTTTTTTTTTTTTGATGATACTAACATGAGGACATAGTTTGATGATGATGATTCGGTAATATATAAAAATAAAAATAAAAATGATGATTGGGTGTTAAACTGTGAAATGGCGAGTGTCGATGATGTTATAAGCGGTTGATATTAATGATGATATTAAGATAATGATAATGGGATGATGTGAACGATGGTGATTTTATGTTATATATGTTTATGATGATGAGTTGATATAGTTTAAGTAATGGTGATGATGTTATGGAAATGATAAAGGTTGATGATTCTAGAATTAATATGATCATGATTATAATAATAAGAATGATGACGATGATAATAGGGATAACAACATGTTAATGATGCGGTTTTGTTAAATGACGAATGATTGTGATTATGATTACGATCGTGATATGATTATGATTATACTTTTGATTTGGATATGATGATGATGACTATGATATCATGATAATAGAGATGATTATGATATAAGAATGATGATGATATTAGATCATGATAATGATGATGAAATGATAGGTGTTAACGGGTTAGCGGGACATCGCGGGTTCAAACCCGGACTTGGGCATTTTTTTGGACTACTTCTTTGAGGTAGTATTTCTATTACCATTACTATTATTATTATAGTATCATTATTAGTATTAATATAAGTATTATTATTATTAATATTATCATTTTATGAATTAATAAAATAAGTATCATTATTATTTTTATCATTTTTATTATTACTATTATTATATTTTATTATTATTATTATTATTATTATTATTATTATTATCAATATTATTATCATTATAATTATTATTATTTTTAGTATCATAATTATTATTATTATCATTATTAAGTATATTTACTAATATTATTATTATAAAATAATACAACTTTTATTTACTATTATTAATATTATTTTATCAAATGACTTTTAGTTACATAACACTATAGTTAATACATATAACATATCTATATTAACGTTTTATAATAAATACTAATTATTTATTTAAAGTAACTAAAATAGAAATATTTAAATTAGTTATTAATGAAACATATAATTTATTAAAATAACAATTATATCACTAATAATATGTAAATTTGTTCGATTACAATTATATGTGTTAATATATATATAACTGATATAGGTTCGTGAATCCGAGGTCAACCCTGAAATGTCCCGTTCTTATTGATTAAAAACGTTCCATATTAATTGATTTCGTTGCGAGGTTTTGACCTCTATATGAGACGTTTTTCAAAGACTGCATTCATTTTAAAACAAACCATAACCTTTATTTCATCAATAAAGGTTTAAAAGTTTTACGTAGATTATCAAATAATGATAATCTAAAATATCCTGTTTACACACGACCATTACATAATGGTTTACAATACAAATATGTTACAACAAAATAAGTTTCTTGAATGCAGTTTTTACACAATATCATACAAGCATGGACTCCAAATCTCGTCCTTATTTAAGTATGCGACAGCGGAAGCTCTTAATAATCACCTGAGAATAAACATGCTTTAAAAACGTCAACAAAAATGTTGGTGAGTTATAGGTTTAACCTATATATATCAAATCATAATAATAGACCACAAGATTTCATATTTCAATACATATCCCATACATAGAGATAAAAATCATTCATATGGTGAACACCTGGTAACCGACATTAACAAGATGCATATATAAGAATATCCCCATCATTCCGGGACACCCTTCGGATATGATATAAATTTCGAAGTACTAAAGCATCCGGTACTTTGGATGGGGTTTGTTAAGCCCAATAGATCTATCTTTAGGATTCGCGTCAATTAGGGTGTCTGTTCCCTAATTCTTAGATTACCAGACTTAATAAAAAGGGGCATATTCGATTTCGATAATTCAACCATAGAATGTAGTTTCACGTACTTGTGTCTATTTTGTAAATCATTTATAAAACCTGCATGTATTCTCATCCCAAAAATATTAGATTTTAAAAGTGGGACTATAACTCACTTTCACAGATTTTTACTTCGTCGAGAAGTAAGACTTGGCCACTGTTGATTCACGAACCTATAACAATATATACATATATATTAAAGTATGTTCAAAATATATTTACAACACTTTTAATATATTTTGATGTTTTAAGTTTATTAAGTCAGCTGTCCTCGTTAGTAACCTACAACTAGTTGTCCACAGTTAGATGTACAGAAATAAATCAATAAATATTATCTTGAATCAATCCACGACCCAGTGTATACGTATCTCAGTATTGATCACAACTCAAACTATATATATTTTGGAATCAACCTCAACCCTGTATAGCTAACTCCAACATTCACATATAGAGTGTCTATGGTTGTTCCGAAATATATATAGATGTGTCGACATGATAGGTCGAAACATTGTATACGTGTCTATGGTATCTCAAGATTACATAATATACAATACAAGTTGATTAAGTTATGGTTGGAATAGATTTGTTACCAATTTTCACGTAGCTAAAATGAGAAAAATTATCCAATCTTGTTTTACCCATAACTTCTTCATTTTAAATCCGTTTTGAATGAATCAAATTGCTATGGTTTCATATTGAACTGTATTTTATGAATCTAAACAGAAAAAGTATAGGTTTATAGTCGGAAAAATAAGTTACAAGTCGTTTTTGTAAAGGTAGTCATTTCAGTCGAAAGAACGACGTCTAGATGACCATTTTAGAAAACATACTTCCACTTTGAGTTTAACCATAATTTTTGGATATAGTTTCATGTTCATAATAAAAATCATTTTCTCAGAATAACAACTTTTAAATCAAAGTTTATCATAGTTTTTAATTAACTAACCCAAAACAGCCCGCGGTGTTACTACGACGGCGTAAATCCGGTTTTACGGTGTTTTTCGTGTTTCCAGGTTTTAAATCATTAAGTTAGCATATCATATAGATATAGAACATGTGTTTAGTTAATTTTAAAAGTCAAGTTAGAAGGATTAGCTTTTGTTTGCGAACAAGTTTAGAATTAACTAAACTATGTTCTAGTGATTACGAGTTTAAACCTTCGAATAAGATAGTTTTATATATATGAATCGAATGATGTTATGAACATCATTACTACCTCAAGTTTAGTAGGTAAACCTACTGGAAGTGACAAGAAATGATCTAGCTTCAAAGGATCTTGGATGGCTTGAAAGTTCTTGAAGTAGGATCATGACACAAAAACAAGTTCAAGTAAGATTTTTGCTCGAATTAAGATAGTTTATAGTTATAGAAATTGAATCAAAGTTTGAATATGAATATTACCTTGAATAAGAAAGATAACCTACTGTATATAACAAAGGTTTCTTGATCTTAGATGATTACTTGGAATGGATTAGAAAGCTTGGAAGTAAATTAGTAAACTTGAAGGGATTTTTGAAGTATTCTTGAAGTGTTCTTCCTATGATGATTATAGCTTGATTCTTGAAGTGATTTTTGATGAAGATGATGATTAACTACTGGAAAAATACGTTCATAATAGTGTGGGTGTGTTGAGAGAGAATTAGAAAGAAATTTGGAAGTGAAATGGAGTGAATGATGAGTGTTAATTGGTGAGTGGTGAGTGGGGTTAAAAGGAGTTCTAGTTAGTTGACTAGCTCATGGTAGAAGTTAAAATTGATTAGTCATACATGACATAATCAAGAGTGGAATCCCATGCTAGTTCCTATTGGTATATACCCATAGTAAGTACGTTTTGAAGCTGTGTATAATACGGGTAAGAATACGACAAGAATTCTTGATGAAAGAAAAGAATGGGAAAGTAACTGTAACCATTTTCGTTAAGTATGAGTGTTTTGATATATGTCTTGAAGTCTTCCAAAAGTATTTTAATACATCTAAATACACTACATGTATATACATTTTAACGGAGTCGTTAAGTCATCGTTAGTCGTTACATGTAAGTGTTGTTTTGAAACCTTTAAGTTAACGATCTCAATTAATGTTGTTAACCCATTGTTTATTATATCTAATGAGATGTTAAATTATTATATTATCATGATATTATGATATATTAATATATCTTAATATGATATATATACATTTAAATGTCGTTACAACGATAATCGTTACATATATGTCTCGTTTCGAAATCCTTAAGTTAGTAGTCTTGTTTATATGTATATAACTCATTGTTAATATACTTATGGAGATACTTACTTATCATAATCTCATGTTAACCATATGTATATCCATATATATATCGTCAAGTCGTTTTTACAAGTTTTAACGTTCGTGAATCGCCGGTCAACTTGGGTGGTCAATTGTCTATATGAAACATATTTCAATTAATCAAGTCTTAACAAGTTTGATTGCTTAACATGTTGGAAACATTTAATCATGTAAATATCAATCTCAATTAATATATATAAACATGGAAAAGTTCGGGTCACTACATTACCTACCCGTTAAATAAATTTCGTCCCGAAATTTTAAGCTGTTGAAGGTGTTGACGAATCTTCTGGAAATAGATGCGGGTATTTCTTCTTCATCTGATCTTCACGCTCCCAGGTGAACTCGGGTCCTCTACGAGCATTCCATCGAACCTTAACAATTGGTATCTTGTTTTGCTTAAGTCTTTTAACCTCACGATCCATTATTTCGACGGGTTCTTCGATGAATTGAAGTTTTTCATTGATTTGGATTTCATCTAACGGAATAGTGAGATCTTCTTTAGCAAAACATTTCTTCAAATTCGAGACGTGGAAAGTGTTATGTACAGCCGCGAGTTGTTGAGGTAACTCAAGTCGGTAAGCTACTGGTCCGACACGATCAATAATCTTGAATGGTCCAATATACCTTGGATTTAATTTCCCTCGTTTACCAAATCGAACAACGCCTTTCCAAGGTGCAACTTTAAGCATGACCATCTCTCCAATTTCAAATTCTATATCTTTTCTTTTAATGTCAGCGTAGCTCTTTTGTCGACTTTGGGCGGTTTTCAACCGTTGTTGAATTTGGATGATCTTCTCGGTAGTTTCTTGTATAATCTCCGGACCCGTAATCTGTCTATCCCCCACTTCACTCCAACAAATCGGAGACCTGCACTTTCTACCATAAAGTGCTTCAAACGGCGCCATCTCAATGCTTGAATGGTAGCTGTTGTTGTAGGAAAATTCTGCTAACGGTAGATGTCGATCCCAACTGTTTCCGAAATCAATAACACATGCTCGTAGCATGTCTTCAAGTGTTTGTATCGTCCTTTCGCTCTGCCCATCAGTTTGTGGATGATAGGCAGTACTCATGTCTAGACGAGTTCCTAATGCTTGCTGTAATGTCTGCCAGAATCTTGAAATAAATCTGCCATCCCTATCAGAGATAATAGAGATTGGTATTCCATGTCTGGAGACGACTTCCTTCAAATACAGTCGTGCTAACTTCTCCATCTTGTCATCTTCTCTTATTGGCAGAAAGTGTGCTGATTTGGTGAGACGATCAACTATTACCCAAATAGTATCAAAACCACCTGCAGTCCTTGGCAATTTAGTGATGAAATCCATGGTAATGTTTTCCCATTTCCATTCTGGGATTTCGGGTTGTTGAAGTAGACCTGATGGTTTCTGATGCTCAGCTTTGACCTTAGAACACGTCAAACATTCTCCTACATATTTAGCAACATCGGCTTTCATACCCGGCCACCAAAAATGTTTCTTGAGATCCTTGTACATCTTCCCCGTTCCAGGATGTATTGAGTATCTGGTTTTATGAGCTTCTCTAAGTACCATTTCTCTCATATCTCCAAATCTTGGTACCCAAATCCTTTCAGCCCTATACCGGGTTCCGTCTTCCCGAATATTAAGATGCTTCTCCGATCCTTTGGGTATTTCATCCTTTAAATTTCCTTCTTTTAAAACTCCTTGTTGCGCCTCCTTTATTTGAGTAGTAAGGTTATTATGAATCATTATATTCATAGATTTTACTCGAATGGGTTCTCTGTCCTTCCTGCTCAAGGCATCGGCTACCACATTTGCCTTTCCCGGGTGGTAACGAATCTCAAAGTCGTAATCATTCAATAATTCAATCCACCTACGCTGCCTCATATTCAGTTGTTTCTGATTAAATATGTGTTGAAGACTTTTGTGGTCGGTATATATAATACTTTTGACCCCATATAAGTAGTGCCTCCAAGTCTTTAATGCAAAAACAACCGCGCCTAATTCCAAATCATGCGTCGTATAATTTTGTTCGTGAATCTTCAATTGTCTAGACGCATAAGCAATCACCTTCGTTCGTTGCATTAATACACAACCGAGACCTTGCTTTGATGCGTCACAATAAATCACAAAATCATCATTCCCTTCAGGCAATGACAATATAGGTGCCGTAGTTAGCTTTTTCTTCAATAACTGAAACGCTTTCTCTTGTTCATCATTCCATTCAAATTTCTTCCCTTTATGCGTTAATGCAGTCAAGGGTTTTGCTATTCTGGAAAAGTCTTGGATGAACCTTCTGTAGTAACCAGCTAGTCCTAAAAACTGGCGTATGTGTTTCGGAGTTTTCGGGGTTTCCCACTTTTCAACAGTTTCTATCTTTGCCGGATCCACCTTAATACCTTCTTTGTTCACTATGTGACCGAGGAATTGAACTTCTTCCAACCAAAATGCACACTTTGAAAACTTAGCGTACAATTCTTCCTTCCTCAATACTTCTAACACCTTTCTCAAATGTTCACCGTGTTCTTGGTCATTCTTTGAGTAAATAAGTATGTCATCAATGAAAACAATGACAAACTTGTCAAGGTATGGTCCACACACTCGGTTCATAAGGTCCATGAACACAGCTGGTGCATTAGTTAAACCAAACGGCATGACCATAAACTCGTAATGACCGTAACGTGTTCTGAAAGCAGTCTTTGGAATATCATCTTCTTTCACCCGCATTTGATGATACCCGGAACGTAAGTCAATCTTTGAATAAACAGACGAGCCTTGTAGTTGATCAAATAAGTCGTCGATTCTCGGTAGTGGGTAGCGGTTCTTGATGGTAAGTTTGTTCAACTCTCGGTAGTCGATACACAACCTGAATGTACCATCTTTCTTCTTAACAAACAAAACAGGAGCTCCCCACGGTGATGTGCTTGGTCGAATGAAACCACGCTCTAAAAGTTCTTGTAATTGGCTTTGCAGTTCTTTCATCTCGCTGGGTGCGAGTCTGTAAGGAGCACGAGCTATTGGTGCAGCTCCTGGTACAAGATCTATTTGAAATTCAACGGATCGCTGTGGGGGTAATCCCGGTAATTCTTTCGGAAATACATCGGGAAATTCTTTTGCAATGGGAACATCATTGATGCTCTTTTCTTCAGTTTGTACTTTCTCGACGTGTGCTAGAACAGCATAGCAACCTTTTCTTATTAGTTTTTGTGCCTTCAAATTACTAATAAGATGTAGCTTCGTGTTGCCCTTTTCTCCGTATACCATTAAGGGTTTTCCTTTTTCTCGTATAATGCGAATTGCATTTTTGTAACAAACGATCTCTGCTTTCACTTCTTTCAACCAGTCCATACCGATTATCACATCAAAACTCCCTAACTCTACTGGTATCAAATCAATCTTAAATGTTTCGCTAACCAGTTTAATTTCTCGATTCCGACATATATTATCTGCTGAAATTAATTTACCATTTGCTAATTCGAGTAAAAATTTACTATCCAAAGGCGTCAATGGACAACTTAATTTAGCACAAAAATCTCTACTCATATAGCTTCTATCCGCACCCGAATCAAATAAAACGTAAGCAGATTTATTGTCAATAAGAAACGTACCCGTAACAAGCTCCGGGTCTTCCTGTGCCTCTGCCGCATTAATATTGAAAACTCTTCCGCGGCCTTGTCCATTCGTGTTCTCCTGGTTCGGGCAATTTCTAATAATGTGGCCCGGTTTTCCACATTTATAACAAACTACATTGGCATAACTTGCTCCGACACTACTTGCTCCGCCATTACTTGTTCCGACACCATTTGTTCCTTTCGTTCTGTTAACCCCTGGTCCGTAGACATCACACTTCGCCGCGCTATGACCATTTCTTTTACACTTGTTGCAAAATTTGGTGCAGAACCCCGAGTGATACTTTTCACACCTTTGGCATAGCTGCTTCTGATTGTTGTTGTTGTTGCGGTTATTATTGTTGTTAAGATGATTGTTGTGGTTGCTGTTGTTGTTGTTGTTGTTGTTGTTGGGCCGTTTGTTGTAGTTGCGATTGATGTTGCGATTGTTAGGATAGTTGTTGCGATTATTGTTATAATTGCTGTTATTATTGTATTGGTGATTCTTATCACCGTTTTCCTCCCACTTTCTTTTGACTTGCTTCACATTGGCCTCTTCAGCAGTCTGTTCTTTAATTCTTTCTTCAATCTGGTTCACTAGTTTGTGAGCCATTCTACATGCCTGTTGTATGGAGGCGGGCTCGTGTGAACTTATATCTTCTTGGATTCTTTCTGGTAATCCTTTCACAAACGCGTCGATCTTCTCTTCCTCATCTTCGAATGCTCCCGGACACAATAGGCACAATTCTGTGAATCGTCTTTCATACGTGGTAATATCAAATCCTTGGGTTCGTAACCCTCTAAGTTCTGTCTTGAGCTTATTGACCTCGGTTCTGGGACGGTACTTCTCGTTCATCAAGTGCTTGAATGCTGACCACGGTAGTGCGTACGCATCATCTTGTCCCACTTGCTCTAGATAGGTATTCCACCATGTTAACGCAGAACCTGTAAAGGTATGCGTAGCGTACTTCACTTTGTCCTCTTCAGTACACTTACTTATGGCAAACACCGATTCGACCTTCTCGGTCCACCGTTTCAATCTGATCGGTCCTTCGGTTCCATCAAATTCCAAAGGTTTGCAGGCAGTGAATTCTTTGTAGGTGCATCCTACACGATTTCCTGTACTGCCAGATCCAAGGTTATTGTTGGTATATAGCGCAGCCTGTACTGCAGCTATGTTTGAAGCTAGAAAAGTACGGAATTCCTCTTCATTCATATTCACAGTGTGTCGAGTAGTCGGTGCCATTTCCTTCAAAATAGTTAAATGGAACAAGTTAATCATACAGAATATTAAGAGTAGTTAATAGTATTTCGTAGCATAATATGAACTCATTTATAAAAGCTTTTTCTTCATATTAGCGTTTTATAAGTTTAAATTCGGGTAGTACCTACCCGTTAAGTTCATACTTAGTAGCTAATATACAATTCAACTACTACAATTCTATATGAAAAACAGATTGTAATAATATTTCGCGTTTAAACTTTTACACAATATTTTACAAACTTACAATACCACTTATTTTACATATAGCATGAAATATAGCACACAATAAATTTGATACAAGATGGTTGTGAAGATAATTCTAGCTAGTACACAAGTCGTTCAGCAAAGGCAATAAAGACACGTAATTCATACGTCCAGAAACAAGTCATGCATTCTGGTTTTACTAGGATTACTTCCCATCCTTGGTCTTGTGGAACATAACCGTTATGGCCGTTGATAAGACAGCGTGTTGTAACATCGTCAAAGGGACGAGGGTTACGTAATGACCAGCAGTCTCGTAATAACCTAAAAACCTCATTTCTTACCCCAATTACCGACTCCGTCACTTGAGGGAACGTTTTGTTTAATAGTTGTAGCCCGATGTTCTTGTTCTCACTTTGGTGAGAAGCGAACATTACTAACCCGTAAGCATAACATGCTTCTTTATGTTGCATGTTAGCCGCTTTTTCTAAATCACGAAGTCCTATATTTGGATATACTGAGTCAAAATAATTTCTTAACCCGTTGCGTAAAATAGCATTTGGGTTCCCCGCAATATATGCGTCAAAGTAAACACATCGTAACTTATGGATTTCCCAATGTGATATCCCCCATCTTCCGAACGAAAGCCTTTTATAAACCAAATCATTCTTGGAACGTTCTTCGAATGTCTTACAAACTGATCTCGCCTTAAATAGTTGTGCCGAGGAATTCTGACCGACTCTAGACAAGATTTCATCAATCATGTCTCCGGGTAGGTCTCTTAAAATATTGGGTTGTCTATCCATTTTGTGTTTTTATACTGTAAAATAGACAAGAGTTAGATTCATAAAAAAATACTTATTAATACAAGCAATTTTTACATATATCATAAAGCATAAGCACACTATATTACATATATTACACCACACGAATACAACTATCTTATTCCGACTCGCTTGTTTCTTCTTCTTTGGTTTTGGTTCGTTTTCCCAAGTTTCTAGGAATATATGATGTTCCCCTAATACGAGCCGTTATTTTCCACATTGGTTTAGAAAAACCTGGTGGTTTAGAGGTTCCCGGGTCATTGTTACAACTTAAGGACTTCGGGGGTTGACAATACATATAAAGTTCATCGGGGTTGGAATTAGATTTCTCTATTTTTATGCCCTTTCCCTTATTATTTTCTTTTGCCTTTTTAAATTCAGTTGGGGTAATTTCTATAACATCATCGGAATTCTCGTCGGAATCCGATTCATCGGAGAATTGGTAATCCTCCCAATATTTTGCTTCCTTAGCGGAAACACCATTGACCATAATTAACCTTGGTCGGTTGGTTGAGGATTTTCTTTTACTTAACCGTTTTATTATTTCCCCCACCGGTTCTATTTCTTCATCCGGTTCCGATTCTTCTTCCGATTCCGATTCTTCTTCTGGTTCCGACTCTTCTTCCGGTTCCTCTTCGGGAACTTGTGAATCAGTCCACGAATCATTCCAATTTACATTTGACTCTTCATTATTATTAGGTGAGTCAATGGGACTTGTTCTATAGGTAGACATCTATCACATAATATCAAACGCGTTAAGAGATTAATATATCACATAATATTCACATGTTAAAATATATAGTTTCCAACAAAATTTGTTAAGCAATCATTTTTCAAGTAAACACGGTCGAAGTCCAGACTCACTAATGCATCCTAACAAACTACATAAGACACACTAATGCAAAATTCTGGTTCTCTAAGACCAACGCTCTGATACCAACTGAAATGTCCCGTTCTTATTGATTAAAAACGTTCCATATTAATTGATTTCGTTGCGAGGTTTTGACCTCTATATGAGACGTTTTTCAAAGACTGCATTCATTTTAAAACAAACCATAACCTTTATTTCATCAATAAAGGTTTAAAAGTTTTACGTAGATTATCAAATAATGATAATCTAAAATATCCTGTTTACACACGACCATTACATAATGGTTTACAATACAAATATGTTACAACAAAATAAGTTTCTTGAATGCAGTTTTTACACAATATCATACAAGCATGGACTCCAAATCTCGTCCTTATTTAAGTATGCGACAGCGGAAGCTCTTAATAATCACCTGAGAATAAACATGCTTTAAAAACGTCAACAAAAATGTTGGTGAGTTATAGGTTTAACCTATATATATCAAATCATAATAATAGACCACAAGATTTCATATTTCAATACATATCCCATACATAGAGATAAAAATCATTCATATGGTGAACACCTGGTAACCGACATTAACAAGATGCATATATAAGAATATCCCCATCATTCCGGGACACCCTTCGGATATGATATAAATTTCGAAGTACTAAAGCATCCGGTACTTTGGATGGGGTTTGTTAAGCCCAATAGATCTATCTTTAGGATTCGCGTCAATTAGGGTGTCTGTTCCCTAATTCTTAGATTACCAGACTTAATAAAAAGGGGCATATTCGATTTCGATAATTCAACCATAGAATGTAGTTTCACGTACTTGTGTCTATTTTGTAAATCATTTATAAAACCTGCATGTATTCTCATCCCAAAAATATTAGATTTTAAAAGTGGGACTATAACTCACTTTCACAGATTTTTACTTCGTCGAGAAGTAAGACTTGGCCACTGTTGATTCACGAACCTATAACAATATATACATATATATTAAAGTATGTTCAAAATATATTTACAACACTTTTAATATATTTTGATGTTTTAAGTTTATTAAGTCAGCTGTCCTCGTTAGTAACCTACAACTAGTTGTCCACAGTTAGATGTACAGAAATAAATCAATAAATATTATCTTGAATCAATCCACGACCCAGTGTATACGTATCTCAGTATTGATCACAACTCAAACTATATATATTTTGGAATCAACCTCAACCCTGTATAGCTAACTCCAACATTCACATATAGAGTGTCTATGGTTGTTCCGAAATATATATAGATGTGTCGACATGATAGGTCGAAACATTGTATACGTGTCTATGGTATCTCAAGATTACATAATATACAATACAAGTTGATTAAGTTATGGTTGGAATAGATTTGTTACCAATTTTCACGTAGCTAAAATGAGAAAAATTATCCAATCTTGTTTTACCCATAACTTCTTCATTTTAAATCCGTTTTGAATGAATCAAATTGCTATGGTTTCATATTGAACTGTATTTTATGAATCTAAACAGAAAAAGTATAGGTTTATAGTCAGAAAAATAAGTTACAAGTCGTTTTTGTAAAGGTAGTCATTTCAGTCGAAAGAACGACGTCTAGATGACCATTTTAGAAAACATACTTCCACTTTGAGTTTAACCATAATTTTTGGATATAGTTTCATGTTCATAATAAAAATCATTTTCTCAGAATAACAACTTTTAAATCAAAGTTTATCATAGTTTTTAATTAACTAACCCAAAACAGCCCGCGGTGTTACTACGACGGCGTAAATCCGGTTTTACGGTGTTTTTCGTGTTTCCAGGTTTTAAATCATTAAGTTAGCATATCATATAGATATAGAACATGTGTTTAGTTAATTTTAAAAGTCAAGTTAGAAGGATTAGCTTTTGTTTGCGAACAAGTTTAGAATTAACTAAACTATGTTCTAGTGATTACGAGTTTAAACCTTCGAATAAGATAGTTTTATATATATGAATCGAATGATGTTATGAACATCATTACTACCTCAAGTTTAGTAGGTAAACCTACTGGAAGTGACAAGAAATGATCTAGCTTCAAAGGATCTTGGATGGCTTGAAAGTTCTTGAAGTAGGATCATGACACAAAAACAAGTTCAAGTAAGATTTTTGCTCGAATTAAGATAGTTTATAGTTATAGAAATTGAATCAAAGTTTGAATATGAATATTACCTTGAATAAGAAAGATAACCTACTGTATATAACAAAGGTTTCTTGATCTTAGATGATTACTTGGAATGGATTAGAAAGCTTGGAAGTAAATTAGTAAACTTGAAGGGATTTTTGAAGTATTCTTGAAGTGTTCTTCCTATGATGATTATAGCTTGATTCTTGAAGTGATTTTTGATGAAGATGATGATTAACTACTGGAAAAATACGTTCATAATAGTGTGGGTGTGTTGAGAGAGAATTAGAAAGAAATTTGGAAGTGAAATGGAGTGAATGATGAGTGTTAATTGGTGAGTGGTGAGTGGGGTTAAAAGGAGTTCTAGTTAGTTGACTAGCTCATGGTAGAAGTTAAAATTGATTAGTCATACATGACATAATCAAGAGTGGAATCCCATGCTAGTTCCTATTGGTATATACCCATAGTAAGTACGTTTTGAAGCTGTGTATAATACGGGTAAGAATACGACAAGAATTCTTGATGAAAGAAAAGAATGGGAAAGTAACTGTAACCATTTTCGTTAAGTATGAGTGTTTTGATATATGTCTTGAAGTCTTCCAAAAGTATTTTAATACATCTAAATACACTACATGTATATACATTTTAACGGAGTCGTTAAGTCATCGTTAGTCGTTACATGTAAGTGTTGTTTTGAAACCTTTAAGTTAACGATCTCAATTAATGTTGTTAACCCATTGTTTATTATATCTAATGAGATGTTAAATTATTATATTATCATGATATTATGATATATTAATATATCTTAATATGATATATATACATTTAAATGTCGTTACAACGATAATCGTTACATATATGTCTCGTTTCGAAATCCTTAAGTTAGTAGTCTTGTTTATATGTATATAACTCATTGTTAATATACTTATGGAGATACTTACTTATCATAATCTCATGTTAACCATATGTATATCCATATATATATCGTCAAGTCGTTTTTACAAGTTTTAACGTTCGTGAATCGCCGGTCAACTTGGGTGGTCAATTGTCTATATGAAACATATTTCAATTAATCAAGTCTTAACAAGTTTGATTGCTTAACATGTTGGAAACATTTAATCATGTAAATATCAATCTCAATTAATATATATAAACATGGAAAAGTTCGGGTCACTACAAACCCTACACTTGTTCAATGACGTCATATGTATTTTTACTACAAAATACAGTATAGTGAGTTTCATTTGCCTTTTTACCCTTTATATTTTTGGGCTGAGAATACATGCGCAACTTTTATAAATGTTTGACGAAATAGACACAAGTAATCGAAACTACATTATATGGTTGAATGATCGAAGCCGAATATGCCCCTTTTGCTTGGTAGCCTAAGAATTAGTAAACTGATCTACTAATTGACGCGAATCCTAAAGATAGATCTATTGGGCCCAACAAACCCCATCCGTTGTAGCAGGTGCTTTAGTACTTCGATGTTTTTATTATGTCCGATGGATGTCGCAAAATGATGGGGATATTCTTATATGCATCTTGTTAATGTCGGTTACCAGGTGTTCAATCCATATGAATGATTTTTGTCTCTATGCATGGGACGTATATCTATGAGAAATGGAAATGAAAATCTCGTGGTCTATTAAAATGATGAAAATGATTGATTATGATAAACTAATAAACTTACCAACCTTTTGGTTGACACTTTAAAGCCTGTTTATTCTCAGGTATGAAAGAAATCTTCCGCTGTGCATATGCTCATTTTAGAGATATTACTTGGAGTCATTCATGACACATTTCAAAAGACGTTGCATTCGAGTCATTGAGTTCATCAAAATTATTATTAAGTCAATTATAGTTGGATATATCATGAAGTGGTATGCATGCCGTCAACTTTCGATGTAATTAAAGTTTGTCATTTTAAAAACGAATGCAATGTTTGTAAAATGTATCATATAGAGGTCAAGTACCTCGCGATGTAACCAAATGTAATGTATTCGTCCAGATGGATTAGGACGGGTCACTACAGGTGGTATCAGAGCGGTGGTCTTAGCGAACCAGGTCTTGCATTAGTGTGTCTAACTGATAGTTATTTAGATGCATTAGTGGGTCTGGACTTCGACCGTGTCTGCATGTCAAAAGTTTTGCTTATCATTTAGTGTCAAAAATTATTTACTTATCATCCTTAAAGTCTAGACACGTCTTACTGCCTCTATTATATAGACAGTGTATAGATAAATTCATATCTTAGCATATCTGTTATTGTTACCTTTGTCTGACAACTTTCGTAGATTCCTCCGTAACTTATGGGATTTTGGTATTATATATGCATATGTAAATTATGTATTGCAAGGTACTAATCTACATCCTATAATCTAATTCTTATCAAAAATCCTTCATCTGATCATACGAGATAAATCCCTCAATCAGTTCGAGTCCCTCAGATTTCGATAGTTATTCCGACAGTTATTCCGACATGGATATTCACCTAAGCTCCGAAAGTAGTGTAAATGAAATGGATCAACCAACTAGTTATCTTCAATTCTGGATGAATTGGGAATGGGTTCGTAGTCAACTTAATCAATGGAGACGCGAAGAAGGCGATCCCTTCCACCAACCGAATTCACCTCTTAACAATGAACCTGAAGCACTTACCGGCGAACCTATTCGAAACACCATTTTCAGCCTCATTTCCAGAGTAGCTCAACACGATTATATTCTATCCACAATTCTAAACCTTATTCATCCGCTCGTTCCGACCGAAAATCATCCCGGAATAATGGAAGAAGTCAACGAGCTTCGCGCCCGAGTAATCAATTTGGAAAATATGGTGTAAAACCTACCAGCTTCATCAACATCACCGGCATCAACACTAATACCACCAACAACCCAAGGTTCAACATCACATGCCACAACATCCCATCCTGTACCTCGAGTATAATTAGCAATCTACATATCATTCTACATCATTTATCTTCGTTCGACATGAGGATTATGTAATCTCTAATGTCTTAGAGATTATATATTCTTATTCTAATGGTAAATCAAATGAGTTTAATATCATATTGACTCATTAAATTCATGTTTACATCTGAAGAAAATATATATGTGTAAATGTTTTAATAAAGATTGTAATTAAAAATTCTTTCGTACAAAATGATAATGGTGAAAATATTTTAACAGGTAGGTAATACCCGAGGAATATTTAGTTTTCACATTATTAGATTACACTGTATATTCTTCGAATCTGATTCAACAGTCATTTACTATCCTACTTACATCCACGTATATACGAATCCGTTCACCACGGAATAACTATTTTCATTCAATTTCATATTTGGATTTTGACTTATCAGAATCCAACAAGTGGCATAATGAAGAAAACATTGGACAAAATAAAATTTGTTAGAAACAAACAAATTAACTATGAGAAGAATTTTGTTAAGAATCCACACTAACTGTTCCTAGCTAACTGTTCCTAGCTAACTAGTTACATTTTATTTATCGTAATTTAATTATCGCAATTTATATTCTCGCAATTTTATTTATCATCATTTAATTTCTTTTATTTATTTTACACACTTTAAATATCGGGACACGTGTACAAGGTTTTGACATATCATATCAACGCATATATATATATATTATTTGGAATAACCACAGACACTCTATATGCAGTAATGCTTGAGTTAGCTATACAGGATTGAGGTTGATTCTTAAATAATATATATACTTTGAGTTGTGATCGAGTCTGAGACATGTACACGGGTCATAATACGTATTAATTAATTCGAATATTATATATTAAACTATATATGAATTATTGGACTGTTAACTGTGGACTATCGACTGTGAACTAATAACATTGAACAATTAAAAAGAATTAAAATATTGATTATAACATATGAAACTAAAGATTTCTTCAAGTTTGCCACTTGATTTCATCTTAAACCTCATTTGTATCTTGACGATTACAATCTCCGTTTAAACCTTTCATGATTCTTGTAAACACCTCAACCGAGAGAATGAACCAATCGGACTACATCTACGGAAGGAAAGATTTATGTATATAGTTATACACCTGAAAACACTCAGAACCTGAGTAAACGTTTAACACGTATCTATGCTAGCTTCTTTGGCATTGTTATTTCCAAAAATAACAATGCAATTTCTTTTCAGAATAGCCAATTTTGTCACAGCTTCAACAAATCAATTTTGATTTTTCATTCGAATAAACTCTATTATAACTTTGATGTATAAGTTGCCTTTCATCATCGTTATTGAGGAACCGTTTATATCTCACCATATTAGCAGTAAACTTACCAGCAACTCCATTATTCATTGGCTTAGGTCTTTCCGAAAAACCATTATCTTTGTTCATTAAAACCCTATCATATACTCATCCGCATCTTGTAACAAGAATAAACATACCAAATTCCGAGAATCAGCAATCAATATATCGAATCTCGCAGCATGTCTACAGCAACAGTTATATGTATACATATAACATTCACTTCCTAGAATTATGATCTTCCATTTTGAAATTATGAAAAGCACTCAGTCTGCGAATCGATACTCTGAATTTTGAAAAGTTGAATGAAGCAATAAAAACTGTGAACGACCTTAACAGTCAAAAGTTTGATGATAAAGAATGGAGTGTTGGAAACACTCAATGGAAAATATGTACTGGAAAAACAGATTGAGCAAACTATAAAGGAGGCTGTAGACAAATCACAAGGACTAAATCTGCCTTCAAAGAAGCCAAATGATTCAGTATCTGCTAAAGTCATTAACGAATATCTTGCTCATAACTCTAAATCTTCACAGACGAATTTTCTTCAACATCCTTCGATATTAGAAATTCTAAGATATCATCGTATCTTTCATTATAAATATCCTTGATATTTCTGAACATATTTTCATAACTTTTTCTCATCTGAAATCAATTATCTCTTCACAATATCAGTGTTATATCAGAAAAGAAACTGTTTTCGTTTCTAAATTCTGAAAAATTCGAATCAAAATATGAATGTTTTTGAAGTAGTGTTTGGAACTGAAGCATGAGTTAGTATTATATAATGACACTTGATCAACGTGATTATATTACAGTAAGTCATGCTGAGTTTCTAAATGGAACACGATGATTCACAGACTATAACGTCATCATGTGCCATGCTACACGACTCTTACATTCTACCTAATCTTCAAACATATCAAGATCATATCTTCTTGATAAACCTATTTTTCTCGGATATTCTGGTAATTTGACAAATCAAGATCGTGTCATTTCAACTTCCTTCTTAGAACATTAACTATGTTCATTCCGAATTTCAAATTTACAAATTCTGGACCATTATTCGCTTGACTTAAAGTCGGGAAGAGAATTCAAAAGTATAAAACTCCGAAATATAAAGAAAACGAAGGTAGTGGATTTATAGTGAAATATTAGACAGAGCAATCAAGCCAGATTACCGAATTAAATCAAAGAAGATCCTAAATTCCTTAATTTTTGAAGAATCAAATCTTTTATAGATTTCGAAGATTTTCTCTAAATCCCTTAAATTTCGAAAATCAACCGTGACTACGTCACCGGTTAAGACGAATTTTCATTTATTCATTTCACTCTTTTACGATAGCTTCACTCGTACTCTTCAAGTAATCAAATTATTTTATCCATTTACTCAATAATGATAAAACTCTATTTATCAACTCATATACGTCATAAAAACATTTTTATTGTTAGCTATGACGACCTCGATCAAATTTCGGGACGAAATTTATTTAACGGGTAGGTACGGTGACGACCCGGGTATTTCCGACTAAATTTAAACTTAATCTTTATATGATTTTAATACGATAAGCAAAGTGTGTAACGTTGAGTCTAGAAAATTTTGAAACGATGTTCATATATTCAATTGACCTTCGACCGCTCTCGACGATTCACGAACAATTAATTGTAATTAGATATGTGTGTATGTATATATAAATGATAATTTGAAATATAATTTGAAGTATTATTTGATGTTGTTATTAAAAATTAATAAAATAAAAATAGAATATTATAATAATTATTATTTAAAATATATCTCTATATATAAATAAAGTATATTAATTATATATTTTGTGATTTCGAATCTATTTAGTAAATGACAGTAACACTCAATTACCATACAATTAATTTTAAACAAGTTAAATATGAACTTATATGAGTTTAAAATAAACGGTGATCCGAAAATAAGTTATATAAATTATAGCATTATTAAATACATATTTAGAATTTATTTGTTAAGTTTTAACACTTATTATATTTTACTTGGGGTTGGGGGCTAATAATTAATTTAATTTTTATTTAATAATTTTAAACATTTAATGACAAATTTTTATACAATAATAAATAGAATAAATATTTATAATTTATGTAAAATTTTGAGATTTTTCGGAGTACTTTTATCCATCACTAATTAACAACGGAACACGATATATACTCCGAGAAAACGTCGATAAGTAAAAATCAAAATAGAGCAAGCTAATATGATTAAATCACTGTGTGTTTTTTGAATTCTTATAATTTTATTATTATTATATTATATAAGTATGCAAAGTAGATCACTTGTTATTTATTCAATATCTCTGCAAATTGTTTATGAAGTATAACACATACAAAATAGCCACACACACTTGACCTCAATCACCCCGACCACCATGACCACCACCGCCAACGGTGACAGCAGCTGAAGTTTTGTGATCATTGACGCCATGATCACCATCTCATGTCAACTACCAACTTCATCATCCTAAAATCAAACATCTCCTTCACCAAGAATCATCACCATCGAACATCACCTGCTCAATCAAACCCAAACGAAAACCACCACTTGAATCATCATCTAACCTACTACTGCCGTTGTCTTCTATTCGGTGTGCAACAACAACTAAAACCATGATTGATTGTTACTGTTATGATCATGTTCCTACTACGGTTCCCGGTTGAACAAAACTCACTTTGTTTGATTAACCCCCTGCTACTATTCGAAACCATCTCCCCGTTGTAGCTTCCATCGAAACCCATTTAAGTTGTTGATGTTATGGTTCAACGCAAACATCACAATTATAACCATCATCTACAAACGACTGCTATCATTATCATCAATCATAAATTGTTTCTGTTTTTATCCGATAACAAACACCACCATCTTCATCACCTTTATTAAACTCACCACTATCATCACACCACACCATCAAACTATTTCAGTTTATGTTTCTAACCACGAACACCCATCGACGAACACCACCCCTAAAACCATTTCTACTGCTACTAACGGCCTCCTATAATTTTTTGTTTCCTTCCTCAGCCGATAACCACCCCAACCGACACTAGCTCTCTCTCATCTCTCTCTCTTGCAATTCACGAATCCTACTACATATATTTATTTCTTTTTGCTACAGCAGTTTGCTGATTAAACTTCCTTTTGCAATCGTGACCCAACATCCCACCTTCGGTCTCCTAATGGATGTTACAATTGAGTACAATTGTTACAGTTCGAGGTATTATTGATACTAGTTCGAAATATGAATTATGATTACATACCTTTTTCTTTTTACCTGCTACTGCTATCTTTTTCTTTCTTTTCTACCTGATCGAACCACAACAAACCTAAAAGTTGAGCTACTGTTGCTATTAGGAAATTAAAACACGAAGAAACGATGAAGATGATAATACCCCAAAGCTTGATTTTTCTCACTGCTACGTTTAACCGGTTTGTTTGAAAGCACGAAACCCAGATTATTGCTCCTGTCGGTGTTCATAAAAGGAAAAAGAAGTATGGCCGATAGATATACCACTTGTTTAATAAAATAAAGGGAATTAAATTGTTCTAGAATTCTAGTCGTGATAAGTATTTCCATTATCGGGCCGGTTAAAAAAAACAACTCTATTTAATTGGGCTTATAAACTTATTAGATGGGGCTTGTTTGTTATGGGGTTGCAAATGAATTTGGCTCAAACTGTGATCTTTTTTTTTATGATACTAACATGAGGACATAGTTTGATGATGATGATTCGGTAATATATAAAAATAAAAATAAAAATGATGATTGGGTGTTAAACTGTTAAATGGCGAGTGTCGATGATGTTATAAGCGGTTGATATTAATGATGATATTAAGATAATGATAATGGGATGATGTGAACGATGGTGATTTTATGTTATATATGTTTATGATGATGAGTTGATATAGTTTAAGTAATGGTGATGATGTTATGGAAATGATAAAGGTTGATGATTATAGAATTAATATGATCATGATAATAATAATAAGAATGATGACGATGATAATAGGGATAACAACATGTTGATGATGCGGTTTTGTTAAATGACGAATGATTGTGATTATGATTATGATCGTGATATGATTATGATTATAATTTTGATTTGGATATGATGATGATGACTATGATATCATGATAATAGAGATGATTATGATATAAGAATGATGATGATATTAGATCATGATAATGATGATGAAATGATAGGTGTTAACGGGTTAGCGGGACGTCGCGAGTTCAAACCCGGACTTGGGTATTTTTTTGGACTACTTCTTTGAGGTCGTATTTCTATTACCATTACTATTATTATTATCGTATCATTATTAGTATTAATATGAGTATTATTATTATTAATATTATCATTTTATGAATTAATATAATAAGTATCATTATTATTTTTATCATTTTTATCATTTTTATTATTACTATTATTATATTTTTATTATTATTATTATTATTATTATTATTATTATTATTATTATTATTATTATTATTATTATTATTATTATTATTTTTATTGTTATTATTATTATTATTATTATTACTATCAATATTATTATCATTATAATAATTATTATTTTTAGTATCATAATTATTATTATTATCGTTATTAAGTATATTTACTAATATTATTATTATAAAATAATACAACTTTTATTTACTATTATTAATATTATTTTATCAAATGACTTTTAGTTACATAACACTATAGTTAATACATATAACATATCTATATTAATGTTTTATAATAAATACTAATTATTTAAAGTACATATATATATATATATATATATATATACATATATATATATATATATATATATATATATATATATATATATATATATATATATATATATATATATATATATATATATATATATATATATATATATATAACTGATATAGGTTCGTGAATCCGAGGTCAACCCTACACTTGTTCAATGACGTCATATGTATTTTTACTACAAAATACAGTATAGTGAGTTTCATTTGCCTTTTTACCCTTTATATTTTTGGGCTGAGAATACATGCGCAACTTTTATAAATGTTTGACGAAATAGACACAAGTAATCGAAACTACATTATATGGTTGAATGATCGAAGCCGAATATGCCCCTTTTGCTTGGTAGCCTAAGAATTAGTAAACCGATCTACTAATTGACGCGAATCCTAAAGATAGATCTATTGGGTCCAACAAACTCCATCCATTGTAGCGGATGCTTTAGTACTTCGATGTTTTTATCATGTCCGATGGATGTCCTGGAATGATGGGGATATTCTTATATGCATCTTGTTAATGTCGGTTACAAGGTGTTCAATCCATATGAATGATTTTTGTCTCTGTGCATGGGACGTATATTTATGAGAAATGGAAATGAAAATCTTGTGGTCTATTAAAATGATGAAAATGATTGATTATGATAAACTAATGAACTTACCAACCTTTTGGTTGACACTTTAAAGCATGTTTATTCTCAGGTATGAAAGAAATCTTCCGCTGTGCATTTGCTCATTTTAGATATATTACTTGGAGTCATTCATGACATATTTCAAAAGACGTTGCATTCGAGTCGTTGAGTTCATCAAGATTATTATTAAGTCAATTATAGTTGGATATATCATGAAGTCGTATGCATGCCGTCAACTTTTGATGTAATTAAAGTTTGTCATTTTAAAAACAAATGCAATGTTTGTAAAATATATCATATAGAGGTCAAGTACCTCGCGATGTAACCAAATATAATGTATTCGTCCAGATGGATTAGGACGGGTCACTACAATACGGCTTGCCATATGGCCTGCCATAAGGGAAAACGGCCTGCTGTCTGTCCTGGATAAACGGCCTTGCAAAATGGCTGACCAGAGCAAATGGGCTACATTAACGGCCTGCCATACGGCTTGCCATACGGCTTGCGAGCCGTATGGCAGCTGAAACTTTGCCTATTTAAACGCCTCTTCAATTCATTTGTACACACACTCAATTGTACTTCACTTTATATTTTCAAGCTTTTTAGTTAGTTTTTAGTAGTAGCTAGCTTAGCTTTTATTTTCCGGAGGATATCCCGGCGAGTCCCTGCGATCTCGGGCAGATTTATTCAGCCTTTTCAGGTTTTTATCTGAAACACTTGTCTTTTGTATTAAACATGTTTTGTTATCATGTATGTTTAATAATGCGTTCTGATATTACCATGTTAGCTTAATTAATCTGTATGTTTCCATGATAGAAGTTTGGGTTAGCGTAGTTATGTTAATTAATACGGTTAATGTTGTTATGTTGAACTTGTGAGTCTGATAGATTTGTATGCTAGCATCTTAAGGATTGACCAACCTAGGTTGTCATCGGGACTTGTCCACCTATATGAACTTAGCTACTTTATAGGATTAAGACCCCTAGTTATACTGTATCCGAAGATTCTATGAACTCGGTATGGCAGGAGTTTCCGAGAGGCATCTAATGCACTTTTAGGACACGAAACTTAGGAATTGAGACATGAATGACCTAGTATGCCTATTGACTATTACAAAGAGACCTCTTAGGAGCTGTTAAGATCTAGCTAGTGCATTGGCTGTATGACCCAAACATATTGCATGTTCTTGTTTGATTGTTGCCCGACCTAGGATTAAGTCATATCAACTGTTTAGGTTTCTGTTAGATTTCTAGGTGCTTTACTTTCAGTATATCAACTGTAATGCTGTATAATATTTGGATTGGTATGATCTCATTAGTATAATGAAATGGTTATTAGTTTTCATTTAAGGTTTTGTCAACTTAACCCGACGAACTCCTTCCGTTTGTGATCAGTGTTCAATCAACACGGCACGTTGTTATTTAGTTAACTAAACTGATAACAAGGGTTAGGATTAGAGCTCAACTCACTAATAAACCTAGTGCTTTACTAAGGATAACCTCCGAGGTATAGTTACCTTTCAATTATGTAACCAAGTGACATAATTTTCAATACTCAATGAGAACTCCGAGAGTCTAGAGATAAGTAGGTCTGTGTAATTGACTCATCAAACCAGATCTACACAATTTCAATCTTAGGTTTAATATAAACATAATTACCTTTCCCTAACCCAAACTGATATCATGGTCAACATTTCCCTGATTTGCATACTCCGGATATCCTTCCACTTTCTTTACTTTTCCACAATTAGGACTATTAGGTTAAAGCTAACTACTATCCTTTACCCAGGTAATTTAAACAAAGACAATTATCCACTTAATCTTCAATTCGTTAAACCATTCAAAAGTACGACCCTAGGTTAACTTACACCTTCTACCATTAGAAAGTTAAAAGTAAATTTAGGCCCCACAAAATATAAATAATAAGCCACTGTTCGCTACCCTGATCAGCTGATTCTGACGCCCTGCGACCTAACGACACCGTACGAATAAAACGTCCGTTTCAGCCATATCAAGGTAGTGACAAGTTTTTGGCGCCACTGCCGAGAATCGAATATTTTAATTAAGAAAGATTTTAAACAGACAAAAGTATTGTTTGGTGGTATCTAAGAAAGACAATTATACACGGACTTGGTTGTTGAATTTTCCGAACAGTATCCAATTATATTGGAACCAAAAGGATCCTGCCTCTCCGTAGTTGGCTTGGCCACCTAGATACCAAGTAATCTATAAGAAGTCCTATCAGTTGGAATATCCGATAAGGTTAGCGACCGAATTTCAAGAATAATTGTTTAATTAAATTATCGATCCTTTTAGTCAATTAATATTTTCTAAAAGTTACTTTTAAGTCTTTTTAAAACAGAAAATCTAAAAAATGGAACATCAAAATACCCTTGCTTCTATGCAAAAGTCATGCTTAGAAGAAAGATGTGATGCCCCGTACAAAACCATCGTGTATGGTTCATCAACAACAGGATCATTACAAGGTCAAACACTATATGCTGTTTCAAAACCAGTTTGACATTCATAAAAAGATAGCATTTTACAAAAGATAACGTGCTTCCTATGAATAGAAGCGTTAACATAAGTACGTGACCCAAAGGTCGTTACAAAGCCATTGTTTAAAAATAACGTAAGTTACGAATGCAAAAGAAAAGTTCCATGATTGAGACATCTCTAAGTAATGCAGCGAAAATCTAACACAGCAGGTCCATAACAGCAGGTCTATAACACCAAGACAGCTATTCTAACAGTTGAAGCAACATCATCTAAGCACCTGAGAAATACACGCTTAAAAGTCAACACGAATGTTGGTGAGCTATAGTTTGTAATCAGTAAAGTAATGTAGACCATGAGATTTCAGTGCTTCAATCAGTAATTTAAATCAGTATGAAAAGTATATGCTTAACCGTGGGCACCCGGTAACTAGACTTAACGTATGTATATCACCCCCTAAAAGTGCACTTGGTGAGTTCATTTGTCCTCGAAGTATTAAACACCCGTTGTCTGCTAGCGCGACTAGCCCGAGTGGGGTGTCAAACCCTATGGCTCCATATCTAAGATTCGCGTTCACGGTTAGGAAACCATTGATTAAACGTTACCGAGCTAAGGGGAATATTTGTGCCGTTTTGTAACCCACACATATATAAAGTTTAAGTACTCGTGTCTAGTATGTAAAACATAAAAAGTGCATGTATTCTCAGTCCCAAAAATAGTAAAAGTAGTAAAGGGATGCTATAACTCACAGTGAATAAGCAGTAAAAGTCGATATGAAACGTATGCAGGTAGTAAGTCGGTCCGAAAGGTCGTCAACCTAAGTCAAAGGTCACTAGGTCAGTATGTTGTCCACAAAAGTTTAAAAGTGAATAAATTAAGTTTAAGTGTCATCATCAACATCATCATTATCATCATCATTCATCAAAACTAAGGTAAGTTTAACAAGAATAGAGATCGAAACAAAAGGCTGACTTCGAGACAGCTGTTACGACCTCTATAAAAATCGAAAAGACGCGTAGTCAGTGGCCATGGCTCCGTATGTGAGTCCTCTAACCACTGATCAATTTTCAGAACCTAACTCATCATCGTTTGACCCTGGCAACAGTTTAAGTTCGAGTAGGTCAGAAATTTCAGCACAACGTTACAAAGACGTAGTGACTTTCAGAATGCTATAAATCCTAAACCGTATATCGGATTAAGTTGAGGCCTAAATGAAAAGTCATCTACTCGAAACGAACTATCTGAAAATCAATTTTCCAGAAGTATAGGAGTCTGATCAGACCCCGAAAAACAGCAAATAAATGCTCCGGTGGATTTCTTGGTGCTTGATGCTCATCACGGTTCTCATCCTTGATGCGTGTAAGCTTCAAATGTACAACACATTGATGTGTTAGAATCACTTTGACCAAGATTCAACCGTCAACACACAATATGTTAAGACCAAGTAAGAATACAACTCACTTAAGAGTCTTAGGAGGATGATGAACCAAGGTTACATCATATTCTTAGTCTTAACACAAATACAAGTTCTATTTACAACTAAAGCTACACACTTTCCATCAATCAAACAAGTATGAACACAAATTTGATCAAACAAAGTAATAGAACCCTAAGCTAGAGAGCTTGGATCCTTTTCACACAAGTTATGAGATTACAAAGCTAGAAAGCTTGAATCTTTGGTGTTCTTGAAGATCTTGAAGCATAAAGCTTGGATCTTCAAGTTACATGAAGATCATAAACACAAGTTTTGATCTTTATAACAAAATAATGAGATCATGTAACAACCCAACCCGTAATACAAACGATCACGCGGAAATATCAAATAAAAATTTTTTTTGCTGGAAAAGCATATGGCGCGGCGCGCCATATGGCCGCGCGACGCGCCAAACTGGCCTGTCCAAAAAGTCATGAAATGCGAAAATGTTTGACCACTTCCCGACGTATTTAGACAAAACGCTTTTCACAACCTATTCCCACATCGGCCGTTTTACGACTTTCATACGAAAATACAAGTTTTCAATCACATGATTTGTAACGCAAAATAAAGCCAAGCATGGCGATTGGGGATACGCTACCCAATCCTAATCAATCCAAAAGCAAGCCTTCTAAAGCAACTACGCGAGTCCACTAGTCCCACGCTTACCCGAGCCACCGCATCCATGCAAATCTATAAAAAGGTAAACAACGAGAGGGTAAGCTAACGCTTAGTGAGTGAGAATCTACTACATACATATATATGCATAAAATGGACACCCCACACAAAACCAAATACCGCATACCGGAGCATCCAAGCATAAAGGCAAGCTAGTCTAAGCATACCGTAAGATCACTAAGCAACGAGCTAAAGATACATCAACAAAATATAAATTCACCAACAACGATGTGAACAATGCCAATAAGCTACACCCGGAGGGTTAGCTACATCACGACAATACAACATTATATGTATACAATATATATATATATATATATATATATATATATATATATATATATATATATATATATATATATATATATATATATATATCTCGAATAACATAATTTGCTTACGCTTACAACACAATAACCATGGTTAACCAATCGCACAAGGGAAAGGCGCTCGCGAAAACGCCATCGGTGTTCATAACATCCGTTAGGGTACTTAACACCTCGTATCACTAACCCCTAGGGTGGCACCTTAACACCTCGGCACTTCACCCCGAGTGGCATCATAACACCTCGATACTTCACTCATTATTTTATAGAGTGGCGTCTTAACACCTCGACACTACACCCCTAGGTGGCATCTTAACACCTCGATGCTTCACCCCGAGAGGCATCTTAATACCTCGATGCTTCACTCATTATTTTACGGAGTGGTGTCTTAACACCTCGACACTACACCCCTAGGTGGCATCTTAACACCTCGATGCTTCACCCCGAGTGGCATCTTAACACCTCGATGCTTCACTCATCACGTGAAACGTGGTGTCTTAGCACCTCGACACTATACATTTCACGCTACAACAAATAGATACATTATATACCTACACATATAATTATTCCACTCACTATATTAACCCTTCGTCATTGGGGTTATATAAGTCCACATCACACGCCCATGTGATAACGTACACACAAAGTGTGCACCTCGCCAACGTGGTCAACCAAAACGCACAACCGTGCCAATTGGAACTATACACAAGTCCAACACTTCCACCTATACGAGAAGTGAGCTCTACAAGCGAGAACCCCTTCTCCCGACCCGCACCCATCCTACACATACATATGCATATAGGATATTAACACTCACCTTGTCGCCTTGAAGAATGCTACCGAATAATCTGCAATCGCCGATGGAATGTACCTAAACAATTTATCACATAACAAGTAACACAATTAGGGTGGATATACAAATCAACCCAAATTGACAACTAGTGCAATTTCGACCCAAATGCACTTCCAAGCACAAACCGCGCCCAAACTAACCAATAATCTGTAACATCCCGCGTTTTTCCGTTAAATTATTTTAACACCGTCTTTTTTTTTTTTAAAAATAACATCCCTCGTCACCTATACTCGTGCACTTCGTTAACTAGTGTTCATGATAATCCCGTTACTCGATTATAACATCTCTCGTTAACTTGAGTTTTAAAAATATTCGTTTGGTTATTTCCCGCACCCGACAACAAACTTGAGGGACTAATCTCGCCACTCGGGTAAACTTGGCTAACTAGTGACTCCTCACCACCACACACTTCATTTCACCATCTTCTTCCTCTTTTTCTTTCTTCCTTTTCTCTCAAGAACACAAACACAAAATTCATCATCTAATTTTGATCTTGGAAGCTCACAACAAATCCGACTACATATTCTTAATCCTCTCGTCATCCTCTACGATTTGATACTAACTACACCGATTTTGGGTAACATCTCTAAAACTCTAGATTTCTCAAATTCATGTTTTTGACTTGATATGTTGTTAGTTAGTGTCTATGGCTCGTGTATAACATGAATATATGATTTGTATGCTCGATCTTGATGTTTTGGTGTAACTAGCTTGAAAATGAAAAGTGTATGCTTAATCTTTGATTTTGGATGATGAAATGTGTTTAGATGTTAATGTTTGTGTGTTCAAAGTGTTAGTTACTTCAATAGCTTCGTTTTGGTGTGTTGATTGACATGAAAACCTTACATTAACATGATTAGTGATTTTGAGGTTTTGGTTAGGGTTTGACAACTCTTAAAACGAACTTTTGATGCGTTGAATGCTTGTTAATGTTATTGGTAAGTGTTTAGTTGGATTGTATGCTTGATTACCTTCAAAACGGCATATCATATGTGTGAATTGGTTTCCCGAAACTCAAAATGCAATTGATGAACTTGAAACTTTGAAAATGGACTTTTATTGTTCGCTTGATGAGTTTTCGGCTATTGTAAATGATGTTATGGTTGGACCATAAGTGCTTAGTTGTATTCCTCGTCAAAATACCTTTCCAACGATATATGATAGGCATTATAAGTGTTTGCGGGTCAAGAGTTGGGTTGGAAAAGGTTTTGGTTCGTGCATACTTTGAAAAACTGACCAGAATTCTCTGCCCAGATGGTGGCGCGGCGCGCCCCATCCCCGCGCGGCGCGCGGATTGGCCTGGTCAGATTCTGACCTCTTTGTCCCATTTCACGTGAAATGTTTGACTAGCTACCGACCTCCGATTCACATGAAACTTGTTCTAATATACTTGTATATGAATAATTAGCATAGAAAAATAGTCCGGGACCCGACCCGAACATGTTGACTTTTTCGTTGACTTTGACCCGACCAAGTTTGACTTTTTGTCAAACTTAACCAATTAATTATGCAATCTTTCTAACATGATTCTATACTTGTATCTTGCATGAAACTTGACAATTTTCTTCACATGCTACATAATCGAGTCGTGTCGAGCCATAGGACTAATTGAACAACTTTGACCCTTCGTGACTATCGTTATTGATACAACCTACTTGTTTAGGTCGAGATTAGCATTGTTCTTTGCACGTTTACTTGTTGAAGTACTATTTCACTCTTGCAATCAAAGGTGAGATCATAGTCCCACTTTTACTCTTTTTGAACTTATATTTGGGATGAGAAAACATAAACGATTCTTTTGAACTAAGTGAACACAAGAACGGGAAAACAAACATTCTACATACGAGTTTAGAACAAAAATCCTCAATTCGATTATCATTAGTTACACTTGCCGGGTGTAAGCGAGAACTTATGTTATATGGCCATATGGGTTGACAACCCTCATCTTTGACGGTTCGCTACCGTCTACGGATGAAATATATTTTCGAGAATCAGTGTTTGTTCTAGCACTATGGATGGGGTATACAATGGATGGAATGTTAAGCTTTGATAATTGGGTGCTCGTGAAACAAACTTTTGGAATGTATTACTATTATTTCATTGATGCAAATCTTGTGGTTCACTTGTACTCACTTACTTAAACCTATGATTTCACCAACGTTTTCGTTGACAGATTTCTATGTTTTTCTCAGGTCTTGCACGATATGTGAAACATGCTTCCGCTTACTATTTGATACTTGCATCCGATGTCGAGTATACATGCATTTCATGGAGCGTCTTTTGACTTTACTTTAAACCGTGTCGCCTAGATTTCAATCGTACTTATGACGTTGTAACTTAACTTTTGGTTGAACAATTCTTGTAAACTTTGAAACAATCTTTATTTTGAAATGAAGGCGACATATTTTGGTCAAACGTTATCTTAAAGACTTATAATCAGGTAATGGGACCCACGTAGCTGACGCCGTCACTTGACGATTTGTCGGGGTCGCTACAAGTGGTATCAGAGCCTTGGTTGTAGGGATTTAGAGTTCATTTGTGTCCACCCCGAGTCATAGGGTACATAGGTGAATCTAGACTACAACCGGCATATAGACTGAAGTAGGAATTACTTGACTATTTGTGCATTTATACTCGAACTTTTCTATCATATCTAACTCGTATTCGATCTTGATCTTACGTTGATAAATTTTGTTGACGCGCCACCTTGACTTTATAAAGTAATGTTAAATGCACATGTAAATCAGGGTAATATAATTTCCGGGATTATATTACGGTGATTCACATGGACGTTCCGACATTATGACGTAAAGAATTTAAGGCGAGTCAAGGAAAAATTTCCTCTCTATCCTTATTTCATACTCCGGTTAGTATTGTTGAAAATACTAACCAACGATATTCTTGTGTCATGAAGGAACAATGGCTCACCAAGGTCAACACAATACTCCTCTCGAAACCCTAGAACAAGCTCTTCAACGAATGATAACCACCGCCGTGGGTACGGCCGTGGCCGATCACTTTTCTAACAACAACAATCATGGAACCGGTAATTCAAACGAAGGTTGCTCCTACAAGAACTTCATGAAGTACAATCCTCCCACTTTCGATGGAACCGGGGGACCGGTTACTCTCACCCGATGGTTTGAACAAACAGAATCCGTTTTTAGCATAAGCGGTTGTCAGGACCAAGATAAGGTCAAGTTTTCCACCCTCACTCTTACCGGTATCGCTCTCTCATGGTGGAACACGTATGTACAATCAGTGGGTATCGATGAAGCCCTTACACTCTCTTGGACCGAATTAAGAGAAAGAATGATCACCGAATACTTCCCGCGCGATGAGACTCGAAGGCTCGAGCAAGG
Organism: Rutidosis leptorrhynchoides; assembly: GCF_046630445.1. NCBI lineage: Eukaryota > Viridiplantae > Streptophyta > Magnoliopsida > Asterales > Asteraceae > Rutidosis > Rutidosis leptorrhynchoides. Next base: position 541,544,551 of record NC_092334.1, read on the forward strand.
GCTAAGGAATTTAAGAACGGCCGGGAATGACCTCGGAGCTTATAATCAACGGTTTACCGAACTAGTCTCAATGTGTCCAAATCTCATGACTCCCGAATCCCTAAGAGTCGAACTTTACATGGATAGCCTCCCTAAGAGCATTCAACACGGGGTAATGGCATCCCAACCCACTAACCTACAAGAGGCTTTAACAATGGCCCGCCATACTTTAGACACGGCGAATGAAATGGAAACGCCGGCACCAATGGTCGAGAACCAATCTAGCGGCAATAAAAGAACATGGGAAGCCTCTCAATCAAGCAACCACAACCACAACAACCTCTCCAAGAAGCCTTTCGCCTCCAACGACAAGAAAGGCTATACCGGAAAACTACCTTTTTGTAACGAATGCCACAAGCATCACTTTGAAGGATGTGGCAGGTTTCGCCACTGGCGCCAAGGACCCGTCGCTCGAAAGATGCCCAACGCACACAGAACGGGTGCTTGCTTCGAATGTGGCCAACTGGGTCATTTTAGGAATGTGTGCCCAAATAAGAAAATCAACCCCAACGCACGCCGTTGAACCTTCGACATCGACACCAAGGATGCCCGGAACGACGATGGACTAGTAACGGGTACGTTTCTTCACAACAAACCGTATATTTCATACTTGTTCGATTCGATTACCGCTAGACGTTTTACAACCAAGACTTTGACTTGTACTCATTACCTTCCATTTTTTTTTTCTCCCTAGATACTATTTAGGCGATTTAAGCGACCAACGGAAAAATATTGTATGCCTATAAATATTATCGGAGGATATACGTTAAGAAATTGAACTCGACACCAATAGAACTAAGGAACTCAAAACCTATTCATTAAGGAGAAATTGTTACCCTACATTTATGTATAGATTATTGTGAACTAAGAAATTTTCGGTTGGAAACCGATACCCTCTCCCTCGCATCCATGACCTCATGATTATTTGCACGAATCTCGTATGTTCCAAATCGACCTCCGTTCCGGTTATCATCAATTGGGGGTTAAGTGAGACGATGTCTCCTAAGCCATCTTCCGAACTCGCAACGTTAGTTGTAAATCTCTCTTAGTACCGTTTGATTTATTTAGGACTCCGTCCGTATTCATGAACCTCCTAAACCACGTATGCAACTTATCTAGACAAATCTGTTATCGTATTTATGGATGACGTCTTAACTTATTTAAGTAAAGAAGGAAAACGAACAACATCACCATCTTACGCTCGAACTTTTGAGAAAAGAGCAACTCTATACCAAATTCTCCGAGTGAGAATTTCTGTTGAACGAAGTCCAATTTTCTAGACCATGATGTTAATGGTCAAGGCATTACAATCAATCTCGAAATCAAGCCACATGTAATCAGGAAACTCTACCAACTCGGACTTGTATTCGTAAAAAAAAAAAAAAAAAAAAAAAAAAAAATCTTAGATCTCGTCTGTTATTACCAAAGATTCATTTCTGACTTTTCTCGTGTTACCCGACTTTTAAACTCGTTAACTCACTAAGGGAAAACTTTAAACCTCTCCGTGTTCGAACCTTGAGCGTGATTCTTCACACCAACATTTCTAGCTAAATTCGTACAACACCAGATGGGACTCAAATATGGAAATATTTCTAGTTGGACGCCGAAAGGCATACTCCCTCGACTCGAAATCAACGGAACGGAAATTCGTTATTTTGCACGAAGAATTCGAATACTAAATTGTGGATCCGATCAATTTTCTCGTCATCCCGTACCACACTACCTACCTCTGTTATTTCACCGTCACCGTCTGATATTACTGGGATTTAAGATAACACACAATCCAACGATACTTCACTCTTCTTTGACTTAACGCCCTTGTGTTTCTGATAATCGGTCAACTATTATTCAACCCCGAACTATACAACTACGTGTACTACCTCGTTTCTCTTTCAGACTTCAACTTTTGACAACTAGAGGCACGTTATGGCAACCTCGAGATGTAAACTCATCCTATTCTAAGTCCTCATTTCACTACTATCTTTACCGTTCGCATTTCCGTTTAAAGAAACTCCTTGTAACATTTCTCCATGGATAGAGAAACTCCTTATATTACATAAGTATTCGCCACGAGGGTGAATAGTCCTAACGAACATTTTTCGAACCCTAACTAACTTGTTCAAACGTATCTTAAGAGATTCTATTCCAACACGGTGTATCTTTGTCAATTATTCCGTATCGAAATACTCGTTTCACTTCTAGTTTTACAAGAAACCTTGGAGACCCGCTTAGACATGAGTACCGCGTACCACCCATAAACAGATGAACCGAACAAATGAATGATTTACGTCTTCGAAAGACATGTTTCAAACTTGCATGGTCGCTTTTAGTAGATCCCTCTTACAACAGTAGTTACCACTCGTGTGTTCACACGCACTTTCCGAAACCCTATATGACCGCTAATGTCATACCCCTATTCGTTGGACCAAAGCATGTGGCAAACAAAACACCGAATCTTAACTCATCCAAGAAACAACAATTGAGATAATCCAAGTCCGAGAAGGGCTCGAGACGACCCGTAGTCGCCCAAAAGAGTCATACCAAACTTAGATGAAAACCTCACAAATCCCAGTGTGTAACCGCGTAATATTGAGAAACCGCACCTTGGAAAGGTGTAATCCATTTTGGGAAATCGAGAAAGGCTATATCCGCAATATCGAACCTTTTGAAACCTTGGGGCGTATTGGAACCGCTTCCTATCGTTTAGAACTTCCGACTCAATTAAGTTTCCGTTTACCCTACATTTCGTGTAACAAACTTAGAAACGTGTCCTGCGGAACAGGAACGTGCAATCCTTCTAGATGCACCAACTATTGATGACAAACTCCTCCTCATAGGAAAAACCGGCTGAACTTGTGGATCGTAAAACCAAGCCCTAATACAACGTAACACCCCGACTATCCGGATTCGTGGAATGTCCAAGAAAGTACCTTCAATCATTCGTAGAGTTACTACACTAGGTCTCGAGTAAGACACATCGACTATTACTTCCAACTAAATTTCGGGACGAAATTTCTTTTAAGGTGTGGATAATGTAACATCCCGCGTTTTTCCGTTAAATTATTTTAACACCGTCTTTTTTTTTTAAAAAAATAACATCCCTCGTCACCTATACTCGTGCACTTCGTTAACTAGTGTTCATGATAATCCCGTTACTCGATTATAACATCTCTCGTTAACTTGAGTTTTAAAAATATTCGTTTGGTTATTTCCCGCACCCGACAACAAACTTGAGAGACTAATCTCGCCACTCGGGTAAACTTGGCTAACTAGTGACTCCTCACCACCACACACTTCATTTCACCATCTTCTTCCTCTTTTTCTTTCTTCCTTTTCTCTCAAGAACACAAACACAAAATTCATCATCTAATTTTGATCTTGGAAGCTCACAACAAATCCGACTACATATTCTTAATCCTCTCGTCATCCTCTACGATTTGATACTAACTACACCGATTTTGGGTAACATCTCTAAAACTCTAGATTTCTCAAATTCATGTTTTTGACTTGATATGTTGTTAGTTAGTGTCTATGGCTCGTGTATAACATGAATATATGATTTGTATGCTCGATCTTGATGTTTTGGTGTAACTAGCTTGAAAATGAAAAGTGTATGCTTAATCTTTGATTTTGGATGATGAAATGTGTTTAGATGTTAATGTTTGTGTGTTCAAAGTGTTAGTTACTTCAATAGCTTCGTTTTGGTGTGTTGATTGACATGAAAACCTTACATTAACATGATTAGTGATTTTGAGGTTTTGGTTAGGGTTTGACAACTCTTAAAACGAACTTTTGATGCGTTGAATGCTTGTTAATGTTATTGGTAAGTGTTTAGTTGGATTGTATGCTTGATTACCTTCAAAACGGCATATCATATGTGTGAATTGGTTTCCCGAAACTCAAAATGCAATTGATGAACTTGAAACTTTGAAAATGGACTTTTATTGTTCGCTTGATGAGTTTTCGGCTATTGTAAATGATGTTATGGTTGGACCATAAGTGCTTAGTTGTATTCCTCGTCAAAATACCTTTCCAACGATATATGATAGGCATTATAAGTGTTTGCGGGTCAAGAGTTGGGTTGGAAAAGGTTTTGGTTCGTGCATACTTTGAAAAACTGACCAGAATTCTCTGCCCAGATGGTGGCGCGGCGCGCCCCATCCCCGCGCGGCGCGCGGATTGGCCTGGTCAGATTCTGACCTCTTTGTCCCATTTCACGTGAAATGTTTGACTAGCTACCGACCTCCGATTCACATGAAACTTGTTCTAATATACTTGTATATGAATAATTAGCATAGAAAAATAGTCCGGGACCCGACCCGAACATGTTGACTTTTTCGTTGACTTTGACCCGACCAAGTTTGACTTTTTGTCAAACTTAACCAATTAATTATGCAATCTTTCTAACATGATTCTATACTTGTATCTTGCATGAAACTTGACAATTTTCTTCACATGCTACATAATCGAGTCGTGTCGAGCCATAGGACTAATTGAACAACTTTGACCCTTCGTGACTATCGTTATTGATACAACCTACTTGTTTAGGTCGAGATTAGCATTGTTCTTTGCACGTTTACTTGTTGAAGTACTATTTCACTCTTGCAATCAAAGGTGAGATCATAGTCCCACTTTTACTCTTTTTGAACTTATATTTGGGATGAGAAAACATAAACGATTCTTTTGAACTAAGTGAACACAAGAACGGGAAAACAAACATTCTACATACGAGTTTAGAACAAAAATCCTCAATTCGATTATCATTAGTTACACTTGCCGGGTGTAAGCGAGAACTTATGTTATATGGCCATATGGGTTGACAACCCTCATCTTTGACGGTTCGCTACCGTCTACGGATGAAATATATTTTCGAGAATCAGTGTTTGTTCTAGCACTATGGATGGGGTATACAATGGATGGAATGTTAAGCTTTGATAATTGGGTGCTCGTGAAACAAACTTTTGGAATGTATTACTATTATTTCATTGATGCAAATCTTGTGGTTCACTTGTACTCACTTACTTAAACCTATGATTTCACCAACGTTTTCGTTGACAGATTTCTATGTTTTTCTCAGGTCTTGCACGATATGTGAAACATGCTTCCGCTTACTATTTGATACTTGCATCCGATGTCGAGTATACATGCATTTCATGGAGCGTCTTTTGACTTTACTTTAAACCGTGTCGCCTAGATTTCAATCGTACTTATGACGTTGTAACGTAACTTTTGGTTGAACAATTCTTGTAAACTTTGAAACAATCTTTATTTTGAAATGAAGGCGACATATTTTGGTCAAACGTTATCTTAAAGACTTATAATCAGGTAATGGGACCCACGTAGCCGACGCCGTCACTTGACGATTTTTCGGGGTCGCTACATAATCACTAACACAAGTGAGAATGGTCCTAATATGCCAATCAAACTCAATCATAGGTGTTAAACACCTATCTTGCCCAAAATGACACTTAAACCCTAATTTGACCCATAAGAAGTCAATATCAAGCCATTAGCAAGTTTTGACACCAAAACATATTTAACTCGGTTCTATGCTTCAACTTAATCCATTTTAAGCTTATAAACCTTATTAAATCGGCAATTGAGACATAATCATCAACAAACCCTAATTTTGACTAAATTAGTCAACCATAAGAACCCTAATGGTTTCCAAAACACCAATAATCACTAACACTAGTGATTATACACCATTTACAAGTCTTAAACATGGTTAAATCATTAACCAACCCAAAACCCACCAAGTATCAAAATAGCAAGTTTCCATAAACCCTCTTCATCAACCAAATGGGTTTTACAACTAACAATCTCAAACCCTAACTTGAATATCAAATCTAACAAATGAAATTCGGAGTTAGAACTTACCAATACTACCAAAACATAGCTAGGAGCGAGATGAACAACTTTAAAACCCGAGCTTTGGTGAGAATCCAACTCCTTCTTCTCCAATTCAAGCTCTCTCACTCTAGAACTCTTCCTCTCTCTCTAGATGTGGATGAGAGTGTTTGTGTGGGTGAGAAATGAGCTCCAATGGAGTTCTAGACCAGTATTGATGACCCTAAACCGACCATAAATGAAAAAACCAAAGTACCCCTCATTTAAACCTTTTAAAAAGGCTGAAAATTGCATCAGCAGCAATCGGAGCGCCGCGCCAAATGGTGGAGCGCCGCTCCAACCTGCATGTCAGTTTTCAGAAACTTGTTTTGGCCATAACTTTTTGACCGTAGCTCCGTTTTTGATGAATAAAATATCGTTGGAAACGTAATAAGATTTTATTTCTAATGGTAAGGCTTTGAAACATCAACTCAAACTTTATTTGGGGTTGAAAAGATACGTACACACCTTGTCACTTCAGACAACGTCCAGTTTCCTTCGACGTTCGAGCAAGCAACACGTACATGCTGCGTACACTTCATACACGCATCGTACACCATAAATACATTATGTACAATAAATATTTGGGTCTTACAACTCTCCCCCATTTAAACTCGATCATGTCCTCGTGATCTTCTCCACTTAACCAATCCGGAACTACTCAACGGCCCTCAATCCTAAGTTCCAATCCGAACTTTCCTAGACAATTCTTCCCAATGAATCACCTTTAACAACTAAAATCGTCACCCGCAATTTATCAAAACCACTATCCAAGCACTAAAACCTGCTCTTTTCCCCATATCGGGAAAAACTCAACCAATCTCGTACCGAGATATCAATTTCTTAGCGTATCTTTACCAAGGACAACACTAAAAGTGACCAAGTCTCAACCTAAAGTCAATGATCCGAACGTTGAAGATCGAACCACATGAATCCTTACGGATTATACTTACCACTAAACATCCTTTGTAGTGCGCAATACAACCAATACGCCACTATCCTAACATCATAAGCAATGGCTAAAACCAAAAGCGCCCAAAGCGACTATGGCAACGCTAAACCTAAGGTGTACAAAATCGACTATTGTCACACCCGTAACAACATGTGAGCGAAACACGGCTATCGCCTCACTAATCCCACGACATGGTCCCCACGAACCCAACATCGGCATATAAAACCACCGTTAGTTCACACAACGTGGTCGACTCCACCATTGGCGTATAAAACAACCAATAAATCACACATCCAACAACATGAAGGCTGGCAGAAAACTACACGCGACCAACTTCCCAAATCTCAACACCGGATGAAGTCAGCGGACCCCGTCAACGGTCATGCTTCACCGATATAACACTACACTCATGATGAAGTTAGCGGACCCCGAAGGTCATGCTTCACCAATCAACGATCTCATGATGAAGTCAGCAGACCCTGAAGGTCATGCTTCATCAATCACCAATACCATGATGAAGTCAGCGGACCCCGAAGGTCATGCTTCATCAATCAACGCCCTTTTGGCCTCGAACGACGAGTAGCGTAACATCGCGCTCTGCTACGCCATAGTGAATCCTAACGGATACCACTAACCATTCACACAATCGAGCAAGAACCACCTATATCAAACATAGGCACAAAACATTAATTCTCTAAAAGAGGATCCGATACGCACATCCTTTAACCGAGGGATTTCACCTTGCTCGCCATACCCGTCCATTATCTCTCAACGAGATATACCACATTACCACCTTAGTGATAATTCAAATCCAAAATCATAGGTACAATTTAACCGAAATTGTACTCTACCACAAATCGACCAAATCTAGGTCCCGACACAAATTTCAGATCTACCAAAAGCATTGTCCGAAATCTCACACTAAAACCTCCGCGTGCGGGAGTGTAACTCCCCCACTTGGAACTACGTTCCATAACCGCATCTCGTACACCCGCACAATGCTACCAAAGGTAGACTTTACCAATAATTGGGTTCGCACGCCCCATCACCATGTCTTGCTTCAAATTTGAGCATACCAAGGATCCTAACCTATCCTTAAACACTTCGAACGAAAAGTGTACCACAAATTACACGAACTATACACTCGCAATCATCCAATTGCTTTAGTTTGTCAAATTTCACCCGATCACTCATGTACCTAAGGGTTTCACATCGGTACCCTAAGTACAATGTAACCGCAATACAATCAGAGTCGAACACCACAGTAGTAGGTGTAAAAAGACACCTAATGTCGCGTCACGTAGACTCCTTTACCAACGTACATCGAGATCAACACTCGATTTCAAGAGTTTCAATCCACCCGACGAACCTCATGGTTCATCAACTTCAACACGAAAGTTAACACGCGCTTAACGACCGAACACCAAAACCCATTTCCATGATTTGGTAGAAACATTTCCCAAATACTAAGGAATGCTTGGTTGCACCAAGTCTTACGCCCTTCGCCCGACAATCAAATGTCACCATAGGGTACTTCCATTAGGAACGTCACCCATATCAATAACATGCACAACACCATTGAGACTTTAAGGGTCTCACTCAACCGAGCTTAATGAACCGATACCAACCAAAATGCTTAAGCACCCAAGGATTCGCACCATAGGATCAAGGCACAACACACCACTTATACACTCTCCTGAGAGCAAACCGGAACCATAAACGTAAACCGCCCCTTGCTACGAATTATCTCCAATGGATAATAAAGTTTAACTAAGACTTACGCACATACCGTATGTTATTACAAATGAACAACATATATTTTCGTACTAAAAGTACCTGATGTAGAACTGTTGGGCTTCCGTGCTCCACTTCCCATCATGTATTCGCGCTCTAACCTCCTAACCCGATCGTCATGCGATTCGGAACACTAAGACTTCTGGTGTCCCTCCATCCGGCAAATGAAACACCTGATTGAGCCTAAAGGCACTACCGTATAATCTTGTGCCAAATGACCCCATTCCCCACACTTAAAGCACGTAAGCTTGTAACCCTTCTTACTCTTCTTCTTCACATTCCCGACGCCTTCAGGCGTACTTCGTGCCCTCTTATCATGAGCACCATGTAATCCTAACCTTGCAAGTACATCTTCATCATCACTACCTCGAGGTTTGGGAAACCTCTTTTCAAACTCTTCCTTTACTACTTTAGTCACTTGGTCTCGGACCATTACCGTCATTTGTCCTTCGACCAACTCCTTGGTTACTTCTCTAACTTTGCCGGTGAAAACCGAGACATATTGTTCAAACACGGCCTCAATATTTAACGTTAACTCATCCTTCCCTTCGTGAATAGGCTCACTCATTCCGCATCCATCTTTCGTTTTCATTCTAAGGGATGCAAACGATTAGATCACGAACGTATAGACCACACGCACAACACCGTCCCATCTTGCTAAACACTTGTCGTACATCACTTGTTAGACATGATTTGCACCCGTAATAAGGTTTGCAAGTCCTTATTACGCACACACACCGTATCAACTCGTTAGTACAATGACCGCCTCGCTCGATGATATAAACAAACACAAACAAAATTCTACGCGATATGCACATACGCGATAATTATTATCACAACACAGTTAATATATTAATAATATCCGCATTACTAATATAAACATTAGTCCACCTACAAACAAGGCACTAACTATAACCTATTCCAACCCGTAATCCTACAAGTCCCGCAACAATTAAGCACACACAAAAGTCTAAGTCTAGGCACCTATCTCAAGTCACCTAAATCCCTTAGACCATGCTCTGATACCACTTGTAACAACCCAAACCGTAATACAAACGATCACGCGGAAATATCAAATATTTTTTTTTTGCTGGAACAGCATATGGCACGGCGCGCCATATGGCTGCGCGGCGCGCCAAACTGGCCTGTCCAAAAAGTCATGAAATGCAAAACTGTTTGACCACTTCCCGACGTATTTAGACAAAACGCTTTTCACAACCTATTCATATATGAAAAACTAACACGTTCCATTCATAAAATAAGTTTTACGAGGCCGGGCCCACATCGGCCGTTTTACGACTTTCATACGAAAATACAAGTTTTCAATCACATGATTTGTAACGCAAAATAAAGCCGAGCATGGCGATTGGGAATACGCTACCCAATCCTAATCAATCCAAAAGCAAGCCTTCTAAAGCAACTACGCGAGTCCACTAGTCCCACGCTTACCCGAGCCACCGCATCCATGCAAATCTATAAAAAGGTAAACAACGAGAGGGTAAGCTAACGCTTAGTGAGTGAGAATATACTACATACATATATATGCATAAAATGGACACTCCACACAAAACTAAATACCGCATACCGGAGCATCCAAGCATAAAGGCAAGCTAGTCTAAGCATACCGTAAGATCACTAAGCAACGAGCTAAAGATACATCAACAAAATATAAGTTCACCAACAACGATGTGAACAATGCCAATAAGCTACACCCGGAGGGTTAGCTACATCACGACAATACAACATTATATATATACAATATATATATATATATATATATATATATATATATATATATATATATATATATATATATATATATATATATATATATATATATATATATATATATATATATATATATATATATATATATATATATATATATATATATATCGAATAACATAATTTGCTAATGCTTACAACACAATAACCATGGTTAACCAATCGCACAAGGGAGTGGCGCTCGCGAAAATGCCATCGGTGTTCATAACATCCGTTAGGGTACTTAACACCTCGTATCACTAACCCCTAGGGTGGCACCTTAAAACCTCGGCATTTCACCCCGAGTGGCATCTTAAAACCTCGATGCTTCACTCATTATTTTACGGAGTGGTGTCTTAACACCTCGACACTACACCCCTAGGTGGCATCTTAACACTCGATGCTTCACCCCGAGTGGCATCTTAACACCTCGATGCTTCACTCATTATTTTACGGAGTGGTGTCTTAACACCTAGACACTACACCCCTAGGTTGCATCTTAACACCTCGATGCTTCACCCCGAGTGGCATTTTAACACCTCGATGCTTCACTCATCACGTGAAACGTGGTGTCTTAGCACCTCGACACTACACATTTCACGCTACAATAAATAGATACATTATATACCTACACATATAATTATTCCACTCACTATATTAACCCTTCGTCATTGGGGTTATATAAGTCCACATCACACGCCCATGTGATAACGTACACACAAAGTGTGCACCTCACCAACGTGGTCAACTAAAATACACAACCGTGCCAATTGGACCTATACACAAGTCCAACACTTCCACCTATACGAGAAGCGAGCTCTACAAGTGAGAACCTCTTCTCCCGACCCGCACCCATCCTACACATACATATGCATATAGGATATTAACACTCACCTTGTCGCCTTGAAGAATGCTACCGAATAATCTGCAATCGCTGATGGAATGTACCTAAACAATTTATCACATAACAAGTAACACAATTAGGGTGGATATACAAATCAACCCAAATTGACAACTAGTGCAATTTCGACCCAAATGCACTTCTAAGCACAAACCGCGCCCAAACTAACCAATAATCACTAACACAAGTGAGAATGGTCCTAATATGCCAATCAAACTCAATCATAGGTGTTAAACACCTATCTTGCCCAAAATGACACTTAAACCCTAATTTGACCCATAAGAAGTCAATATCAAGCCATTAGCAAGTTTTGACACTAAAACATATTTAACTCGGTTCTATGCTTCAACTTAATCCATTTTAAGTTTATAAACCTTATTAAATCGGCAATTGAGTCATAATCATCAACAAACTCTAATTTTGACTCTAGTCAAAATTAGTCAACCATAAGAACCCTAATGGTTTCCAAAACACCAATAATCACTAACACTAGTGATTATACACCATTTACAAGTCTTAAACATGGTTAAATCATTAACCAACCCAAAACCCGCCAAATATCAAAATAGCAAGTTTCCATAAACCCTCTTCATCAACCAAATGGGTTTTACAACTAACAATCTCAAACCCTAACTTGAATATCAAATCTAACAAATGAAATTCGGAGTTAGAACTTACCAATACTACCAAAACATAGCTAGGAGCAAGATGAACAACTTTAAAACCCGAGCTTTGGTGAGAATCCAACTCCTTCTTGTCCAATTCAAGCTCTCTCACTCTAGAACTCTTCCTCTCTCTCTAGATGTGGATGAGAGTGTTTGTGTGGGTGAGAAATGAGCTCCAATGGAGTTCTAGACCAGTCTTGATGACCCTAAACCGACCATAAATGAAAAGACCAAAGTACCCCTCATTTAAACCTTTTAAAAAGGCTGAAAATTACATCAGCAGCAATCGGAGTGCCGCGCCAAATGGTGGAGTGCCGCTCCAACCTGCAGGTCAGTTTTCAGAAACTTGTTTTGGCCATAAATTTTTGACCGTAGCTCCGTTTTCGATGAATCAAATATCGTTGGAAATGTAATAAGATTTTCTTTCCAATGGTAAGGCTTTAAAACATCAACTCAAACTTTATTTGGGGTTGAAAAGATACATACACACCTTGTCACTTCAGACAACGTCCAGTTTCCTTGAACGTTCGAGCAAGCAACACGTACATGCTGCGTATACTTCATACACGCATCGTACACCATAAATACATTATGTACAATAAATATTTAGGTCTTACAGATCATAAGTTAGAAAACCTAGATCCAACAAAAGAAATGAAGATTCAAAGCTAGAAAACTTGAATCTTGGTTGTTCTTGAAGATCCTTGAAGCATGAAGCTAGATCTTCAAGTTACATGAAGATTACAAACACAAGTTTGAATCTTTACAACAAAATAAAGTGATTAAAAGCTAAAAAGGTTTAGATCTACAAAATAAGTGAAGATTCAAAGCTAGAAAGCCTGAATCTTCCATGTTCTTGAAGGATTCAAATCCATGTTTGAATCTACAAGATATAACAAGATCTAAACTAAAGAGCTAGATCCAATGATGATGATGATGTCGTGAATGAGAAGGGAAGAAGAAGAAGAAAGTCTAAAACTTATACTTTTTAGAGTGAGAAAGACTAGAGAGAGAATTAGAGAGTAAGTGTGTGTAAATTGTAAATGAAATCAAGTGTGAAATGAATGGGATAAGCTTGGAATTTATAGGAGATGAGGTGGTGGTGAGGTGGGGAGGCCGTGGGTTTGGTGGGGGGGATAAGGGGGACACCTTTTTGCTTTTTGGTTAATGGTTGTCTAAAGTTGGTGCTTATGTTAGGATCCCATGCAACATTAAGGATAATGGTTAACAAAAATGCTAGTATGTTCCCTCTAATAAATGGGCATTTGTCTTACATTAATATGGGTCACTAACTAATAATAATTGGGCTAATTAAATAGTCCACTAGCTAGTGTAGGGTGGGCTAAAGTCCAACAAGGTAGAAAGTCCAACAAGACTAACTAGTGTGCTCTAGTAAATTACTAAGCATAATTAAGCATCCAAAAACCCAAGTAATTGTTATTATAAAATAACAATTAGTATTTCGTAGTCATAATATTCCGATTATGACCAAAGTTAAGCGTGTACACAGTACGCAGTTCGTTCTAAACGTCAAGTGACACCAACGGTCATAAAGGCTTCCGGGGATCAAGTTAAGTACCCTACGTACTTAAAGGCACGTTTAAACATATAAACGAAAGTAATCCACATGTAGTAAGATCCCAGAGTATAATATAGCTCAATACGCACAAATACGCAGTTTCATGAAAGCACAAAGCACAAAATCAAGTCGAAAAAGTCGGGTCGTTACAAAAGAGGAGGACCAATCACCTTAGGATCCGAAGGAATTCCTGAAATCAGTTCACACATGATCAAACTGGTCGGTATGATCTGTAAATTTCAAGGATTACTGACTGACAATCCGAACTTTCACTTAAACAAATTTACAGTCTGGTTGACTCTTTTAAAAAGGAAGAAAACGAGAAAAACATTTTGAAACTTCATCTTTTTCAATATTCTTTGTCTACACGCGCTTTAACATGGTTTCATGAGCTTAAACCAAATTCAATACATTCATGGGAGGAACTAGCCACCAAGTTTTTAAACAAATTTTATCTACCCACCCTGCAAACCTGTTTAAGAAATGACATCACAAACTTTTCTAAAAAAGAAAACGAGTCATTGTGTCTAGCATGGAATAAAGTAAAGGTGATGCTTAAAAGATGTCCGAATCATTCATTAAGTCGGGCGGACATAATCTGCACGCTTTACAATGGTTTGACCAAGGATGATAAGTCTCTTCTAGACATGGCCTCGCAAGGCAATTTCATGTCACGAACAGGAGACGAAGCATGAAATCTCTTAGACACAATAGCTGCACAACATGAATATTGGAAAAATGAAGCTGCTGAGAAGGATGACGTCTTCACTCATGCGGTAAAAATGCTGGAAACCAGGTTACAAGATCTCACCCTCACTCTTCAAAGCTTATCAATTACTAAAAGTATCGATGCTTATAGAACCAATCTAAGGTATCCTTAACCTAGATGGGCATATAAATATCAGAATAGCTCGGACTCTAATATAATTTTCCCACTACACCAACCTACTCTCTACTCTAAGGAAACTTTAGTTGAATTTATGAGATGGCAATACACGATAAACCTTCAAGTCATAGAATGCCAAAACAAGTTTGATACTTTAATAAAGACTTTTGAAGTATTAATAACCAATTTTCAGCTTACACTTAAACGATTAACCACTGAAGTTGAAATAGAGTGTAGTGAGTTTGATGCCATAGTAGTCAGTAGAGGTGGGAAGGAAACAACTGTTAATGTACTCATACAAGATTTTTCCGATACGAAACCTGTGCCAATTGACCCAGTTGTCAATTCACCGGAACCTATCTCTCCTAAAGCTCCGGAAATTATTTCGCGAGCCTGCATACCATTCCCAGGTAGGCTTAGGAAGGAAAAAACAAGAAGCATAATTCGCTAAGTATTGGGATATTATTAAGAATCTGCATTTGAATGTACGACTAGTAGATGCTTTAGTAGAAATGCCAAACTGCGCTAAATTTTTTAAGGAACTGCTTTCAAATAAAGAGAGATTAAGAGAGATAGTTAGCTTACCCTTAAGTGAGGAATGTTTATTAGTGTTACAACATGGTATTCCCCCTAAGTTAGGAGATACAGGTTGATTTACGGTACCTTGCTACGTGCCAGATGTCCAAATTAGCAATGAGTTAGCAGACTTAGGAGCCAGTGTAAACCTAATGCCCTATTCATTATTCGAAAAGCTAGGACTAAATGACTTAAGGCCTACCAGAATGACTATCCAACTTGAGGACAGATCAGTTAAGATTCCTTGAGGAATAGCTGAGGATGTCCTAGTCAGAGTGGATAAGTTTGCATTCCCCGTTGATTTCGTCATTATGGATATTGAGGAAGACACGAAGGTCTCACTCATACTTGACAGACCATTCTTGAATACTGCCAAAGCTGTAATTGATGTACATGAGAAATCACTGAAATTAAGAGTTGGTAGTGAATAAGTCACGTTTAATGTTGACCGACTCATGAGCCATCCTCGCGAAGAAGATCTCAATCTCGCTGATTCTTTTCAAGAACCCGTTAACGAATATCTGGAGGATACCATGGGTATATGTAGTCAAGATCAAATTTCTAAGGATCTGTACTTTACACTTCCTAAATGAAATCTCGACATCCATTCAGCCATAGATCCTGGTCAATATGAATCTCCCTTCTCTGAAAGTAACTTTATTGGCAAGACTATCCGAATAGCACCGCTAGGTCAAGGAATTCTCCTACCTCTGTTAAGGAGAAGACCGAATGAAGAAACATATTTCATTCCGGTATTTCAGGAACCACAGTTAAAAGAGGACTGTGTTGAAATTCCTGAACTAACCTTCGAAACTAAAGAAGACGTTTTTGAAGAGGAAGCATTAAGAAGGGTAATTTCCAGAACCAAAGAACAGATAGCGTCAGTGATTGCTATTAAAGAAGAAGAATTAGAATTCCAGGAAAGATATGACTCGTTAGATAGAGAGGAGATAGCTACAATGAAGCCATCTATCGAGGAACCTCCGGATTTAGAATTGAAGAAGTTACCCGAACATCTAGAGTATGCATTCTTAGAAGGAGAATCACAACTCCTTTTGTAATCATTTCAAAAGACCTCACGTCACTAGAAAAGGCGAATTTGATTCAGGTTCTGAAATCACATAAGAAAGCAATCGCTTGGAAGATTTCTAGCATAAAAGGAATCAGTCCAAACTATTGCACTCACAAGATCTTCATGGAGGATGATTTTAAACCATCAATTTAGAGGCAAAGAAGGGTCAATCCAATGATTCAAAAAGTCATCAAGAAAGAAGTAATCAAACTTCTGGACGTCGGTCTGATCTATCCTATTTCCGATTCGCCATGGGTCAGTCCTGTTCAAGTGGTACCCAAGAAGGGAGGAATGACCGTAATAAAAAATGAGAATAATGAACTTATTCCAACACAGGAGGTCACCGGTTGGAGGGTTTTCATAGATTATCGTAAACTAAATGATGCAACCCGGATAGATCATTTTCCATTACCATTCATTGATTAAATGTTGGAACGCCTATCAGGAAATGAGTTCTATTGTTTCCTTGACGGTTTTTCTGGCTACTTTCAGATTCCCCTCGATCCAAAGGACCAAGAAAGGACAAACCTTCACCTGTCCTTATGGAACATTTGCCTATCGACGCATGCCCTTTGGGTTATGCAATGCACCAGCTACATTTCAGCGATGCATGGTTTCCACAACATGATCGAATGCTGTATGGAAGTCTTCATGGATGACTTCTTAGTCTTCGATAGCACCTTTGAGTCATGCCTTTCTAACCTTGACAAGATGCTCACCCGGTGTGAAGATATGAATTTAGTTCTAAATTGGGAGAAATTTCACTTCATGGTAAAAGAAGGAATAGTTTTAGGACATAAGATTTTAAAGTCAGGAATAGAAGTCGATAAGGCTAAGATTGAGACCATACCTAAACTTCCAGAACCTACCACTGTAAAAGCTGTGAGGAGTTTTCTTGGAAACGCCGGTTTCTACCGACGTTTTATCAAAGATTTTTCAGAGGTCACACGACCTATTACTCATTTCCTTGGAAAGGAAGTTCCGTTTATCTTTAATGAAGAATGTGTTCAAGCATTCAACTATCTGAAGAAACAACTCACACATGAACCCATCATGATAGCTCCTGATTGGAGTTTACCATTTGAAATCATGTGCGATACGAGTGACTTCGCAGTTGGAGCTGTACTAGGACAACGGAAAGATAAGCACTTTCATCCAATCTATTATGGCAGCAAAACCTTAACCGGAGCTCAAGACAATTACACCACTACGGAAAAGGAGCTGCTAGTCGTAGTTTTTGCCTTTAACAAATTCCATTCCTATCTCATCCTGTCCCAAACTACGGTGTACACAGATGATTCAGCCCTAAAATATCTATTCACTAAGCAAGATGCTAAACCAAGACTCCTACGATGGATCTTACTCCTTCAAGAATTCAGTATTGAAATAAAAGATAAGAAAGGAGCAGAGAATGTCACGGCGGATCATCTTAGTCGTTTGGAGAACCCAGCGATGGAACAACTTGCTGAACAAGATATCGGAGACAAATTTCCGGAAGAACAACTTATGAGCTTAGGACAAGCAAACATAGGATCACAATTCACTGATACTCCTTGGTACGCTGACATAGGCAACTACCTAGTTGCTGGGGTGGTACAAAAAGGAATGAGAACATCCTGAAGAAGGAAGTTCTTCTGGTGTGACGACCCGGAAATTTCCGACCAAATTTAAACTTTATATTTATATTATTCCGACACGATAAGCAAAGTTTGTTAAGTTTAAATCTCAAGAATTTTAAATTTTGTTCATACATTCATTTAACCTTGACCAGACCTTGACGATTCACGAACCATTATAATTGGATAAGAATATATACGTGTATATATGTGTATATATATTATAACTTGAAAACATAAACAAGGTATTAGGTATAATACTTTACATGATCGTATTTACCGACGGAATTAAAAGATGATACCAAATAATTGAGTTATTAGATTCATTATGATATGATTTACGTGTCTCTGTTGAGAGGTCCACTTTGATTTAAGAAATCTTTCCATCTTAACAATATTCGGAAAATGATAAAGTGATTTACGAGTAAGAACAAATGTTTCTATTATCGAGAATTAGACAAAGGTTAGTGGAAGACTAAATTACATAATAATCCTTTAATTTGGTTTCAAGTGTACGAAAATGCTTTACGATATAATAGAACTAGATTATTTAAGATGTCTTTGATTAAATAACGTGAGATGGAATATTGGTTGTTATATATGTAGATAACTTGCAACGTGTATTTAAGCATGTTTACGAATATTGAAGATATATATATATATATATATATATAATATATATATATATATATATATATATATATATATATATATATATATATATATATATATATATATATATATATATATATATATATATATATATATATATATATATAGTTTCAAATTAAGTAACACTTGATTCGATTGATATTTAGATATGTCATCTAGGACGTTTGATAAACGTTGGCGCATAAATGGATTACGCCAAATTAAGTTTTAAAGTATAAACAATACGTGTTATAATATTTTCTAAACAAAATTTAAAACGAACTTTGAAATATAATTAGTTTTGAAAAACTAAATATTATATCATTACATAAATATTTCCATTACTTATGATATATACAAGTTTATATTTTTAAATAAATATATATATATATATATATATATATATATATATATATATATATATATATATATATATATATATATATATATATATATATGTATATATATATATATGTATATATATATATATGTATATGTATATATATATATATATATATATATATATATATATATATATATATATATATATTATAGTGTAATATTAATTTAGTTATAAGACGTGTTGATTTAAAATAATACTTTTATATACATAATGAGACGATGATTTATAGAAGCAAATGACCATAACACTCAAAGGATTAAGTTACACTTTGAGTAGGGTTAGTTTTTCATTAATTTAAGTCTAATTATTAATAAAGGTACACGTCGCGTAACGTAAAGTGCGAGTTTTCTAAGCGTATGAAAATGGGTTCGAGAAATAGGAAACGGGACATAAGTCGGGCCTTAAAGTACAAGTTTTCGGAACTAATGTTACAAGTCATCTATGCTCGTAAATATAATATATATATATATATATATATAAATTAATTAAATATATATATATATATATATATAATAATAAAAAGTGTCGGCAAGTTTGATTAGCCAAAAATGAGCTGGGTAAGGGCCTCATGCGATCGCATGGAGGTCCCCTCACATCCTCATGCGATCGCATGAGGGGGTTTGGTGGCTAACATGTCTTTAAAACCCGAATTCGACTCATTTTGTGATTCATTTTTCATTCTTCCTTCTTACGGAGTATTATATATATTAATTAAATTATTATTATTATTAATTATTATTATTAATTATTATTAGTAGTATTAATATGAGAATTATTAGTATTGTACATAAAAATACTACGATGAGGTTCTGCCCAAGTGTTTACAAAATGGGTTTTTCGAGAGGGATAGAGCTAAGAAAATTATGGGTTATAGCTATGGAGGTTATGGGTATAGTCGGGGGTATGCTCGCGAGGTCAATCTAGTGTTTATCATCTCCGTCGCGTCAAGGTACTTTCCTGCAATATTGAATCTCAATATTGATACGTGAGCACTCATAACTTAACTTTTATATATTATTAGTGTATCCCTGACTAGTGCTCGAGTAAATATGATTATGCATGCATGTATGTTTAATTTAGTCGTTAGATAGTTTTGATAAATCATAAATTTGATACATATGCTACTGAGATAATGTATAGGATATGCATGTCGTTGGAAAGCTGGCGAAAAACTATAAACTTTTCATTTAGATATCATATGGTTTTGATGAACGGATTAAAAGATATCTTCAATTGAATTATCTATAATTTTAAAGTATTATTGTTAAAATAATTATCGTTATCGCTATCGTTATCGTTATTCGTTATCGTTATCGTTATCGTCGTTATTATCGTTATTATTATTATTATTTAATAATCAATATTATTATTATTATTAATATTATTATTATTATTATTATTATTATTATTATTATTATTATTATTATTATTATTATTATTAATATTATTAAACTAATTAATATTTTTATCAAACTATCAATTTATTATTTTTATCGTCATTATTATTATTAAAAGTATCACTAATATTAAAACCATCATTTTTATTAAAATTATCAATTTTAATAGAAATATCATTGTTATTATAAAATATCATTATTATTATCTAGAAATATCATTGTTATTATAAAATATCATTATTATTATCATTTTAGTATTATTATTATTTAAAATTATCATTTTGAATAGAAATATTATTTTTATATAAAATATTATTATTACGGTTAATATTAAAAAGTATTGTTATTATTAAGATTATCATGATTAGAATTATCATTTTATTATAATCATTAGTAAATATAAATATTGTTATTTTTATTAGAAGAATAATAATAATTATTATTATTATTACAAAATAATACAACTTTCACTTATTATTGTTATTATCGATATTATTTTATCAAAAAAATATGCGATAAAAAGATATTTTTACCACACGTAATATAATTACATTAATAATACATACCACTATATTTTAAGTAAACTTTATAAATTTTATTATTTAAGATATATAAAAGTATATTTTTATCATGTATAAATTTTAGATATAAATTTTTATTTATAAATGACTTGTATTATTTTTACTCTAATAAAATCTTATAAATGTATTTAAATATATAAAACGACTATTTAAGTTATATAATAAACATGAATAAGATTTTGTAAATCAACTTGGGTCAAATTGACTTTTGTTGACTTTTGCATATCGATCTCGAGCATTAGGATTGTGATACAATATGACCTGACCTAAATTGTTAGACATTTATTGACCAACATATAAATATATATAATTAATATAGGTTCGTGAATCTGAGGCCAATCTTGCACTTGTTCAATGCCGTCAACTTTCGATGTGATGAAAGTTTATCTTTTAAAAACGAATGCAATGTTTGTAAAATGTATTATATAGAGGTCAAATACCTCACAATGTAATCATATGTTATTGTATTCGTTCTAATGGATTAGGACGGGTCTTTACATCAGGGACGCTAAGTACTACTACTGGGAAGATCCGTACATGTTTAGAATTTGCCCTGATCAGATGATGAGGAGGTGGGTAGATGAGAAACAAGCAACAAGGATTCTTTACCAGTGTCACCACGGACCAACTGAGGTCATCATGGAGCAAACTTAACTGCAAAAAAAGTCTACGAATCAGGATTTTATTGGCCGTCTATATTCTGAGATGCGCAAGAGCTTGTAAAGCGTTGCGACGCATGCCAAAGACAAGGTATTATTTCTATGAAGAATGAGATGCCTCGAACTAATATCCAAGCTTGCGAGATCTTCGATATATGGGAAAGAATATATCCTCGTAGCAGTAGATTACATCTCCAGATGGGTCGAAGCCCAAGCGTTTCCAACCAATGATGCCAAGGTCGTCACCAACTTCCTGAAGAGACTCTTCTATCGATTTGGAGCTCCCCGCGCCATAATAAGTGATAGAGGCACACACTTTTGTAGTACCCAATTTATGAAGGTGATGCAACAATATAGAGTTACCCACAATATATCGACTTCCTATCATCTGCAGACTAACGGACAGGCAGAAGTCACTAACAGAGCACTCAAGAGAATTCTAGAACGCACCGTTGGCCATCATGGGGATAAATGGGCCGAGAAACTAGACGATGCTCTTTGGGCATTCTGGACTGCTTACAATAATCCTCTCGAAACTACACGCTACTGCATGATCTATAGGAAAACCTGTCACCTTCCGCTGGAACTAGAGTATAAAGCTCTATGGGCATTGAAATCCTGTAACCTTGATCCTTCAGTAACTTCTAGGCATCGAAAGATGCAGATGAATGAACTCACTGAATTAAGAGACCAAGCGTACAAGAGGTCATATATCTACAAGGAACGGACAAAGCTAACACACGATGCAAAACAGATACCTACAAAGTTCGCTCCTGGAGATAAAGTTCTACTCTTTAATTCTTGGTTCAAGAAATTCGCTGGTAAATTCAGATCAAGATGGATTAGGCCATACAAAGTAATACATGCTTTTCCGCACGGAGCCGTAGAATTGGAAGGACCTACTGGCAACTTCAAAGTCAACGGCCACCGATTAAAAGCTTATCTAGAAGACCATGACAAGGAGGAGCATCTTTTCTCCTTTGATCCATTCTGAAGACATACCAGGAGAAGTCGAGCTGTAACGACTTGATAAACAAAGCGCTCTTGGGAGGCACCCCTTGCTTATCCTTTTTATTTTCTTAATTTTTATTTCTTATTATTTTCAGTCTACAAAAATATTCTTTACTATGCACTAACCTTAAGCACCGTACATGTGCTTAGTACTTTCAAGTTTGTTGAATGTATTCAGGAAAAATGCCAAGTTCAAGAGCTTTCTATTGCATTCCAGTTTGCAGGAGGAAGACTCCCAGGGTTTACATATCAGAGAGCAGCACAGATCACCACAGGCCCTTCAATGGGACAGATAGGCCTGAGGCATTTGATTCTAGAGAGTGTTGAGAAGGACATCAGTACGGCACCACCAGCTCCTCCAGTACGACACTCCAGGAATTTAGATTTGAGACCCGCTGAGCATCCAGAGCCACTAGAGACACATGAGCCGCAGACTGTGATTCATTATAGAGCCACCCTGAATGACCCAAATGTTACGTGGGCATTACTTAGAGACCATCAGAGACTATATCGAGCTCTCAGAGCATACCTTCAGCGCGAAGTAATGCCCCGAAGTACTCTAGGCCCTTCGTCATTCAGACTAGCACGCCGTGTTCCACCAACACGACAAGCTACTCACAGGCGCTCCACTCCGGTCTCAGTTCATTCGGTAGCCTCAGCCGCCATTCCAGTTCATGCTAGTCATGTCACGCCTCCTGTCTTAGTTGTTTCACATGCTCAAGTCATTGAGACAGTCCCTATTCGTGAGCTACCCGAGGGCTGCCACTTAGTCACAGTACCTATCTCAGTTGAGCCACCCACGGCACAGGTCTTTGAGATTAACGGGAGCATCCCTAATAAGGAGCCATTCACAAGCCTATCACACTTGGAGTTGCCATCGGAACTATGTCTAGACGCACTTTTGGGCCCTGAGTTGGATGCAGGACAACAGCTTGAGTATTTTCCGAGACTTGAGGATGATGATGATCCCTTCGGACCTAATGGATACTTCGCAGACACCGCTCGACAAACTGGCCAGGAGAGTATTTCGTAGACTACTTTATTTTCTTTTAGTTTTTTCATAAAAGCCATTGTATAAAAAGTTATATATCTAGTGGAAATGCTACTCTCTTTTTGTTCTTCATGCAGAAATTTTATCAAAGAGACTGGTCTTTTCTAGCATTAGGAGACTGGCCGTAGGAAAGCCCATCACTGGGAAAGTAACCTGACCATAAGGAAGTAATCTTTCCTCAAACCTCTTTCAATTATTACGCAATAAAATCTCTAAGTGTGGGGTCATCCCCGCAACCAACTTAGAAATTCTAGAAGATTCTGTCCTTAATTTATCAAAGTATTAAAATATTCTATTTCAGAGAACATTAGGGACAATCTTCTTCTAAGTGTGGGGTATTGGGTAAAGGTTTAAGGACAAGTAACTGTAAAACGCCAAATTTTGAAAAATTCTTTTGTTTAAAAAAGTGATTAGGAAAGAATATTTAGGTAATTTCGAAAAATTCTCACCTCGTTTTACCCAAAAGATTCTATAAAATTGCTAGAAATCAGTTTTCAGAACATTCACTAGAACGGAACGATTAAGCTAAAACTCATAATTTGTGTCAATATATTTCTTTTGAAAAAATATGAAAAAGGCTACTCATGACCAAGCACGACCCCTACTCCTAAAAAGTGAGGACTCTTGGACCCAAAGTATCTGTATGACCCATCAAATCTACAGTACTTTGTCAATTCAATTGATGAGCGTTCCTGTGTACGGTTTAAGTTAGAACTTGTTTTTTACATACGTTCCGAGGCCAATGGTTAGTGAGCACCATACGTGGTGCAGGTGCGATACTCCTTCTAAAATCATTCTGAATAGAGAAGACAAAAAACCATTCGTTTCCGTTTCCACTCCACGCATTTAAAACTGACCAACTCACACAAAGAGTTGATGAATCAGAAAATACTCACCCCAAATTCCCCCCAAAATACACTACCCATTCACCTTCATTCCTTTTTTCGCTTATAAAAAAAAAGATCCAGAGATTAATGAAGAGATATATCGGTCAAATTCGCTTAAAAAGCACTTTTTGAAAGATTCCAAACCCCCGATTGTGTTTGATAGGTCAAAGACCTATTTTCGGTGAATTATCACTTCCTCTCTGGGCACCAGGAACAAAGGACAAAAGTTATGAAGAAAGGTATGCCGAAAAAAAAATAAAAAAATGATGATGATTATGAAATAGCAAAGTCTCTAATAAAGGCAAGAAAAACCCAAGAAGTTGCCCAAAGAAGGATTGCCGGAAGAGCCAAGAAAATTTCTAGACAAAAGTCTTAGAAAAATTCGCATCTTCCGAAAAAACTTTTTACGAAATTCAAGCCATTCCCTATCCAAAATGGATACTTTGAAGAATCAAAATCTAGTAGTTCTCCTTAAAAATCAAAAGATCTGGATACCTTTCACCTTCTCACAAAATTCTCAACCAACCTTACAACCCATCTTCCTCTTGAAAGAATGCCTAGGAAGAAGATCGGTGCTGTCCTTACTTAACCGGTGGAGATATCGATGCTTTACCAAGCCTATGATGAGAACTGTTACACGACTAGCTTCTGAGTGACAATACAACTAGATTAGGGTACCCTAAACACTTGAGTGATATGAGTGATCCGCTAGTGAGAATCCTGGTCATTTATACTCTACATCTGAGAGTTGGAAAGTACGCCATTTTTCACTATAGACGCGATTTCACTATAGACGCGACTAAAATCTTGCGAATAAAATCATCAAAGTTCAAAACTTTTTCTACTACTTTCGAAAGATGAGACAAATTCCGATGAAGGCATAATAAAAGGATCCAAGGGTGGGCGAGGAAGGATCTATTAGAAAGAACCTTATATTCCTGCTTTTTTCTTGAGGACAAGCAAAGCTAAATGTGGGATATCTGATATCGGCCAAAAAGTCTCGTTTTCAATCCCGATATTGAGCCCTAAATCAATAAAGTTCCCAACTTTGTAGGTAAAATTATCGCTTTGTCATTTTATTATGTAGATTAAGTTATTACAAAGGCGATGCAAAAATAATCAAGTAAAACGGAGCTAAAACGAAGAATCTAGAGCGAAAACGGTGAAAGACAAATTACGACCAAGGAAATCAAGTTACGATCCAGGAAACAAGCTGACCAGGGTAGGCCATACGGCTTTCCATACGGCTTGCCTAAGGGAAAACGACCTGTCATCCATCCTGGGCAAACGGCCTTTCAAAACGGCTGACCAGAGCAAACGGACTACAAAAACAGCCTGCCATACTGTTTGCCAGCCGTATGGCAGCTGAAACTTTGCCTATCTAAAGGGCCTCTTCCATTCATTTTTACACACACTCAAATTGTACTTCACTTTATATTTTCAAGCTTTTTAGTTAATTTTTAGTAGTAGCTAGCTTAGCTTTTATTTTCCGGAGGATATCCCTGCGAGTCCCTGCGATCTCGGGCACATTTCTTCAGCCTTTTCAGGTTTTTATCCGAAACGCTTGTCTTTTGTATTAAACATGTTTTGTTATCATTTATGTTTAATAATGTGTTCCAATATTACAATGTTAGCTTAATTAATCTGTATGTTGCCATGATAGAAGTTTGGGTTAGCGTAGTTATGTTAAATTAGTACGGTTACTGTTGTTGTGCTGAACTTGTAAGCCTGATAGATTTGTATGCTAGCATCTTAAGGATTGACCAACTTAGGTTTTGATCAGGACTTGTCCATCTATATGAACTTAGCTACTTCATAGGACTAATACCCATGTTTATACTGTATTTGAAGATTCTATGAACTCGGTATGGTCGGAGTTCCCAAGAGACATCTAATGCACTTTTAGAACACGGAACATCGGAATTGAGACATGAATGACCTAGTATGCCTATTGACTGTTCCAAAGAGACCTCTTAGGAGCTGTTAAAATCTAGCTAGTGCCTTGGCTGTATGACCCAAACCTATTGCATGTTCTTGTTTGATTGTTGCCCTAGGATTAAGTCATATCAACTGTTTAGGTATCTGTTAAGTCTCTATCTGCTTTACTTTCAGTATATCAACTGTAATGCTGTATAATGTTTAGATTGGTATGATCTCATTAGTATGATGAAATGATTGTTAGTTTTCATTTAAGGCTTTTTCAACTTAACCCGACGGACACCTTTCGTTTGTGATCAGTGTTCAATCAACACGGCACGTTGTTATTCAGTTAACTAAACTGATAATGAGGGTTAGGATTAGAGCTCAACTCACTAATAAACCTAGTGCTTTACTGAGGATAAACTCCGAGGTATAGTTACCTTTCAATTATACAACCAAGTGACATACTTTTCACTACTCAACGAGAACTCCAAGAGTTTAGAGATAAGTCGGTCTGTGTAATTGGCTCATCTAACCAGATCTACACCATTCCAATCTTAGCTTTAATATAAACATAATTACCTTTCCCTAGCCCAAACCGATATCTTGGTCAACATTTCCCTGATCTGCATACTCCGGATATCCTTCCACTTTCTTTACTTTTCCAAAATTAGGACTATTAGCTTAAAACCAACTATTATCCTTTACCAGGTAATTTAAACAAAGACAATTATCCACTTGATTTTCAATTCGTTAAACCATTCAAAAGTACGATCCTAGGTTAACTTACACCTTCTACCATTAAAAAGTTAAAAGTAAATTTTGGCCCCACAAAATATAAATAATAAACCACTGTTCGCTACCCTGATCAACTGATTCTGACGCCATGCGACCTAACGACACCACACGAATAAAACTGTCTATTTCGGCTATATCAGTAGCGTGGCTGCTTTTGGAAAGGTACAATGAGACGAGGGCCTAAATGGGCATATTGACATCTATGATGAGCTCCAGGTACAAACCCTAATGGCCTTGTTTGCCGATGTAAAATTAGATTATTCAAAAGAAGATGAGGTGGTGTTTAATAAGGTATACACGTGTTGGGTCGCTTTAGCTATGCAAATAAAAGTCCAAGTCTTTCAATGGTTAGTAATTGCAAAGGTGTGCGCGAGTCACCAATTTTTCATAACCGTGGTTGTTAACATAAAATGCGAGGTATTTGTTGATTTGGGACGGATAGTGCAGCTCTTAACAGTCTAAAAGTGCAAGATTTTCAAGTCCTTTCCTTTTTATTTAAGCCCACTGTGGGCTTGTTGCTTTTGGTTTTTCATTTAATATAAGCTAGTGACCCTCTTGTTTTGCTATAGTTTTTTGGCCTAATTTGATGGATGTAATACGTGTAAATCCCTGCCAATCCAATGTGTAATTTAGTTTTTCACAATTTCGTGGAAAGCTTTGATTTAATATTCTAATTTTTACCAAAAAAAAAGAAGGAAAGTAAACTAAACTGAATCAGAATGATTAAAAACCATTTCAAACGAAAAAGACAAAACCTAGAAATCACATGGAAACGATCTATATTATTTAAACCCCATTCTTACAATGCTTATATACAGTGCACCAATTTAAGCATTGAGAATCCTTAAGAAATTAAACACATGTAAGCCACTTACAGTCCTTTTCCTGTGGGTGTGGCTTCTTCTGTTCTTGTCCTTTTTTGTGTTCTTGTTCACTTTCCCACTCGTTCCATCTTCCTCGTTGTTAGATACGGTGCACCAATAAATATGTTTGATGGGGCTTTTCTCTCGGTTGTTTCTTCGTCGTCCGTAGGCTTGGTTTCTACTAGTTACGTTTTCTGAGTGGATCGCTTTAGGTCTTCTTGGTTTTGCTAGCTAACAAGGGGTCTTCTCGGTTTTCTGGTTGCGGTTTCGAGGCGGGTGTTCTTAGATTGCCCGACGGGTAGTTTAGTTGCAGGTTTACGATGTTGTCGGTGGGTGCAGTTTATTATGGGGTTTATGGAGCGAGGTTTGCATTGCTGACGTCGACTTGGGCTTGGACTATTTGTATGGTTTGGTTTTCTTGTAGGTGGTTATGTCACGATTGTTGTAATATGCTGTGATTAGGTGATGCGATGTTTGTTGCTGTTTTATTCCGCCTTATCGAACTGACTTGTAGGCAGTTTTGTATTGTTGTTGCAGGCACATGTCGTTGGTTATATATATATATATATATATATATATATATATATATATATATATATATATATATATATATATATATATATATATATATATATATATATATATATGGACATTGTAGCGTTCATCGAAACGTATAGTGTTAGTATTGATTGTATTAGTTTACTATTGCATTTAGCAGAATGCTGTGTAGGCTCATCAGAGCGCGCATGTTGTATCACTGTAACCCTATAAGATCATCAAAACTTTTTATTTATATATATCTATAGTATCATATAAATCTTTAAATTGATGATGTCATATATAAAAATTATTCAAGCTTAAAAAAATTCAAAAATAAATAGAAAAAATCTAAGCCCCCATGATAATGTCATTAAAATAATCAATTATATTTAATAAAAAATATTAACATGTTAATTGCATAATACATGAAGCATTATGTACAACCTTATAATAAAACACCTCCATGACCATATGTACAATATTTGAAGCATTATGTACAACCTTATGGTGAAACACCCCCATAACCATATATACGATATTTGAAGCATTATGTACAACTTTATAATAAAGCACCCCCATGGCCAAATGTACAAACTTTAAAATAAATTATACAATCTTTTATAAAACACCCCATGAACACATGTACAAATTTGAAACATAATGATTGTATTTTAATTTTTGAAAAAAATTCAAGTGGCATTTGTTATTACTAATAACTATTATTAAAAATATAAATACTCATTTTTAAACCAACTCATTTTTAAACCAAACTTTACGTGATTAATTACGTTACATATGTATGCGAAATACATGTCTCAATAAAAAGTCGTAATGTATGCTTTTATAATAAGAAAAATAGTGATTATGATGAAAATTGGAAGAGAGTGGTGAGACAATAAATTTAGTTCATTCATTCTGACAAAATTAAATTAAGTATATCAATATGTTTGTAAAAACAACGACAAGTTTCTTAGTCGAAATCTTTGATTCCATGGTTCATTAAACAAAATTACTTTAGTACCTAAAACGTATTACTCCGTATTAAACTGTTTCGTTTTAACAAACCTGTAATTCTACGGGTCATTTCACTCGTGTGTGTGTGTGTGTGTGTGTGTGTATATATATATATATATATATATATATATATATAATATATATATTATATATTGCCAAAAAAAATCAAAACCCCGTTGTCCTTATTGCTACCCATTTATTAAGCAATTTGTGAGAAAATTGATGCGCGTATATATTCCCAATGGATTCTAGTTTTGGCTCTTTATATACTATTATTTAAGTAAACCTACATATTTTGTCTTATTAATATCCTTAGGCTACTAGGCTATGCTAACGGGGAGTGATATGTACACAACTCATTTTTGTTATGTACACAACCATCAAGCTTTACAGTATTGTACTGTACAATACTGTAAAGCATGATAGTTGTGTACATAACAAAAATGAGTTGTGTACATATCATCACCCTATGCTAACTGCACATACATATTTAGTTATTATTATTATTTTATTTTATTAAGTATTCAACTTTTTTTTTAAAGTGACTAATCCCAGTGCGTCTAACCACTATGTAAGCAGCCCGAAAGCATTGGAGGTGAACCTTCGTGGCCATGAATGAAAATAACTTTGTGGTTGAATGGAATCGAACCATTGGCCTTCACATTTAAATCTACTGTAGCTATTATTGTTATAGAATTTCCCGTCCGGATTATTACATTATTGATGTCATATTTATAGCGATATAAGGATATTGAAACCTTAGAAAACTCTAACGGACCCAAGCCCACATATTGGATCTGGACCTAATCCTATCATCTAACACTCTCCCGCAGTCTGAACGGGTCGCGGAAGTTTGGACCGGAGCAAGACAATAAATATTAAATAAACAAATTAAATAAAAAGAAACTTTTTTTTTCTCATTTGCACCGAATAGACTGATTTCGTTGATATCGTTGCGTCTTGCTTTGTTAAAATATATATCTTTGATAATCTTCAATCTAATTTCTTTGGATATTTGTTATTTTTCTTTATTCTTTATGATGAGAATGTGCAGATCCAAGCTTATGCATGCCTTGATGAGTAGATGATGCTATTGTTGCTGTAAAGAGTGTAGATGAAGCTTTTGAGGTTGATGCAGACTTATTGTTGTTGTTGTTGTTGTTATATTGCTGTTTTAATTTATGTAGCTGAAATGATAAAAACACAACTTGTGTTTATGGCTTGAAGTACTTATATGGGCACAAGTTTGAAGAAAAGAAGTCAAGGGGTCAAATTGCAATATTTTCATCCAGAAAATATATAAGCCTGTTCCTACTTAATTTATTCATTATCTCACATATTCATTTGATATTTTCTCTCAATACATACGATTTAGGGTTTCTGCTTCATTCTCTCAATTGTTAATCATCTTGATTTAGCATTGAGATTGATTTTGTATTGTCTTCATCTTTATAAACATTCTGTTTATTGAAGATTTGTTAGTTTGGCTTGTGAGAGATTTCTGTATTATTCTGTTATTGATTGTTAAGGTTGAAGATTGTAAGATCTAGTTATTATTGGTTGATTGTTCATTTATATTCTAGTGAATCTGTATTTGTTTACATGTTATCAGAGCGACAAGATGTTATTTCGTTCGATCTGGTATCTGATTGACTTAATTTTGAAATGTCCCGTTCATATTGATTATAAACATTCCATATTAATTGATTTCGTTGCGAGGTTTTGACCTCTATATGAGACGTTTTTCAAAGACTGCATTCATTTTTAAAACAACCATAACCTTTATTTTATCAATAAAGGTTTTAAAAACATTACGTAGATTATCAAATAATGATAATCTAAAATATACTGTTTACACACGACCATTACATAATGGTTTACAATAGAAATATATTATATCGACATATGTTTCTTGAATGCAGTTTTTACACAATATCATACAAACATGGACGCCAAATCTTGTCCTTATTTTAGTATGCAACAGCGGAAGCTCTTAGTATTCACCTGAGAATAAACATGCTTTAAACGTCAACAAAAATGTTGGTGAGTTATAGGTTTAACCTATATATATCAAATCGTAACAATAGACCACAAGATTTCATATTTCAATACACATCCCATACATAGAGATAAAAATCATTCATATGGTGAACACCTGGTAACTGACATTAACAAGATGCATATATAAGAATATCCCCATCATTCCGGGACACCCTTCGGATATGATATAAATTTCGAAGTACTACAGCATCCGGTACTTTGGATGGGGTTTGTTAGGCCCAATAGATCTATCTTTAGCATTCGCGTCAATTATGGTGTCTGTTCCCTAATTCTTAGATTACCAGACTTAATAAAAAGGGGCATATTCGATTTCGATAATTCAACCATAGAATGTGGTTTCACGTACTTGTATCTATTTTGTAAATCATTTATAAAACCTGCATGTATTCTCATCCCAAAAATATTAGATTTTAAAAGTGGGACTATAACTCACTTTCACAGATATTTCCTTCCTCGGAAATAAGACTTGGCCACGGATCGATTCACGAACCTATACAAATATGTACATATATATCAAAGTATGATCAAAATATAATTACAACCATTTTTATTATGTTTTAAAGATTTGAGTGTATTAAGTCAGCTGTCCTCGTTAGTAACCTATAACTAGTTGTCCATAGTTAGATGTACAGAAATAAATCGATATATATTATCTTAAATCAATCCACGACCCAGTGTATACACGTCTTAGGCTAGATCACAACTCAAACTATATATATTTTTAGAATCAACCTCAACCCTGTATAGCTAACTCCAACATTACTGCATATAGAGTGTCTATGGTTGTTCCAAATAATATATATAGATGGGTCGATATGATATGTCAAAACATTTGCATACGTGTCTATGGTATCCCAAGATTACATAATATATTAGAATACATGTATAATACAATATAAGTTAGCTAGGATATGATTTGTATAGAATTGTTACAATATTTCCCGTAGCTACAACAATCAAAAAATATCCAATCTTGTTTTACCCATAACTTCTTCGTTTTAAATCCGTTTTGAGTGAATAAAATTGCTATGGTTTCATATTGAACTCTATTTTATGAATCTAAATAGAAAAATTATAGGTTTATAATCGGAATTACAGGTTACAAGTCATTTTTGTAAAGGTAGTCATTTCAGTCGAAAGAACGACGTCTAGATGACCACTTTGGAAAACATACTTCCACTTTGAGTTTAACCATGATTTTTGGATATAGTTTCATGTTCATAAGAAAAATCATTTTCCCAGAAGAACAACTTTTAAATCAAAGTTTATCATAGTTTTTAATTATCAAAACCAAAACAGGCCCCGGTTTCACTACGACGGCGTATATCCGATTTTATGGTGTTCATCGTGTTTCCAGATTTTAAATCATTAAGTTAGCATATCATATAGATATAGAACATGTGTTTAGTTTATTTTAAAAGTCAAGTTAGAAGGATTAACTTTTGTTTGTGAACAAGTTTAGAATTAACTAAACTATGTTCTAGTGATTACAAGTTTAAACCTTCGAATAAGATAGCTTTATATGTATGAATCGAATGATGTTATGAACATCATTACTACCTTAAATTTTCTGGATAAAACTACTAGAAATGAGAAAAATGGATCTAGCTTCAAAGGATCCTTGGATGGCTTGAAAGTTCTTGAAACAAAATCATGACACAAAAACAGTTCAAGTAAGATTTTCACTCGAAAAAAGATTGTTATAGTTGTAGAAATTGAATCAAAGTTTGAATATGAATATTACCTTGAATTAGAAAGATAACCTACTGTAAATAACAAAGGTTCCTTGATCTTAGATGATTACATGGGATGGATTAGAAAGCTTGGAAGTAAACTTGCAAACTTGGTAGTATTCTTGATTTTTATGAAACTATGCTTATGGAAATTATGAAGAACACTTAGAACTTGAAGATGGAACTTGAGAGAGATCAATTAGATGAAGAAAATTGAAGAATGAAAGTGTTTGTAGGTGTTTTTGGTCGTTGGTATATGGATTAGATATAAAGGATATGTAATTTTGTTTTCATGTAAATAAGTCATGAATGATTACTAATATTTTTGTAATTTTATGAGATATTTCATGCTAGTTGCCAAATGATAGTTCCCACATGTGTTAGGTGACTCACATGGGCTGCTAAGAGCTGATCATTGGAGTGTATATACCAATAGTACATACATCTAAAAGCTGTGTATTGTACGAGTACGAATACAGGGGCATACTAGTAGAATTGTTGATGAAACTGAACGAGGATGTAATTGTAAGCATTTTTATTAAGTAGAAGTACTTTGATATGTGTCTTGAAGTCTTTCAAAAGTGTAAGAATACATATCAAAACACAACATGTATATACATTCTAATGGAGTCGTTAAGTCTTCGTTAGTCGTTACATGTAAGTGTTGTTTTGAAACCTTTAAGTTAACGATCTCAATTAATGTTGTTAACCCAATGTTTATTATATCAAATGAGATGTTAAATTATTATATTATCATGATATTATGATGTATGAATATCTTTTAATATGATATATACACAGTTAAATGTCGTTACAACGATAATCGTTACATATATGTCTCGTTTCGAAATCATTAAGTTAGTAGTCTTATTTTTACATATGTAGTTCATTGTTAATACACTTAATGATATATTTACTTATCATTTAACATAATTAACCAAGTGTATCAATATCTTAATATGATTCATATGTACCTAGTCAGACGTTGTTATAACGATAATCGTTATATATATCGTTTTTGAGTTTCTTAATTTAATAGTCTCATTTTTATGTATATAACTCATTGTTAAAATACCTAATGAGATACTTACTTATAATAAAATCATGTTAACTATATATATAACCATATATATGTCATCGTATAGTTTTTACAAGTTTTAACGTTCGTGAATCACCGGTCAACTTGGGTGGTCAATTGTCTATATGAAACCTATTTCAATTAATCAAGTCTTAACAAGTTTGATTGCTTAACACATTGGAAACATTTAGTCATGTAAATACCAATCTCAATTAATATATATAAATATGGAAAAGTTTGGGTCACTACAGTACCTACCCGTTAAATAAATTTCGTCCCGAAATTTTAAGCTGTTGAAGGTGTTGACGAATCTTCTGGAAATAGATGCGGGTATTTATTCTTCATCTGATCTTCATGCTCCCAGGTGAACTCGGGTCCTCTACGAGCATTCCATCGAACCTTAACAATCGGTATCTTGTTTTGCTTAAGTCTCTTAACCTCACGATCCATTATTTCGAAGGGTTCTTCAATGAATTGAAGTTTTTCATTGATTTGGATTTCGTCCAACAGAATAGTGAGATCTTCTTTAGCAAAACATTTCTTCAAATTCGAGACGTGGAAAGTGTTATGTACAGCCGCGAGTTGTTGAGGTAGCTCCAGTTTACCAAATCGAACAACGTCTTTCCAAGATGAAACCTTAAGCATGACCATTTCTCCAATTTCAAACTCTATATCTTTTCTTTTACGGTCCGCGTAGCTCTTTTGTCGACTCTGGGCGGTTTTCAATCGTTGTTGAATTTGGATGATTTTCTCGGTAGTTTCTTGTATTATTTCCGGACCCGTAATCTGTCTATCCCCCCACTTCATTCTAACAAATCGGAGACCTGCACTTTCTACCATAAAGTGCCTCAAACGGCGCCATCTCAATACTATAATGATAATTGTTGTTGTAGAAAAATTCTGCTAACGGTAGGTGTCGATCCCAACTATTTCTGAAATCAATAACACATGTTCGTAGCATGTCTTCAAGCGTTTGTATCGTCCTTTCGCTCTGCCCATCAGTTTGTGGATGATAGGCAGTACTCATGTCTAGACGAGTCCCCAATGCTTGTTGCAACGTCTGCCAGAACCTTGAAACAAATCTACCATCCCTATCAGAGATAATAGAGACGGGTATTCCATGTCTGGAGACAACCTCCTTCAAATACAATCACGCCAACTTCTCCATTTTGTCATCTTCTTTCATTGGCAGGAAGTGTGCTGACTTGGTGAGACGATCAACTATTACCCAAATAGTATCATAACCACGTGCAGTCCTTGGCAATTTAGTAATGAAATCCATGGTAATGTTTTCCCATTTCCATTCCGGGATTTCAGGTTGTTGTAGTAGACCTGATGGTTTCTGATGTTCCGTTTCGACCTTAGAACACGTCAAACATTTCCCTACGTATTTAGCAACATCGGCTTTCATACCTGGCCACCAAAAATGTTTCTTGAGATCCTTGTACATCTTCCCCGTTCGAGGATGTATTGAGTATCTGGTTTTATGAGCTTCTTTAAGTACCATTTCTCTCATATCTCCAAATTTTGGTACCCAAATTCTTTCAGCCCTATACCGGGTTCCATCTTCTCGAATATTAAGATGCTTCTCCGATCCTTTGGGTATTTCATTCTTCAATTTTCCTTCTTTTACAACACCCTGTTGCGCCTCCTTTATTTGAGTAGTAAGGTTAGTACGAATACTTATATTCATAGCTTTTACCTGTATAGGTTCTCTATCCTTTCTACTCAAAGCGTCGGCTACCACATTCGCCTTCCCCGAGTGGTATCGAATCTCAAAATCATAATCATTCAACAGTTCAATCCACCTGCGTTGTCTCATATTCAGTTGCTTCTGATTAAATATATGTTGTAGCCTTTTGTGGTCGGTATATATAATACTTTTGACTCCATATAAATAATGCCTCCAAGTCTTTAATGCAAAAACAACAGCACCCAATTCCAAATCGTGAGTTGTATAATTTTGCTCGCGAATCTTCAATTGTCTAGACGCATAAGCAATCACCTTCGTTCGTTGCATTAATACACAACCGAGACCTTGCTTTGATGCATCACAATAAATCACAAAATCATCATTCCCTTCAGGCAATGACAATATAGGTGCCGTAGTTAGCTTTTTCTTCAATAACTGAAACGCCTTCTCTTGTTCATCCTTCCATTCAAATTTCTTCCCTTTATGCGTTAATGCAGTCAAGGGTTTTGCTATTTTGGAGAAATCTTGGATGAATCTTCTGTAGTAACCAGCCAATCCTAAAAATTAACATATATGCTTCAGAGTTTTTGGGGTTTCCCACTTTTCAACAGTTTTGATCTTTGCCGGGTCCACCTGGATACCTTCTTTACTCACTATGTGACCGAGGAATTGAACTTCTTCAAACCAAAATGCACACTTTGAAAACTTAGCGTACAGTTTTTCTTTCCTCAATACTTCTAGCACTTTTCTCAAATGTTCTTCGTGGTCTTGATCATTCTTTGAGTAAATAAGTATGGCATCGATGAAAACAATGACAAACTTGTCAAGATATGGCC
The DNA here is from genome assembly GCF_046630445.1 of Rutidosis leptorrhynchoides. NCBI lineage: Eukaryota > Viridiplantae > Streptophyta > Magnoliopsida > Asterales > Asteraceae > Rutidosis > Rutidosis leptorrhynchoides. The sequence continues at coordinate 541,581,460 of NC_092334.1, forward strand.
CACACACACGGTTCATAAGGTCCATGAACACAGCTGGTGCGTTAGTCAATCCAAACGGCATAACCATAAACTCGTAATAACCATAACGCGTCCTAAAAGCAGTTTTTGGAATATCATCCTCCTTTACTCGCATTTGATGATATCCAGAACGTAAATCGATTTTCGAATAAACTGACGAGCCTTGTAGTTGATCAAATAAGTCGTCAATTTTCGGCAGTGGATAACGGTTTTTGATGGTAAGTTTATTCAACTCTGTGTAGTCAATACACAACCTAAATGTACCATCCTTCTTCTTGACAAACAAAATAGGAGCTCCCCATGGTGATGTGCTTGGTCGAATGAAACCACGTTCTAATAGTTCTTACAGTTGGCTTTGCAGTTCTTTCATCTCGCTGGGTGCAAGTCTGTAAGGAGCACGAGCTATTGGTGCAGCTCCTGGTACAAGATCTATTTGAAATTCAACAGATCGATGTGGAGGTAGTCCCAGTAATTTTTTCAGAAATACATCGGGAAATCCTTTTGCGACGGGAACATCATTGATGCTCTTTTCTTCAGTTTGTACTTTCTCGACGTGTGCTAGAACAGCATAGCAACCTTTTCTTATTAGTTTTTGTGCCTTCAAATTACTAATAAGATGTAGCTTCGTGTTGCCCTTTTCTCCATACACCATTAAGGGTTCTCCTTCTTCTCGTACAATACGAATTGCATTTTTGTAACATACGATCTCTGCTTTCATCTCCTTCAGCCAGTCCATGCCAACTATTACATCAAAACTCCCTAACTCTACTGGTATCAAATCAATCTTAAATATTTCGCTACCCAGTTTAATTTCTCGATTCCAGCATTTATAATCTGCTGAAATTAATTTACCGTTTGCTAATTCGAGTAAAAATATACTATCCAACGGCGTCAATGGACAACTTAATTTAGCATAAAAATCTCTACTCATATAGCTTCTATCCGCACCCGAATCAAATAAAACGTAAGCAGATTTATTGTCAATAAGAAACGTACCCGTAACAAGCTCCGGGTCTTCCTGTGCCTCTACCGCATTACTATTGAAAACTCTTCCGCGGCCTTGTCCATTCGTGTTCTCCTGGTTCGGGCAATTTCTAATAATGTGGCCCGATTTTCCACATTTATAACAAACTACATTGGCATAACTTGCTCCGAGACTACTTGCTCCGCTATTACTCATTCCGACACCATTTGTTCCTTTCGTTCTGTTAACCGCTGGTCCGTAGACCTCACACTTCGCCGCGCTATGACCATTTCTTTTACACTTGTTGCAAAATTTGGTGCAGAACCCCGAGTGATACTTTTCACACCTTTGGCATAGCTGCTTCTAATTGTTATTGTTGTTGCGGTTGTTATTGTTGTTGGGATGATTGTTATAGTTGTTGTTGTTATTGTGCCGTTTGTTGTAGTTGCGATTGATGTTGCGATTGTTGGGATAGTTGTTGTTGTTTTGGTGACTCTTATCACCATTTTCCTCCCACTTTCTTTTGACTAGCTTCACGTTGGCCTCTTCGGCGGCCTGTTCTTTAATTCTTCCCTCAATCTGGTTCACTAGTTTGTGAGCCATTCTACATTCCTTTTGTATGGAGGCAGGCTCGTGTAAACTTATATCTTCTTGGATTCTCTCTGGTAACCCTTTCACAAACGCGTCGATCTTCTCTTCCTCATCTTCGAACGCTCTCGGACACAATAGGCACAATTCTGTGAATCGTCTTTCATACAAAGTAATATCGAATCCCTGTGTTTGTAACCCTCTAAGTTATGACTTGAGCTTATTGACCTCGGTTCTGGGACGGTACTTCTCGTTCATCAAGTGCTTGAATGCTGACCACGGTAGTGCATAAGCAGCATCTTGTCCTACTTGCTCTAGATAGGTATTCTACCATATTAACGCAATACCTGTGAAGGTATGCGTAGCGTACTTCAATTTGTCTCCTTCAGTACACTTAATTATGGCAAACACCGATTCGACTTTATCGGTCCACCATTTCAATCCAATTGGTCATTCGGTTCCATCAAATTCCAAAGGTTTGTAGGCATTGAATTCTTTGTAGGTGCACCCTACACGATTTCTTGCGCCGTTAGCTGCATTGCTAGATTCAGAGTTATTGTTGGTATGTAGCGCAGCCTGTACTGCGGCTATGTTTGCAACAAGAAAGGTACAAAATTCCTCTTCGCTCATATTCATGGTGTGTCGAGTAGTCGGTGCCATTTCCTTCAAAATAGCCAACTGAATCGAGTTAATCATACAGAATATTAAGAGTGGTCAATAGTATTTCGTAGCATAATATGAACTCATTTATAAAAGCTTTTTCTTCATATTAGCATTTTATAAGTTTAAATTCGGGTACTACCTACCCGTTAAGTTCATACTTAGTAGCTAATATACAATTCAACTACTACAATTCCATATGAAAAACTGATTATAATTATATATCACATACAAATATTCTTCAAACTTACAACTTCGCTATATTACATATAACATGAAATATAGTACACTATGATACAGGACTGTTTTGAAGATAAATCTAGTTAATACGCAAGTTGTTCAGCAAAGGAAATAAAGACACGTAATTCATAAGTCCATAAACAAGTCATGCATTCTGGTTTTACTAAGACGACTTCCCATCCTTGGTCTTGTGGAAAATAACCGTTATGACCATTGGCTAGGTAGCATGTTGTAATGTCGTCAAAAGGAAGAGGGTTTCGTAATGTCCAACAGCCCCGTAATAATCTAAAAACCTTGTTTCTCACCCCAACTACTGAATCCGTCACTTGTGGGAAGGTTTTATTTAAAAGTTGCAATTCGATGTTCTTTTTATCACTTTGGTAAGAAGCGAACATCACTAACCCGTAAGCATAACATGCTTCTTTATGTTGCATGTTAGAAGCTCTTTCTAATTCACGAAATCCTATGTTGGGATATGTTGAGTCAAAATAGGTTCTTAACCCGTAGCGTAAAATTGCATTCGGGTTCCCCGCATTTAATGCTTTAAAGAAAACACGGCGTAACTTACGGTCTCCCCAATGTGATATACCCCACCTATCAAAGGAAAGCCTTTTATAAACTAAGGCATTTCTAGAAAGTCTTTCAAATGTTTGACAAGTTAATTTTGCCATAACTAAATGTGCTGATGCATTCTGACCGACTCTAGACAAGATTTCCTCAATCATATCCTCTGGTAGCTCTTCTAAAATATTCGGTTGTCTACCCTTAACGTCCATTTTGTTTTTATCCTGTAAAATAGACAAGGATTAGATTCGTAAAAGATAATTAACAAACAATACAATCAATTTTTACATAGAACATAAAAGTACAAGCAAACTACAATACATATAATACACAACATGATTACAACCCTCTAATCTGAATCACTGGTTTCTTCTTCTTCGGACTTGGTTCGTTTTCCTAATTTTCTAGGAATATATGGTTTTCCTCTAATACGAGCCGTCGTTTTCCACAATGGTTTAGAAAAACCTGGTGGTTTAGAGGTTCCCGGGTCATTGTTACATTTTAGGAAATACGGATGTTGTCGATACATATAAAGTTCATTGGTTGGAATCGGGTTTCTCTATTTTTATACCTTTTCCCTTATTATTTTCTTTCGCTTTATTAAATTGGGTCGAGGTAATTTCTATAACATCATCGGAATCCTCATCATTAAATTGAATTGACCTTTATTAAATTGACCATTATTAACTTTGGTCCATTGGTTGAGGATTTTCTTTTATTTGACCGGTTTTCTGTGGTTCCTACTATTCCCCCCTCCGGAACCTCTTCTTCTTCCGGTTCCTCTTCTTCTTCCGGTTCCTCTTCTTCTGGTTCCTCTTCTTCCGGTTCCTCTTCTTCCGGTTTCGTTTCCTCTTCTTCCGGTTCTTCGGGAACTTGTGAATCTTGCCAATATATATTCGACTCTTCATTATTATTAGGTGAGTCAATGGGATTTGTGCTAGAGGTAGACATCTATCACACAATATCAAACATGTTAAGAGATTAATATATCACATAATATTTACATGTTAATAATATATAGTTTCCAACAAAAATGTTAAGCAATCATTTTTAAAGAAAACACGGTCGAAGTGCAGACTCACTAATGCATCCTAACAAACTTGATAAGATACACTAATGCAAATTTTCTGGTTCTCTAAGACCAACGCTCGGATACCAACTGAAATGTCCCGTTCATATTGATTATAAACGTTCCATATTAATTGATTTCGTTGCGAGGTTTTGACCTCTATATGAGACGTTTTTCAAAGACTGCATTCATTTTTAAAACAACCATAACCTTTATTTTATCAATAAAGGTTTTAAAAACATTACGTAGATTATCAAATAATAATAATCTAAAATATACTGTTTACACACGACCATTACATAATGGTTTACAATAGAAATATATTACATCGACATATATTTCTTGAATGCAGTTTTTACACAATATCATACAAACATGGACTCCAAATCTTGTCCTTATTTTAGTATGTAACAGCGGAAGCTCTTAGTATTCACCTGAGAATAAACATGCTTTAAACGTCAACAAAAATGTTAGTGAGTTATAGGTTTAACCTATATATATCAAATCGTAACAATAGACCACAAGATTTCATATTTCAATACACATCCCATACATAGAGATAAAAATCATTCATATGGTGAACACCTGGTAACCGACATTAACAAGATGCATATATAAGAATATCCCCATCATTCTGGGACACCCTTCGGATATGATATAAATTTTGAAGTACTACAGCATCCGGTACTTTGGATGGGGTTTGTTAAGCCCAATAGATCTATCTTTAGCATTCGCGTCAATTATGGTGTCTGTTCCCTAATTCTTAGATTACCAGACTTAATAAAAAGGGGCATATTCGATTTCGATAATTCAACCATAGAATGTGGTTTCACGTACTTGTGTCTATTTTGTAAATCATTTATAAAACCTGCATGTATTCTCATCCCAAAAATATTACATTTTAAAAGTGGGACTATAACTCATTTTCACAGATATTTCCTTCCTCGAAAATAAGACTTGGCCACGGATCAATTCACGAACCTATACAAATATGTACATATATATCAAAGTATGATCAAAATATAATTACAACCATTTTTATTATGTTTTAAAGATTTGAGTGTATTAAGTCAGCTGTCCTCGTTAGTAACCTATAACTAGTTGTCCATAGTTAGATGTACAGAAATAAATTGATATATATTATCTTAAATCAATCCACGACCTAGTGTATACACGTCTCAGGCTAGATCACAACTCAAACTATATATATTTTTGGAATCAACCTCAACTCTGTATAGCTAACTCCAACATTACTGCATATAGAGTGTCTATGGTTGTTCCAAATAATATATATAGATGGGTCGATATGATATGTCAAAACATTTGCATACGTGTCTATGGTATCTCAAGATTATATAATATATTAGAATACATGTATAATACAATATAAGTTTGCTAGGATATGATTTGTATAGAATTGTTACAATATTTCCCGTAGCTACAACAATCAAAAAATATCCAATCTTGTTTTACCCATAACTTCTTCGTTTTAAATCCGTTTTGAGTGAATCAAATTGCTATGGTTTCATATTGAACTCTATTTTATGAATATAAATAGAAAAAGTATAGGTTTATAATCGGAATTACAGGTTACAAGTCATTTTTGTAAAGGTAGTCATTTCAGTCGAAAGAACGATGTCTAGATAACCATTTTGGAAAACATACTTCCACTTTGAGTTTAACCATGATTTTTGGATTTAGTTTCATGTTCATAAGAAAAATCATTTTCCTAGAAGAACAACTTTTAAATCAAAGTTTATCATAGTTTTTAATTATCAAACCCAAAACAGCCCCCGGTTTCACTACGACGGCGTATATCCGATTTTATGGTGTTCATCGTGTTTCCAGGTTTTAAATCATTAAGTTAGCATATCATATAGATATAGAACATGTATTTAGTTGATTTCAAAAGTCAAGTTAGAAGGATTAACTTTTGTTTGCGAACAAGTTTAGAATTAACTAAACTATGTTCTAGTGATTACAAGTTTAAACCTTCGAATAAGATAGCTTTATATGTATGAATCGAATGATGTTATGAACATCATTACTACCTCAAATTTTCTGGATAAAACTACTGGAAATGAGAAAAATGGATCTAGCTTCAAAGGATCCTTGGATGGCTTGAAAGTTCTTGAAACAGAATCATGACACGAAAACAGTTCAAGTAAGATTTTCACTCGAAATAAGATTGTTATAGTTGTAGAAATTGAATCAAAGTTTGAAGATGAATAATACCTTGAATTAGAAAGATAACCTACTGTAAATAACAAAGGTTCCTTGATCTTAGATGATTACTTGGAATACATTAGAAAGCTTGGAAGTAACTTGCAAACTTGGTAGTATTCTTGATTTTTATGAAACTATACTTATGGAAATTATGAAGAACACTTAGAACTTGAAGATGGAACTTGAGAGAGATCAATTAGATGAAGAAAATTGAAGAATGAAAGTGTTTGTAGGTGTTTTTGGTTGTTGGTATATTGATTAGATATAAAGGATATGTAATTTTGTTTTCATGTAAATAAGTCATGAATGATTACTAATATTTTTGTAATTTTATGAGATATTTCATGCTAGTTGCCAAATGGATGGTTCCCACATGTGTTAGGTGAGTCACATGGGCTGCTAAGAGCTGATCATTGGAGTATATATACCAATAGTACATACATCTAAAAGCTGTGTATTGTACGAGTACGAATACGGGTGCATACGAGTAGAATTGTTGATGAAACTGAACGAGGATGTTATTGTAAGCATTTTTGTTAAGTAGAAGTACTTTGATATGTGTCTTGAAGTATTTCAAAAGTGTCAGAATACATATCAAAACACAACATGTATATACATTCTAATGGAGTCGTTAAGTCTTCGTTAGTCGTTACATGTAAGTGTTGTTTTGAAACCTTTAAGTTAACGATCTCAATTAATGTTGTTAACCCAATGTTTATTATATCAAATGAGATGTTAAATTATTATATTATCATGATATTATGATATATGAATATCTTTTAATATGATATATACACAGTTAAATGTCGTTACAATGATAATCGTTACATATATGTCTCGTTTCGAAATCATTAAGTTAGTAGTCTTATTTTTACATATGTAGTTCATTGTTAATACACTTAATGATATATTTACTTATCATTTAACATAATTAACCAAGTGTATCAATATCTTAATATGATTCATATGTACCTAGTAAGACGTTGTTATAACGATAATCGTTATATATATCGTTTTCGAGTTTCTTAATTTAATAGTCTCATTTTTATGTATATAACTCATTGTTAAAATACCTAATGAGATACTTACTTATAATAAAATCATGTTAACTATATATATAACCATATATATGTCATCGTATAGTTTTTACAAGTTTTAACGTTCGTGAATCACCGGTCAACTTGGGTGGTCAATTGTCTATATGAAACCTATTTCAATTAATCAAGTCTTAACAAGTTTAATTGCTTAACACGTTGGAAACATTTAGTCATGTAAATACCAATCTCAATTAATATATATAAAAATGGAAAAGTTCGGGTCACTACAAATTTTTCATTTAAATCTCGCTTACAATCACTAGCGAAAGCGTACCCATTGACCCAACTAGCAAATCTGTTTAGAACCAGGTTCAAAAAGATAGCTGAAAGTGCTAGCATAAGGAAAATATTCTATAGTTGGAAAGAGGCCTTCCTTTATTTCAAGGTTTCGGCATTCTAAGTCAAACGATTCTTTTCATTCAAGGAAATCGTCTCTATTGAACTATGGAAAGCACTTTCTAGTAGCGACACGGATTCACCATTTCGCCAATGGGGCAAATGAAGGCTAACCCGTTCTGGTTGTTATGACTGGAAAGAATCAGTAGGTTCTTTCAGTCTTGCTTTCCTTCTTACAGAGATAAGTAATGATCCATCCAAGGAATGAGCTTCCCTAGAGCCCAATCCTGTGGACTAAGAACCTCGTCCGGCAACAGCAGATGGTTAACCTTTCATTCTACGCTAAATCCCTCATCTTACTGTGTCACAATTAGTTCAAATTCTTTCAGAAGCGAATGCTATGGAATATTCCATGCCACTGATGCGTAAGACATTGAGTTGGACTACTTTCCTTCTGGTAATGCCTTTCCCTGTGGTGTGACAATCGCTCCAAATCCATATGGACGAACACGTCATTCATCGATTTCATTGCGAGGTATTTGACCTCTATATGATACGTTTTGTAAACATTGCATTCTTTTGAAAAGGCACACCATAAATGAATATTTAAATCAAAGGTTTTCGACATCTGATGATTTCTACATATAGACAATCGCCGTAAATAATAGTTTACAATAGTACTTCCGTTAACAATGCAGTCAAAATAAGATACATGGTGATGATTTGGTGAATGCAACGTTTCCTTGAAAAATATGCCATGTACGACTCCATGCACATAGCTTGTCTAACATATAAGCAAACAGAGGAAGACTTCCAGGAAACCTGAGAATAAACATGCTAACAAGTGTCAACACAAAGGTTGGTGAGTTCATAGTTTTAGTGTTTCGAATAATCTGTATATAAAAGTGGATCACAAGATTTCAGTTGTTTCATCCAGAAACGTTTTTCAAAAGTTTGTCAATAGATTCTACGTAACAGAGCACCCTGGTAACTAAGATTTAACGTTATAATGATAAATACCCCATTCGTTTTAATACACGCAAACCAGCGTGTCCTAAACTCAAATAACACACGTCCGTTAAAAGGCTAGCGCTCTAGCTCGGACGGGGATGTCAAGCCCTATGGATCCATATACTGTTATTCGCGCCCACCAGTCCATATCCTATGTACTGGCAGCTACTAGTTACCAAAGCTAAGGGATTTTTGGTTCAAACTCAGTGTAGAATTAAGTATGTACTTGTATCCATTGCGTTTAAAATAAATTGCATGTATTCTCAGCCAAAAAATATATATTGCAAAAGCAATTAAAATGGGAGCAATGAAACTCACCTTAGCAGCATATAAAGTTGTTCACCAAAATGTGACCGAAACTCAGATTACCAATTAATCGTAGATCTCAACCTAGAGAACATATGTTGGTCAATAAATGTCTATCAAGCTAGGTCAGGTCATAGTGTATCACAATCCTAATGCTCGAGATCGACATACAAAAGTTATCTAAATTCGTTTCAAAAAGTCAATTTTGACAATAGTTCAACAAAACGAGACGTACCTTATATAAGGATTCATTTACTCGGTTGGTAATATTCAAAAATTCAATTTATCAATCTTACAAACAAGTTGTTTAAATATTAATTGCAGATTCAAAAGCAATTCCAATTAACGTCAATTATAATTCAGTTGATCATATCTTTTAATCCGTTCATCGAAACTATTCGATATCTAAATGAAAAGTTATTGATTTTTCGCCCGCTTTCCAAAAACATGTATATCATATATCTTTTACCAGTAATATATGTATTTAATTTGTGATCTATTATAAACTGTTTAACGACAAAATTTAGTATACACGCATGTATAAATATATTTACTCGAGCACTAGACATGGATACACAATTAATATATAAAAGATAAAATATGAGTGCTTACGTATCAATATTGAGATTCAATATTGTAGGAAAGTACGTAGACGTAACGGAGATGATAAACACTAGGTTTGATTCATAAATATACCCCCGAACATTACCCATAATTTCCTTAGCTCTATCCCGCTTGAAAACCCATTTTGAAAGTGACACGCTCATAACCTCGTCGTAGTATTTTATGTATAATACTAATTAATAATATTAATAATAATAAGATTAATAATAATATTAATCTTAATAATAATAATAATAATAATAATAATAATAATAATAATAATAATAATAATAATAATAATAATAATAATAATAATAATAATAATAATAATAATAATAAGTACCCCATGCTATCGCATGGGATTTGTGCTTCAAGGCCATGCGATCGCATGGCACCCTGGGATAGCTCACAAATTTTTAACTTCTTGTTTGTCGACATATTTTTATAATATATATATAATATATAATTTAAATTAATTAATTATATATTATATTTTATTTCCGTGCATAGTTGATTTGTAATTTTTGTTCCGATAAGTCGTACGTCGTTACTCGACTTATGTCCCGGTTTCGGTTTTTCGAATGTCCCTTCGTACGCTGAGAAAATTCGCTCTTTACGTTTCGTGACACGTACCTTTGTCAATAATTAGACTTAAATTATCAATAAACTATACCACTCAAAGTATATCTTAAACTTTCGAGTGGTTTGGTCATTTACTTCTATAAATCAATGGTTCATTATCTAACGAAGTATATTTAATAATATTGTTTTAAATCAAAACGTTTTGTAACCAAATTAATATTTATAAACACGTTTTAAATATACGTCGCAAGTTATTCATATATCTAATTCCATCAGTTAATATTCCTTATTTTTGTATCGTCTAAATTACGTTATTTAAACAAACACATATTAACAATCAATTCTATAATATCTGAAAACGTTTTCACACATTTGTAACACAATCAATTGAATATTATGCAGTTTAGTTTTCCACTAACTTTTATATAACTTTCGTCATCAAACACTTTATCATTTATTCCGAATATCGTTAAAATGAATGATTTCCTAAATTAGCGTGGACCTCACAACAGAGACTCGTAATAATATTATAATCCTTAAGGGACTCAATAAATATCTTTTAATTCAATCGTTTGGCATAATCTTTTAACACTGTAGTTAAATATATCAACTAGATATTCAAATCAATAAGTTTAATGCACAGTATCATTTACTTAACACTTTGTTACGTTTTCAAGTTATAGTATATGTATCTATTTACATATAATTGTTCGCGAATCGTTGAGAACAATCGAAGGGTAATTGAATAGTTCAAAATTTTGAGATTCAACTTCATAGACTTTGCTTATCTTGTCAGAAACGTTAAATATTAAGTTTAAATTTGGTCAGAAATTTCCGGGTCATCACAATACCTCCCTGTTAAAGAAATTTCGTCCCGAAAATTGAGTGAGGTCGTCATGGCTAACAATAAAAATGTTTTCATGACGAATATAAGTTGATAAATAGAATTTTTATCATCGTTGAATAATATGGATAAAACAATCAAATTACTCGAAGAGTATGAGGGAAATTATCATAATAGAGTGAAATGGAGAATAGAGATTCGTTTTAACTTTTGATGTAGTAACAATTGATTTCCGGAATTTAAGGAATAGAAAATCTTCATTATCTAAATAAGATTTGATTCTTCAGAATTTGCAGAAATTAGGATTTTCATTGATTAAATGCGTAATCTGCCTCGATTGCTATGTCTGATATTTTGCTATAAATTAAACACTTTCGTTTCATTATTTTCACCACTCCTACATCTTCTTCTTCATTTCATACTTCCAAAAGATTGTGAAATGCTTCATCCAGTTCTGATTCTTGATATACTCCTAACTTTCATATCTGTCATTCTTCTTTTTCATCTACCACCAGAGGAAGTTATTTTCTTCTACCATTACCTTGGGGTTATAGTGTTTTTCATTCTCCCATGTCTTTATATTGCTATACTCATTGATATACACGGTTTGTAATTTCGAGGTTGTTATAGGGCTTTATATTTTCCATTATATTTCGGAGCTTCATGCTTTCGTTTTCTCTTCCCGACTTTAAGTCAAGTGAATAATGGTCCAGAATTCGTAGGTATAGAGTTTTGGATGAACATAGTTAATGTTCTAAGAAAGAAATTGTAATGACACGATCTTGATTTATCAAATTACCAGAATATCCGGAAAAGACCGAATCATCAAGAAATATTTTTTTCTTGATATATTTAGAGATTATATAGAATGAAAGAGTTATGTCACATGGTTCATGATTAGGGTGGAATCTGTGAACCTTTATCACGTTCCATTAGAAACTCAACATGACTTACTGTAATATAATCACGTTGATAAAGTGTCATTATATTATACTAACTCATGCTTCAGTTCCTAACATTACTTCAAAACATCCATTTTTTTTTAATTTTTCAGATTTTAGAAACTAAAATAGTTTCTTTTTTTTTTTAATGTAACACAGATAGTGCGAAGAGATGAATGATTTCAGATAAGAATGGGTATGAAAAAAATATCTTCAGAAATATTGAGGATATTTATAATGAAAGATACGATGATATCTTAGAATATTCAAGATATGATGATGATGAAGAATATTGTCCGTAAAGGTTTTAGAGTAAGGATCAAGGTATTTGCTAAGGATTTCAGCAGACACTGAATCATTTGGATCCTTTGAAGGCAGGTTCAGTCTTTGTGATTTATCCACAGTCTCCTTCATACTTTGCTCAATCCGTTTTCCAGTTCCAAACTTTCTCTTTTTCTCAGCTTTACCACCTTACTATTCTTTATCATCAAACTTTTAACTGTTAAGGTCGTTTACAGTTTTTGCTGCTTCATCAGCATTGGTCCAATTTCAGAGAACTAGTTCATAGTTTGGGATGTTTTTCAGAAATTTCACATTCAAAGTATGTAAGTCTAGAAGATAGACATTATATGTATATATATAACTGTTGGCGTAGAATTGCTACGATATTCGAAATACTGATTGCTAATTCTCGGTAGTTGGTATGGCAATTACCGTTACAAGACGTGGATGAGTACATGATAGGGTTTCAATGAGTATATGGATTTTTCGAAAGGTCAAAGATCAATGGAGTTGTTGGTAAATTTACTGCTAATGTGGTGGAACATAAAAGGTTCCCCGGTAATAATATCGTATATGTCAAGGTTACAAATCTGAAAGGCTGGAATTGACTGGTTGCTAGGATGATAACACTGGATACCTTGAAAAGGAATTGCAAGGTTAGTTTTGGTAAAAACAATGCTAATCAATCACAGATTTTATGTTAAATCTTTACTTAGGTTCCGGGAGATTACAGGTGCATAACTATATGCACAATCTTTCTTTTCACAGATAATGTATGGTTGGATCATTAGCTCAATGTTTTTAATTGAGGAGTTTACAAGAATCATGAAGGGTTGGAAAGCAGATTGTAATCGTCAATATTCATATGATGTTCTAGAATTTTGAATGATACAAATATTTTTCTGGGTTTTATGAATAGAGGTGATGTCCTATCACAGTTTTGAAGTCAAAGTATAGCTTTGAAAGATGTAGAAATCTAAGAATGATGTTCTGGTTCAGAGTTATGACTTGGATTCTGATCCATCAAATATCAGAATATGTAATTGAATTTGTATGAAAACGATTGTATATCGTTGTGAGCATTGTTAAAAATTTTTGAATCAAAGTTGAAGAATGTACAGTGTAACATATTAATTGTGGACTTATATATTTCCCAGGTATTACCTACCGTTAAAGATTTCACAATTAACATTTTGTACAAAAGAATTTTTATTACCGTCTTTATGAAAATATATGTATGTATATTTTCTTCAGATGTAATACATATTTAATGATTTAATATCATATTAAACTCATTTGATTTCCGGCTTGACTTAGAAATGATTAATCTCTAAAACATTAGAGATTACATAATTTTCGCGGAGTATTTCACTAATGAAATCAATACTTCATTATTTATTCTTATTGATATTCCTTAGTGAAGGATGTTGATACTTGTGGACTTCTTGCGATCTTTGCAAGGCACAGATGATATTTTCTGGAAAGTTTCGAGTATGTCAAAAATGAAAATGTAAAATCAATTATGTAATTGAATAATACACTTGGTTTATTATGAAATGGAATCCATTGAGTTGAAACAGAGATTGTAGTTAACGAAGGTTAAGTTGTTAACGAAAGATGTACATCATAGCATGTTAGTAATATGAATTAACCGGGTAGTATTTACCCTTTTTCAATTCATACATAATAGCTTAGTACGAAAAGATTTATGATGATTTTAAAATTTATATATATAAGATATACATATAAATACTTTAGAGGAATTGAGTTATTACTTCATAACTCATTGATACAATATACTCGTTGTTGACTCGTAATGATGTCCACGGTGCTTTCTTGAACTGGCAGAGCTTGTGATGTTAGAGGCGATGTTGACAGTACTGACTGTGCTGGTGAGGCTAAGGGTACTATTGATGGTGTTGGTAAAACAAGTCTAGCTTGTACCTTACGCACAATTCTTGTCAGGGTTTCTATTCTTCCTTCCATCATTTCTATTCATCTGATTTACGGTTAGAACTGGGATAAATAATCTCTAAGATTTTTGAGATTACCTAATCGCCGTAGAATATTTCTCCGATGAAGTTATGAATCAATACTTCATCATTTATTGTTATTGGTATTCCTTGGTACCTATGGTGAGTATGATGTTGATATCCGAGGTACAGATTGTGATGTTGAGGCGTGTGATGGAGATGTTATTTTTGGTGGTGGTAATGATACTGTTGGTGTTGATGATGGTGGTACCGGTTATGCTGCTGGTGCTGTTGCTGGTGTTCGTAACCCTTGCACCATATTCTCCAAAGCCACTACCCGAGCACGAAGCTCGTTGACTTCTTCTACTACCCCCGGATGATTGGCGGTTCGGACAAGTGGATGAATAAGATTTACAATATTGGATATTACGTAGTCGTTGCGAGCTGTTCTGGAAATGAGGGTGAAAATGGTGTTATGAACGGGTTCGCCGGTAAGTGCTTCAGGTTCTTCACCAAGAGGTGAATGTGGTGGATGGAAGGGATCGCCTTCTTCCTGTCTCCACTGATTAAGTAGATTACGAACCCATCACCAATTCATTCAGAATAGATGATGGCTAATTGGTTGATTCATTCCGGTAACGCTGCTTTCGGAGCTCGAGTGGAAATCCATATCGGAATAGCTGTCGGAATCTGAGGAATTCGGACTAGATGCGGAATTCATCTTATACGGTTTGGATAAAGGATTTTTGATATGAAATGATTTTTGGATATCGGATGATATTCTAATTACATAGAATACCTATATATAATACAAGGGATTCGTAAATTACGGAGGAACTTTCGAAAGCTGTCAGGCAAAGTTTGCTGTAATAGATATGCCAATATATGAATTTTGTCTCTACTCTATCTATGCAATCAATGAAATAAGACGCGTTTAGACTTAAGATGATAGACAGGTAATTTCTGACAAGAAATGATAAGCAAAACTTTTGACATGCAGACACAGTCGAAGTTCAGACTTACGAATGCATCCTAACAACTATCAGTTAGACACACTAATGCAAGACCTGGTTCACTAGGACCAATGCTCTGATACCAACTGTGACGATCGCTCCAAATTCATATGGACGAACACGTCATTCATTGATTTCATTGCGAGGTATTTGACCTCTATATGATACGTTTTGTAAACATTGCATTCTTTTGAAAAGGCACACCATAAATGAATATTTAAATCAAAGGTTTTCGACATCTGATGATTTCTACATATAGACAATCACCGTAAATAATAGTTTACAATAGTACTTCCGTTGACAATGCAGTCAAAATAAAATACATGGTGATGATTTGGTGAATGCAACGTTTCCTTGAAAAATATGCCATGTACAGCTCCATGCACATAGCTTGTCTAACATATAAGCAAACAGCGGAAGACTTCTAGGAAACCTGAGAATAAACATGCTAACAAGTGTCAACACAAAGGTTGATGAGTTCATAGTTTTAGTGTTTCGCATAATCTGTATATAAAAGTGGATCACAAGATTTCAGTTGTTTCATCCAGAAACGTTTATCAAAAGTTTGTCAATAGATTCTACATAACAGAGCACCCTGGTAACTAAGCTTTAACGTTATAATGATAAATACCCCATTCGTTTTAATACACGCAAACCAATGTGTCCTAAACTCAAATAACACACGTCCGTGAAAAGGCTAGCGCTCTAGCTCGGACGGGGATGTCAAGCCCTATGGATCCATATACTGTTATTCGCGCCCACCAGTCCATATCCTATGTACTGGTAGCTACTAGTTACCAAAGCTAAGGGATTTTCGGTTCAAACTCAGTGTAGAATTAAGTATGTACTTGTATCCATTGCGTTTAAAATAAATTGCATGTATTCTCAGCCCAAAAATATATATTGCAAAATCTATTAAAAAGGGAGCAATGAAACTCACCTTAGCAGCATATAAAGTTGTTCACCAAAATGTGATCGAAACTCGAATTACCAATTAATCGTAGATCTCAACCTAGAGAACATATGTTTGTCAATAAATGTCTATTAAGCTAGGTCAGGTCATAGTGTATCACAATCCTAATGCTCGAGATCGACATACAAAAGTTATCTAAAGTCGTTTCAAAAAGTCAATTTTGACAATAGTTCAACAAAACGAGACGTACCTTATATAAGGATTCATTTACTCGGTTGGTAATATTCAAAAATCCAATTTATCAATCTTACAAACAAGTTGTTTAAATATTAATTGCAGATTCAAAAGCAATTCCAATTAACGTCAATTATAATTTAGTTGGTCATATCTTTTAATCCGTTCATCGAAACTATTCGATATCTAAATGAAAAGTTATTGATTTTTCGCCAGCTTTCCAAAAACATGTATATCATATACATTTTATTAGTAATATTTGTATTTAATTTGTGATCTATTATAAACTGTTTAATGACGAAATTTAGCATACACGCATGTATAAATATATATACTCGAGTACTAGACATGGATACACAATTAATATAAAAAAGATAAAATATGAGTGCTTACGTATCAATATTGAGATTCAATATTGTAGGAAAGTAGGTAGACGTAACGGAGATGATAAACACTATGTTTGATTCATAAATATACCCGCGAACATTACCCATAATTTCCTTAGCTCTATCCCGCTTGAAAACCCATTTTGAAAGTGACACGCTTATAACCTCGTCGTAGTATTTTATGTATAATACTAATTAATAATATTAATAATAATAAGATTAATAATAATATTAATCTTAATAATAATAATAATAATAATAATAATAATAATAATAATAATAATAATAATAATAATAATAATAATAATAATAATAATAATAATAAATAAAATAAATACGGAGTAATATATGATTAGAGAAAGAAGTGTGTGAAAACTGAGCCTAAAGTCGAGCAATTTAGAGAACCTTTTCTGAAAAAGTACCCCATGCGATCGCATGGGATTTGTGCTTCAAGGCCATGCGATCGCATGGCACCCTGGGACAGCTCACAAATTTTTAACTTCTTGTTTGTCGACATATTTTTATAATATATATATATTATATAATTTAA
The DNA here is from genome assembly GCF_046630445.1 of Rutidosis leptorrhynchoides. Taxonomy (NCBI): domain Eukaryota; kingdom Viridiplantae; phylum Streptophyta; class Magnoliopsida; order Asterales; family Asteraceae; genus Rutidosis; species Rutidosis leptorrhynchoides. The sequence goes on from NC_092334.1 coordinate 541,598,860, forward strand.
ATTAATTAATTATATATTATATTTGATGTCAAAGCGAGGTGTATATAAAATAGTTATTATTTTACTAGGAAAACACTATTAAATACGATACAATTTTACACAAGATATTTATTTATTTATAGAATGGATATACTTAAACCTTGCTACAACACTTATAGGCAGTGTACCTAATCGTACAGTAGTGTAGTTTTTAGTAAGTCCGGTTCGTTCCACAGGGAAATCTTTAAACAAAGCTCAACGCTATATTAGTTTACTTTTATAAAAATACAAATATATATATAAGTAATATTATTATTATAAAGGGGGGTTTTTACCGTTTAATGACCGGTTTGTAGATTTTAAGACTTTAGTCGCAGTTAAAACCTAATGTAAAATATAAAATAAATACAAGACTTAAATTAAAGCGTAAAGTAAATAATGATAATGAAATTGCGAATAATAAAAGTGCGATAAAATAAACTTGCGATAATTAAAAAGTACGATAATTAAAAGTGCGATAAAATAAAATAAATAAAAGTGCGATAATTAGAAGTGCAATTAAATATAAAATAAAGGAAATTAAATATGAAATAAAAGAATTATGCTTATTTAAACTTCCGTAATCATGATGTTTGACGTGTTGATTTTAGTTTTATGCCCATGGGTTAATTGTCCTTTGTCCTGGATTATTTAATATGTCCGTCTGGTTTTTGTCCATAACAGTCCATCAGTCATAAATATAAATTGCAAGTGTCCTTGTCAAATTATTATTATACCCGAAGATAAATATTCCAACTAATTGGGGATTCGAATTGTAACAAGGTTTTAATACTTTGTTTAATGAATACAACAGGTTATCGACTGCGTGTAAACCAAGGTTTTTCTACTTTGTTAACAATTACACCAATTACCCTTGAATGTAATTTCACCCCTGTTTTAATTATTCTAGTGGCTATTAATCCATTCCCGTGTCCGGTTAAATGAACGATTATTCGTACATATAAATACCCCGCCCATCGTGTCCGATCGAGTGTATATGGTAATTTATAGGGACGCCCAATTGTAAATTTTTATATTAACATTAACAAACTTTCATTTAGTTAAACAAATATAAAGCCCATTAATAGCCCATAATCTAATTTCCACAAGTGTCGTTCTTTTGTCCAAACCCCAATTATGGTACAAAGCCCAATTACCCAATTTTAGTAATTAGCCCAACATCATGATTACTTCGTTTTAAATAAGCATAATAATAACTTAGCTACGAGACATTAATATAAAAAGGTTGAACATAACTTACAATGATTAAAAATAGCGTAGCGTTACACGGACAGAATTTCGACTTACATCCTTACAACATTCGCTAACATACCCTTATTATTAGGATTTAAAATTAAAATTAAAATTAAAATATAAATTATATATATATATTACGTATATATTGAGAGAGAGATTGAGAAATAAGATATGAAATTTGATCAGAATTCGGTTGGCTTTATAGCCAGACTTGAAAATTGGGGCTCCGCGACTCGCGGCAAAATGCCCTTAAAACTCCGCGAGTCGCGGAGATATATTTACAGCTCACACCCTTGGAGTTTCTTGCTGCCGACGGTTTTTAATATATATATATATAATATATATATAATTAATATAATTAATTATATATTATATTATATTTATATACATAGTTAACTTGTAATTTTTAGTCCGTTGCGTCGAGCGTTAAGAGTTGACTCTAGTCCCGGTTCCGGATTTTCGAACGTCCTCGCGTACAATTTAATATCTTGTACTTTGCATTTTGAATCTTGTACTTTTGTAATTTCGAGACGTTTCTTATCAATAATTGGAACCTTTTTGATTGTCTTTTGTTCTTTTGAGCTTTTTGGTCGTTTGCGTCTTCAATTCGTCGAATCTGTCTTTTGTCTTCACCTTTTATTATTTAAACGAATATCACTTGTAAATAGAACAATTGCAACTAAAAGCTTGTCTTTCTTGAGGAATAATGCTATGAAATATATGTTCGTTTTTAGCATTATCAAATATTCCCACACTTGAGCGTTGCTTGTCCTCAAGCAATATTGTCTTGAAATACTAGAATCACTTCTTTATTCTTCACACTTTGTACATCAGTGATTTCTATACGGCGGTATAAACAATGGTAGTAACGATATGGTTTACAGTCCCACATGACTATAAAAATTTAGATCCATTAAGGAAATTGGATCTTTATGAAAACATTTGATCTTTTGAAAATTAAATCTAGTTTTTTACCCTAGATAAGTTTTCCGGAATAACCCTTTACCGGTGTTTGCAAAAATATTTTTGTGGGTTTGGTGGGTTTCAGATTTGAAAATTTTAGCTCAAAACTTGCGGTTTTGTGTCACCCACTTGCTAACCTTGTATTTAGAAAGCAACACGTCCAGTTTACTTGTCCCGTATATTACCTTTCGGCAAACTACCGTCCGGTTGTAAAGGAAAGCGTTGAACAAGCAACTGTTAAGGCAATGTCCCGTGACATGCTTTTGATTATGGTCTATAACGTGTCGGACGCAATTACTATCCTTGGTAGGAGCAATAGTAAAGCTCACCCTTATAATTTGTCGGTCTGGCACAAGGTCCTGTCTTTGACCATGCTATGCAACCACCGTTCTTACGGTTGACACCCGATTTAGTTCAGGTGACCTAATGAATTCCAGGTGAATTCCTAGGATTTTACGTTCAATGGTAATGAACGCTTTGAAAATGGGGTTTTCAGAAAACAAATCGGTTTGTAGTTTTGATCAAAATATTTTCTCGTTTAAGCTCGAGTTTAGATATCATTGAATTCCATGAGTTTGAATTCTCAATCTTTAAGGTCAATCTCTAGGATTGAGTAATATCAGTCTTAAAAGCTGATTTTTAATCTTTAAGGAGATTATCCTTTCTGGGGATCTGATTCATTAGTCTTATCCAGCTAATTTGCATGGTGCCCCCCCATTGTACGAGATAAATCCTTCTCATGGTTAGGATAAATCTGACCACTTGGCGACCCTGTTTAATGCTGAGGTCCGTGGATTTCCAGCCGATTTTAGAGATGACTTTTCTAGATTTTTCGTCAACCTACAGCTGGTCTGGACGACAACTTCATTACCTAAATCAAGAAGCGCGTGTCTTTTTCGGAAGACTTTACTTCCTTTTAATGATGGAATTGATTCATCGTGTAGATCCATCTCTTCTTTTCTTTCATTGGGTAAAACAGTTTAGTTTAGTCCAAAGCAAAAGTATTTTCAGTTATTTGTTACAAATATATGTGGCATATGTTTAAAATAACTTGGTAAATTTTCCCACACTTGGCTTTTTATTTTTTTCTTTTTATCGTCCTCTATTCCATTTTAAATGAATTTTAACATTTTAGTTTGTTTCTCAATTTATGTCCTTTCCGAGGTAACAATAATTTCGGTGTTAAAACCTAGTTTTATCGTTCATAAATATGTATAAACATGATTTTGAATTCATTTAATTGAAAATTTTGAAAATTTTTACTAGAATTGGGTAGTCAGTATATAAGACTAGGGCTGTTCTTTTTTATCAGAGAGCACTAGATTCTAATACAACTACTGCTTTACTAGTATTTTTAATGGTAACCAAGTGTATAAAGTAAAAATTTTTAAAATCCGAAAGAATTTAACCCCTTCCCACACTTAAGATCTTGCAATGCCCTCATTTGCAAGAAATCAGTAACAATATAAATTATTGAGGGTGATTTGTGTGAAAATGATTAAATTTTTACCAAAGTTTCCAAATATATTGGCGTTTGTTTGCTGAATGATAAATGGTGCACATCATTTGTTCATTCCGTCTTGTTGTTATTTCACATATATTTTGCATCTTGTCGTCAAAATTAGTTGCTTTTGCTGAACTTAATGCCAGTCTTTGAAAATGCGTTGTTTTACCCTGTTGTGTACATAAGATAAACTGCAAACATATATACATATTTTTGAAGTTTGGTTTATTACCCCACATTCAAAAATTATTAAAATCTAAGAATAAAAGTTAGATAATTATAAAAATGATTACAATATTAACAAAAGTATTAAACATATCAATAATTACAATTTACAAAATAAAAAAAATAAGTAAACTAAGGATGATATTGGTACCAATAGGGGTTCCACGCATAACCATAAGTGCTATAGAATGCTTCGGCAGGGTCATACGTAGGATATGGTGGCTGCATCTCTATCGACCAAGGAGGGAAGACGGGTTTCGGTGTAGGAATATAGTTTCTACCTATATGTTGGCAATGCGCTATGATCTGGTTCTGATGAACTTGCCAATCTTCAAATGCTCTCTGTCTAGCATTTTCGTATTCCTGAGAAGCTATAAACCTATGCATTTCTTGCATCTCATTCCCCCCTCCTACATTACCTTGTTCCTGGTTTCTCTCTACCTGTGGATGTCTACCATTGTATCGTACTGCGGCGTTATTTCGCCGCTTCAAAACTTTCGCACCATGGTATACATTTAAACCTATAGTGTCGCGGGGTTCCGGCTCTTCTACTAATAATCCCCCCCGACTTATATCCACACCGAGATATTCACCAATCAAAGTAATAAAAATACCACCTCCTATTATGCTATGTGGACGCATCCCCCGAACCATAGCTGATAAATAATAACCCACACAATATGGTATATTACAGCGCTCTGTGGGTCTCGAATACACATATGGTAAAACAAATCTTGTTCATTTACCTTTTCTTTGTTTTTACCCCTTTGTGTAATCGAATTAGCTAAAAACCTATGTATTACTCTTAATTCGGCTCTATCTATATCCAAATAAGAGTAGTTTCCCCCTTTGAAACGGTGATGGCTTGTCATTTGACTCCACACACCGTGTGTATCAAAATTCTCATCTATCTTTCTACCGTTTAGTATCAATCCTCTACAATCGGCAGACGCTAACTCCTCAGGCGTATATATACGTAAAGCCTGAGCCATGTCTAGTAAAGACATGTGGCGCATCGAACCGCCTAACAAAAATCTAATAAAAGAACGATCGGTTAAACTAGCTACCCGATCATTCAACTCTATACTACATAACAACTCTTCACACCATACTTTATATACAGGTCTGCGTATGGTGAATAAACATATCCAGTCATTAAAAGAAGAATTACCATACCTCTGTACCAGTAATTCCCTAATTGGCCCGGCCAATTCTACAGCTTCTAAGGGTCCCCATTCTATGACCCTCGGTACCTCAACAACCTTGGAATGAAGAGTATGCAAACCCCGTTGATATTTTGGATAATCTATCCAAAGTCTGTCAAATCTCAGGTTCGGGTGCAACTGTTCCAAGTGCATATCTGAAAAGGTCATGACTGGATGAGGTACATCCTGCTTGTAGTAGTTATCTACCTCCTGTTGTTCCAAGTTCTCAGCAGGAGCATGGCGGGCTTGAGATGAAGATTCACCCCTTTCATTCTGCAAAACACATCAAACACAAATTTTGTGCATCCAAATATGCATTAGTGTTAGCAAAATCATCAATCAAAATAATTACAATGACATTATCAATTTATATCAAACTTAAGCTTATTTTCACATTTTTATCAAATCTACACTTTTTCAAATAAGCATATACGAAAATTTTCGCCAAGTTCATAAGCATTCAACTCAAATAACATGTCAAAATAATCATTACTAGCAATCAAACAAGTCTCAAATGGCATTATCTTTCCAAAATCAAATTCATGAATTTTAGACTTGAAAAAGTCCACTTTAATTCTCAAAATCATGTTTAGGCTCAAAGTTTGGATCATTTAACTACCTAGACATGTTACACTACTCAATTTAGCAACAATTCATGACAAAAATCGGCCATAACCTGTTTATATCAAAAAGCCCCAAATTGCTCAAGAACACAAACCCTAGATTATTCAAAATTTGAAGTTTAAGGCTTCTAATCATGTTAAACAGCATCAATCTAGGTTATACAAGCATAATACATAAACAATTTAAGTCTAATTACACTAAAAAGCATCAAAATCAAATTGGGGAAAAAATAGCTCAAGAACACTAAAATTCGAATTAAATGGTGTTTAGGTGTAGAAATTTACCGTTTTTCTTGAGTAATTCTTAGATATCATCCTTCTCAACATGATTTTAGCAAAAAATTTGGTGATTAACGGTTAAAAATTGAGATTTTTGGGGTGTTTTTGGGTGTATTTTCGTGGGTTTTCGCAGCAGAATTCGAGTTGTTTTTGTGTGTGGGAGTATACTGATCGTTCAGCTATTTTTATTTTTTTTCTGGGTTTTGGTCCCTCCGCGAGTCGCGGAGGTTTGCACTTCAAACTCCGCGAGTCGCGGAGTTTACCCTTTTTTTTTTTTTTTTTTTTTATATAATCTTTAACTTATAAAACAATTAAGAAATTAATTTTAAAATTTTGTTTCCCTTGTTATTTAGGACGAGGTCGTTTCGGATCGATGTCCTAGTCCATCCCTCGACAAAATTTTAAAATTTGTCTTTTTGTAGCGATTGTTTTAAAAGCTAAGATTTTTGGGTTTTTTCAATGTTTTTGGCATACTCTAATTCAGTAAGATTAAAAATAATGATAATAAAAGTTCTCGTCCCTTCCTCGGGTAAAGCAATTTCGGTTCAAAGACCTAGTCTTCAACTTACGACGAATTTTAAAAATCATATTTTTAACTTAATGAGATAAAGTAAATTTTTGTTTTTAAATTCACACAACTTAAATATAAAATTCAAAATTAAAAATTAAAAAATTAAAAATTCACACCAAACTTAAAATTTGAAATGCATAAAATTAAAATTTCATATTTTAAAAATTAAAAATTCACACCAAACTTAATTTAAAAATTCATAAATTCATACCAAACTTATATTAATTTTTCAAATATTTACAATTTTAAAAATATTGTTTTTACAAAGTTTACAATATTAACTTAAGATTTAAATATTAATTTTAAAAACATGGTAAAAATAAATTTAAAAATCTTTTTGTCTTTTTATCCCACTTTAATCAATCAAATATTATCAAAAATATGCGCCCCTCTTTTCGGTAAAGTAATTTCGGTTCCAAGACCTAATTTAACTCATGACGAATTTTTGAAATATTTTGGGTTGATTGATTAAAGATATTTATACCTTAAGAATAAACGTTAAATTTCGCAGTGATGTAATAAATTTTTGAACGATATCAATAATTTCGGTCGCCAAACCTAATTTTATTCAATACCAATTTAATACTTTTTAGCGAACAAATTAGCGTTTATTATCAAAAGGTTAAAAATAAAAATAAAAATAAAAACTATACAGACATACCTGTGGAATAGATTTCTTAGTTATATGATCTATTATATTCATAAGATAGTCGGTTTAATTGGTTTTCCATGGCTGCATAGGCGTAACCTCGAGCATTCATTGTCTTTTCTTCTAAACATATGAACGGTCCGTCTCTGCATAAAGTAACAAATTCGGTATTTGAATAGGTTTGATTATTTGAACATTTACCTCCATGTGACCATTTTCCGCATTTGTGACATCGTTCTAGGTGTCGTGCTCTTCTTTTCGCTGCGGATTTTGATTTTCCTTTACCAAATTGTAACTTATTATCTTCGCATCTGGATCCTTTTCTAACTCCGTCCATTCTTTCTCTGATTACTGATACTAATTCACTCGGTAGTATGTCATTATTATGTTTAGTGATCAAAGCGTGTAGCATTAGACCATGGTTTAGTTCACAGGCAGTCTTCATTTCGTAAAAACCTAAAAAAAAATAAAAATTCAGAATGGGGGGAGAAGACTAGTTCTTTAGGGTCTGCTAGGGAAAGACCATACGTGTTCCATTTTCGAGAACTACACGAAAACAGACAATCTAACTCTAACAGAAATACATATTATCCTTTAAAGACTTGATTCTCCCCACACTTAGTTAGCTGTGGTGTCGAAATTGTGATTAACTTCGTTGTTGACTTCCATCGGACCATGTATGTAATGTTTAACTCTGTGACCATTAACTTTAAATTCAATCCCATTTGAATTTATTAATTCTATCGTTCCGTATGGGAAAACTCTTTTGACTATGAATGGTCCAGACCATCTTGATTTCAATTTTCCAGGAGATAGCTTGAATCGTGAATTGAAAAGAAGAACTCTGTCTCCTTCTTTAAATTCTTTTGAACTTCTGATTCTTTTATCATGCCATTTCTTCGTTCTTTCTTTATAGATTAACGAATTTTCGTATGCTTCATGTCTTAATTCTTCTAATTCGTTTAGTTGACTTAATCGTAGACCTCCGGCTTCATGTAAATCAAGATTACATGTCTTCAAAGCCCAAAATGCTTTGTGTTCAATTTCTACTGGAAGATGACAAGCTTTTCCATAAACAAGTCTAAAAGGTGTGGTTCCAATTGGAGTTTTGTAGGCTGTTCTAAAAGCCCAGAGTGCATCCTCCAATTTAATGGACCATTCCTTCGGATTTGATCCTACGATTTTCTCTAGAATACGTTTTAAAGCTCGGTTGGTATTTTCAACTTGTCCACTTGTTTGTGGATGATATGCGGTGGAGATTTTATGAGTTACTCCATATCTTTTAAGAACTTTCTCAAGTTGATTATTACAGAAATGAGTACCCCGATCACTTATTAAAGCTTTTGGTGTTCCAAACCTTGCAAAAAGACGTTTTAAAAAGTTGACTACAACTCGTGCATCGTTAGTTGGGAGAGCTTGTGCTTCCGCCCATTTAGATACATAATCAATGGCTACGAGTATATATAGATTATTATGAGATTTTGGAAATGGACCCATAAAGTCAATACCCCAAATGTCAAATACTTCACATACTTGGATGACATTTTGTGGCATTTCATCACGTTGACTTATTCTTCCGGCCCTTTGACATGCATCACAGGATTTGCAAAGAAGGTGTGCGTCTTTGTAAATTGTAGGCCAATAGAATCCAGCTTCATAAACTTTTCTTGCTATTAGTTGAGGCCCATAATGCCCTCCTGTTGGTCCTGTGTGACAATGGTTTAAAATTTTACTAGCTTCATCTCCAAATACACATCGGCGTATTATTCCATCGGGACAACTTTTAAACAGATGTGGATCTTCCCAGAAATAGTGTTTTATATCACTGAAGAATTTCTTTCGTCTTTAGTACGATAATCCTTTTTCAAGGAATCCACAAACTAAGTAGTTTGCATAGTCTGCAAACCATGGGATTTCTTTATAATCTATCTTCAATAGATATTCATCAGGAAAGTTGTCTTGTATGGCCGATTCATTCAGAACTTCTAATTCGGGATTTTCAAGACGAGAAAGATGATCAGCGGCGAGATTTTCTGCTCCCTTTTTATCTCGGATTTCAATATCAAACTCTTGTAAGATTAAGATCCAACGGATTAATCTTGGTTTAGCATCTTGTTTTGAAAATAGGTATCTAAGAGCAGAATGGTCGGTATAGACCACCGTTTTTGCTAGAACGAGATATGATCGAAATTTGTCAAAAGCAAAGACAATAGCAAGGAGTTCTTTTTCAGTAGTTGTATAGTTCGTTTGTGCTCCTTGTAACGTCTTACTAGCATAATATATAGGTTGAAATCGTTTTTCAATCCTTTGTCCTAAAACGGCTCCCATTGCAAAATCACTTGCATCGCACATTAGTTCAAATGGTAGATTCCAATTTGGTGTTATCATGATCGGTGCATTAGTGAGTTTTTCTTTAAGAATATTAAAAGATTTGATACATTCATCTGAAAAGATAAATGGCGCATCCTTTTCTAGGAGTTTATTCATAGGAGTGGCAATTTTAGAAAAATCTTTTATGAAACGTCGGTAAAAACCGGCATGCCCTAGAAAACTCCTAACTCCTCTAACATTTGTGGGATGTGGAAGTTTAGCAATTACATCTACTTTAGCTCTATCAACTTCAATTCCTTCTTTTGAAATTTTATGTCCAAGAACGATGCCTTCTTTCACCATGAAATGGCATTTCTCCCAATTAAGTACTAGATTTGATTTTTCGCATCTAATTAGCATTCGTTCCAGATTAACTAGACATGATTTAAATGTATCACCGAAGACTGAAAAGTCATCCATGAATACTTCCATGCATTCTTCTATCATGTCATGAAAAATCGCCATCATACACCTTTGAAAGGTTGCAGGGGCGTTACAAAGTCCAAATGGCATGCGTTTGTAAGCAAAAGTACCATAAGGGCACGTGAATGTGGTTTTCTCTTGATCTTCGGGTGCTATTGGAATTTGAAAATATCCGGAAAATCCATCTAGAAAACAATAGTAACTATTTCCGGCTAATCTTTCCAACATTTGATCTATGAAAGGTAAGGGAAAGTGATCTTTTCTGGTGGAGTCATTTAATTTTCTATAATCAATACATACACGCCATCCTGTTACAGTCCTAGTAGGAATAAGCTCATTTTTCTCATTTGTAATGACAGTCATGCCACCCTTCTTCGGCACGCATTGAACTGGGCTTACCCATGGACTATCAGAAATTGGATAAATTAAACCTGCATCTAGCAGTTTAATAATCTCTTTCTTAACTACATCTTGCATATTAGGATTTAGTCTTCTTTGGCGTTGCACATACGTTTTATGACCTTCTTCCATAAGGATTTTATGTGTGCAATACGAAGGACTTATTCCTTTAATATCATGAATCTTCCATGCAATGGCTGGTTTATGAGCTTTCAACACAGAAATGAGCTGTGATTTCTCATTTTCAGTAAGAGAAGACGATATTATTACAGGTAATTCAGATTCACCATGTAAATAAGCGTATTCCAAATGGTTTGGAAGTGGCTTTAACTCTAATTTCGGAGGTTCTTCTATCGATGATTTATATCGATATCTGTCTTCTTCTTTTAGCATTTGAATTTCTTCTGTTGTTGGTTCATATCCATTAGCTATAAGTGTAGCTAACATTTCAGCTTCATCAATTGGTTCATTACCTTCTCCTAAAGAACATTCTCCTGTTCCTTGTAATTCTGGAAATTCTTCTAATAATTCTGCATGTGCATCTATAGTTTGAATATAATAACATGTATCATCTGCAGATTGTGGTTGTTGCATTGCTCTATCAACTGAAAAGGTAACACTCTCATCCTCTATACTTAGGGTCAGTTTCTTACCGAACACGTCTATCATTGCTTTAGCCGTGTTTAAGAATGGTCTTCCTAATATGAGAGGAACTTGAGAATCTTCTTCCATGTCCAAAACAACAAAATCTACTGGAAATACTAAAGTACCAACTTTAACTAGCATGTTCTCCATTATCCCTCTAGGATATTTTACTGATCTATCGGCTAGTTGTATGCTTATTCTGGTTGGTTTCAATTCTCCAAGGTCTAGTTTAGCGTATAGTGAATACGGCATTAGATTTATACTAGCACCTAAGTCTGCCAATACTTCTATTGAACTAAGACTACCCAGAAAACATGGAATTGTGAAACTTCCTGGATCAGATAATTTTTCTGGTATCTTATTCAACAGCACTGCTGAACAATTAGCATTCATAGTAACAGCCGAGAGTTCTTCCATTTTCTTTCTATTTGAGATTAGATCTTTCAAGAATTTAGCATATCTTGGCATTCCTGAAATCACATCAATGAAAGGAAGATTTACATTTATCTGTTTAAACATATCCAAGAATTTGGATTGCTCGGCTTCAAGTTTTTCTTTCTTCATTTTACTCGGATAAGGAAGTGGTGGTTGGTATGGTTTAACATAAGGTTTATCCTTAACTGTGTTATCTTCATTAACCTTTTCAACTACCGGTTCTTTTTCCTTTTCTTTATCAGGTTGTGGTTCTTGTGGAGTAGGAATAGTTTCATCAGAAGTTACAGGTATTTCAGGTGATTTAAGTGTTGTACCACTTCTTGTGGTAATAGCTTTAGCTGTTTCATTCCGGGGGTTAGCATTTGTATCGCTTGGTAGACTTCCCGGTTTTCTTTCACCTATTAACCTTGCTAGGTTACTTACTTCTTGTTCCAGATTTTGAATAGAAGCTTGTTGATTTCTAAATGCTTGAGCATTTTGTTCATTTGTTTGTTTTTGAGATGTGAAAAACTGCGTTTGAGTTTCAACTAGCTTTGTCATCATATCTTCTAAATTCGGCTTTTTATCATCGGTTTGTTGTGGTGGTTTGTTTTGAAAATTTGGTCTTTGCTGATTATAAGTATTATTGGATACTTGTTGATTGCTAGGACCTTGTTGGTTGTTGTATGGAATATTTCGGTTATAATTCTGGTTTTGATTGTAAATCGGTCTTGGCGGTTGATAATTATTCTGATAATTATTTCCAGGCCTTTGGTTTATGTATGAAATATTCTCTCTTTGTTCCATTGTTAATTCAATACTGAGACAATCTTTTGTCAAATGTGGTCCTCCACACTGCTCACAACTAATTCGTATAGCATGAATATCTTTAGTCATCTTTTCCATTCGTCTCTCGAAAGCATCTATCTTTGCCGAAATGGAATCTAAGTCATGGCTAGAATCGGCTCTAGCTGCTTTAGATGATCTAATGATGTCTTTTTCTTGGTGCCACTCATGTGAGTGGGAAGCAGTATTATCAATAATTTTGTAAGCATCAGTTTCGGTTTTCTTCATAATAGAACCACCAGCTGCTATATCTATATCTTTCCTTGTAGTGATGTCGCATCCTTGGTAGAATATTTGTACTATTTGACAGGTGTCTAAACCATGTTGCGGACATCCTCTTAACAACTTTCCATATCTTGTCCACGCCTCATATAGAGTTTCATTTGGCTTCTGTGTGAACGTAACAATTTCTGCTTGAAGTCTTACGGCTTTAGATGCAGGAAAGAATTGTTTAAGAAATTTGTCAATTAAAACATCCCATGTATCGATCGCCCCTTCAGGTAACGATTCCAACCAATCTTTGGCTTCTCCCTTTAAAGTCCAGGGAAATAACATGAGATATATCTGTTCATCCTCCACTTCTCGGATTTTAAATAGTGTGCAGATCCTATTAAAGGTACGTAGATGTTCATTTGGATCTTCCTTCGGCGTACCACTAAATTGGCATTGATTAGTCACCATGTGTAAAATTTGTCCTTTGATTTCATAATCTGGCGCATTAATGTCTGGATGAGTAATTGCGTGACCTTGGCCAGTGCGTTTAGCTCTCATTCGGTCTTCCATACTTAAAGGTTCCAGATTCTCCATAATTGAATTTGTTGACTCGGTATCACTAGATGGTTCTGATTTAATGGTTCGTTCCTCAACAATCTCTGTTTGAATGATTGGTGGTTCCGGAGGAAAGTTTAATGGTTCAGGATCTATGAACCGTTCCTGAATATTCTCTGGATTCTCAATTGTGAGGTTGGGTTCAAAAAATGGATTATCGGAAATTTGAACTGAAGTACTTGGTCGACTGGATGACGATTCTAAAGAAAAATCAACGGCGGTTATATTTGTTAAACGATGTCTTGATCGAGTTACAGGTGGTGAACGTACAAAAGGTGATGAACGTCTTGCTCGGTGCATTCACTGAATATCCTATTAGTTTTTAAAAGGAAAGAAAAATTATAATAAGTTATCCAATCAATAGACTTTTCTGATTTTGCCCACGTTTCGAATAGCCAAAAGATGCAGCAGAGGGGCAGGATTCGTTTGGTCTCAATATAATTGAGGACTGTTTGGCTCCAATAACCCGGTCCACGTACAAATCCAACTATTACTACGAACCAGAAAATTTTGATGTCTATCAATTTAACCACTTAAAATAAATTTTCGTAATTTTAAGAAATTTAGATAAGAAGTAGAAAAAATTCTAAGTCCTAAAAACTAGAATGGCGAGAAATAAGAGAGAAAAAGAGTTCGTCGCAAAAGGTTGAAAAAGAAAAAAAATGATTGAAAAATAAAAGGTGACGGAAAAATAAAAGAAACTTATAAAAACTTAAAAATACTTAACTAATTTAACCTTATTACTACAACTAACTTAAAATTATAATCGCAAATTGAGATTACTAATTGGAATGATAATTGATACATAATAAAAGGTCTAAAAATATTAAAGCTTACAGGAGAAACTAAATCCCAAATGGAAATAACTTAAAAAGAAACTAAAACTTAAAAAGGCGTCGCAAAATTCTAAAGCACCTAAATCTTAGTCTAAAGAAAAAGCACTTAAGGAATTCTACGGCAAAGCCTAAAAATCTAGGAGTAAAAATAACTATGGCAAAAACTAAGTTTAAAATTAAATATGAGCTAAAAAATACAAATATTACGCTACAACGATTAAAAAGGGACAAAATATAAAAATATACAAAAAGTTGTAAAAAGTACAATTTTTATAAAAATATTATTTTTATATTATTTATTTAATAAAACTATTAATTTTATAATTTTATTAAAACTAATTTAACTAAAATACATAAATAAAAAGTAAAAGTAAAATTAAAACTAATAATAATAATAATAATAATTATAATTAGGTTAAATAATAATTATAATTAATAATATCCCGTAATTAATGCTCGATTAGGGCTTCCTTGTCGCCTGTCAGAAACCCTCCGCGAGTCGCGGCAAATAAAGAAGAAAACCCCGCGAGTCGCGGGGTTCAGAAATTCAGCTGACAGGGTTGAGTTTTTACGCGTTTTCTTTATATTTTTTTTTTATTTTATGTTTTCTGTTTTTTATATAAATAAAAGATTTCAAAATAAACTTATATTTTTATAAACTAAAATAAAAATAAAGAAACTTATAAAACTTAAATATTTAACAAAATCTTAAAAATACTTATATTTTTGTTTTTCTTTTTATATTTTTGAATAATTAAAACGTATTTTTACAAAAGCGAATTTTTAATAAAAGTAACTAAAAATCTTTTTTTTTTTATATTAGCGTTGCGCTTCCGGCTTTTAAGATAGTTCCCCGGCAGCGGCGCCAAAAATACTTGATGTCAAAGCGAGGTGTATATAAAATAGTTATTATTTTACTAGGAAAACACTATTAAATACGATACAATTTTACACAAGATATTTATTTATTTATAGAATGGATATACTTAAACCTTGCTACAACACTTATAGGCAGTGTACCTAATCGTACAGTAGTGTAGTTTTTAGTAAGTCCGGTTCGTTCCACAGGGAAATCTTTAAACAAAGCTCAACGCTATATTAGTTTACTTTTATAAAAATACAAATATATATATAAGTAATATTATTATTATAAAGGGGGGTTTTTACCGTTTAATGACCGGTTTGTCGATTTTAAGACTTTAGTCGCAGTTAAAACCTAATGTAAAATATAAAATAAATACAAGACTTAAATTAAAGCGTAAAGTAAATAATGATAATGAAATTGCGAATAATAAAAGTGCGATAAAATAAACTTGCGATAATTAAAAAGTACGATAATTAAAAGTGCGATAAAATAAAATAAATAAAAGTGCGATAATTAGAAGTGCAATTAAATATAAAATAAAGGAAATTAAATATGAAATAAAAGAATTATGCTTATTTAAACTTCCGTAATCATGATGTTTGACGTGTTGATTTTAGTTTTATGCCCATGGGTTAATTGTCCTTTGTCCTGGATTATTTAATATGTCCGTCTAGTTTTTGTCCATAACAGTCCATCAGTCATAAATATAAATTGCAAGTGTCCTTGTCAAATTATTATTATACCCGAAGATAAATATTCCAACTAATTGGGGATTCGAATTGTAACAAGGTTTTAATACTTTGTTTAATGAATACACCAGGTTATCGACTGCGTGTAAACCAAGGTTTTTCTACTTTGTTAACAATTACACCAATTACCCTTGAATGTAATTTCACCCCTGTTTTAATTATTCTAGTGGCTATTAATCCATTCCCGTGTCCGGTTAAATGAACGATTATTCGTACATATAAATACCCCGCCCATCGTGTCCGATCGAGTGTATATGGTAATTTATAGGGACGCCCAATTGTAAATTTTTATATTAACATTAACAAACTTTCATTTAGTTAAACAAATATAAAGCCCATTAATAGCCCATAATCTAATTTCCACAAGTGTCGTTCTTTTGTCCAAACCCCAATTATGGTACAAATTCCAATTACCCAATTTTAGTAATTAGCCCAACATCATGATTACTTCGTTTTAAATAAGCATAATAATAACTTAGCTACGAGACATTAATATAAAAAGGTTGAACATAACTTACAATGATTAAAAATAGCGTAGCGTTACACGGACAGAATTTCGACTTACATCCTTACAACATTCGCTAACATACCCTTATTATTAGGATTTAAAATTAAAATTAAAATTAAAATATAAATTATATATATATTACGTATATATTGAGAGAGAGATTGAGAAATAAGATATGAAATTTGATCAGAATTCGGTTGGCTTTATAGCCAGACTTGAAAATTGGGGCTCCGCGACTCGCGGCAAAATGCCCTTAAAACTCCGCGAGTCGCGGAGATATATTTACAGCTCACACCCTTGGAGTTTCTTGCTGCCGACGGTTTTTAATATATATATATAATATATATATAATTAATATAATTAATTATATATTATATTATATTTATATACATAGTTAACTTGTAATTTTTAGTCCGTTGCGTCGAGCGTTAAGAGTTGACTCTAGTCCCGGTTCCGGATTTTCGAACGTCCTCGCGTACAATTTAATATCTTGTACTTTGCGTTTTGAATCTTGTACTTTTGTAATTTCGAGACGTTTCTTATCAATAATTGGAACCTTTTTGATTGTCTTTTGTTCTTTTGAGCTTTTTGGTCGTTTGCGTCTTCAATTCGTCGAATCTGTCTTTTGTCTTCACCTTTTATTATTTAAACGAATATCACTTGTAAATAGAACAATTGCAACTAAAAGCTTGTCTTTCTTGAGGAATAATGCTATGAAATATATGTTCGTTTTTAGCATTATCAATATTTTATTTCCGTGCATAGTTGATTTGTAATTTTTGTTCCGATAAGTCGTACGTCGTTACTCGACTTATGTCCTAGTTCCGATTTTTCGAATGTCCCTTCGTACGCTGAGAAAATTCGCTCTTTACGTTTCGTGACACGTACCTTTGTCAATAATTAGACTTAAATTATCAATAAACTATACCACTCAAAGTATATCTTAAACTTTCGAGTGGTTTGGTCATTTACTTCTATAAATCAATGGTTCGTTATCTAACGAAGTATATTTAATAATATTGTTTTAAATCAAAACGTTTTGTAACAAAATTAATATTTATAAACACGTTTTAAATATACGCCGCAAGTTATTCATATATCTAATTCCATCAGTTAATATTCCTTATTTTTGTATCGTCTAAATTACGTTATTTAAACAAACACATATTAACAATCAATTCTATAATATCTGAAAACGTTTTCACACATTTGTAACACAATCAATTGAATATTATGCAGTTTAGTTTTCCACTAACTTTTATCTAACTTTCGTCATCAAACACTTTATCATTTATTCCGAATATCGTTAAAAATGAATGATTTCCTAAATCAGCGTGGACTTCACAACAGAGACTCGTAATAATATTATAATCCTTAAAGGACTCAATAAATATCTTTTAATTCAATCGTTTGGCATAATCTTTTAACTCCGTAGTTAAATATATCAACTAGATATTCAAATCAATAAGTTTAATGCACAGTATCATTTACTTAATACTTTGTTACGTTTTCAAGTTATAGTATATGTATCTATTTACATATAATTGTTCGCGAATCGTTGAGAACAATCGAAGGGTAATTGAATAGTTCAAAATTTTGAGATTCAACTTCATAGACTTTGCTTATCTTGTCGGAAAAGTTAAAGATTAAGTTTAAATTTGGTCAGCAATTTACGGGTCATCACATGTGGTCACCTTACCCTTCTACTTATTGGCTTGGCTATTTCGAAGGATTCGCTTCGGTGGGGTAGGTAGGCTCTTAAGTCGGCTAGAGACACCTTCAGAGGTGGAAGAGTTCCAGAAGTCAGCTACGAACTGGGAAAACAACAACGAAATAGATTTCGCGGAAAACCAGCTATATCCGATCTTGGTTGGCCTTTCACCCCTAGCCACAAGTCATCCCTGTATTTTGCCACTTACGTACTCTATTCCCGACTTGAAATCCATAAAGGACTTTAAGGGAGATAAAATAGGGGGCCCTAAAATGCCTCGGGATGACAGCACGTTAATTACGGTTTCTGGTCTTCGATTGATTCTTTCAATATTTGTTGAAAGATCAGTTATTTTCTACGGTGTTTGGGTTCGAATACATCTTGTGGATTCTGTTTTTGGGCTGGATCTGCTGTTATACAGAAGAACTCGTTAAGAAACTCAAAATTAGGGTTTCTTCTTCTTGTCTTCCGCTGCAAGCTTTTCTTCAAAGGGGTGTCTAGTATTTATTCGTGTTTTTAATTACGCTGACTTGATCTCTACGCCCAACTCTTGATCTAGATCCTTGAGATCTATGAAAACCTGATCAAGCGTAGATTGATCTTGACCACTTATACTGTAAATCATCTCTACATGTTGCCTGGTTAGTAACCAATCGATTGGGGTTTGTTTTCTTTCTTTACAGGTGTCTGAACCGTGGATTTATTGCGATTATTGTGTGCTATTTCTTTAAGTTTACTGTTCTAATTGCTTAATCTGTGTATTTGAATCATTTTTCCTGTGATTGTTGTTCTCTGTGTTTTCTGTGCTATTTAATTATTTGTAATCATGTCTGGATCTGATATTGATGATACTACATCTAAAACACCGATTAACAAGCTTGATTTTAGTGATCCCTTATAGCTTCATGTATGTGACACCACAACTGGAACACCTTTTATTTCTATTGAACTTAAAGGAACAGAAAACTATAACATCTGGAGTAGATCCATGTTATTGGCTTTGGGAACAAAAAATAAAACTGGTCTTATAGATGAAACTGTTAAAAAATATGAAGAAGATGAAGTCTTGGCTAATCAGTGGGATAGATGTAATAATGTTTTTTTGTCATGGATCCTTGGTTCCATGTCAGAAGAACTTTATATTGGACAAATTTTTTCAACTGATGCTTCTATTATTTGGAAAGAATTACAAGAGACATATGATAAAATTGATGGGTCTATTGTGTTTAATCTGCATTATAAAATAACTACAATAAAACAAAATGGACAATCAGTTTCTGACTATTATCATACATTAAACTCTTTATGAAAACAATATGATGCATTAGTTAAGTTACCTAAGTGTACATGTGATGCTGCTGCAGAATTTTCACAACATAATAAAATGCAAAAACTTATGCAGTTTCTAATGGGTCTAGATGAAGCTTATATATCTACTAGAAGTAATATTCTGTCTAGAGAACCTGTTCCTAATGTTAAAGGGGCTTGTGCTATTATTTGTAGAGAAGAGTATCTTAGGGGGTGTCCTATTAAAGAATCTGGTAAAGGAAATGTGTCTGCTTTTGTTACTCAAACTGGAAAGAATTATAATAACAATAACAATAGCAACACTAGGTTTGATAATTACAACAACAGATTTAATTATCAATCTAATAGAGGTCCCAATCCTAATCTAAAATGTACTGAGTGTAATAAGATTGTACATACTATTGATAGATGTTTTGAAATTGTTGGATATCTCGTGGATATAAAAGACCTTCTAATTCTAATTCTGGTACTAATTCTGGCTCTTCCAAAAATTTCTCTTCAAATAATTCTGTTTCAGATAAAACTGCTTCAACACCTAGTTCTTCTGGTTCAGCTCCTTTCAGTCTCACAAATGAACAAATGGTCAAGTTAATGAGTTTGTTAAGTGATAATAATTCTACTGGTCAACCTGAGGTGCATTCATGTATGGCTGGTAGGTTTTATAATTATAATGTGTTTTTTAATAAGAACTTTAAGAGATTTTTTAATTTTAATAGTGATGTTAATTCCAATCAAGGTTGGATTATTGATTCTGGAGCAAATTATCATATGACTGTGCCTGAAAAAGGTTTACATGATATTGTTGACATTTCTAGTCTAAATTTAAAAGTTTGTCACCCTAATGGTATAGAGGCAAGAATTAATAAAGTTGAAAATTTAAATTTAACCGATACAGTAACTTAGTATGATGTTCTTGTTGTCCCAGGATATTGTATTAGTCTTTTATCTGTTAGTAGACTTGCCAAGGATTATAAAGTTAAGATTACTTTTGATAACGCTAAATGATATATACAGGATTACAATGCAAAAATGATAAAAGGGACTGGTAGTGAAAGTGGTGGTCTGTATTTGTTTGATTTTCCTAAAGGTGATTATGTGTTTAGCTGTAATAATGTTATATCTTATGAGTCATTTGTTATTTGGCATAATAGATTGGGACATCCTTCTGATCCCGTTTTACATGTTTTGAAAAATAAATTAAATATAGAGAATGTTGTAGATGACCTACCATGTGAAACATACCATAAGGAAAAACAAATTAGAGAACCTTTTCCTCTAAGTGTTCATAAAATTCAAAGTGTAGGTGATCTTGTTCGTTTGGATCTTTGGGGTCCTTATAGAGTTATAAGTAAAGATTGTTATAGATATTTCCTTACTGTTGTAGATGATTACAGCAGGGCTGTGTGGGTGTATATGATTAAAACTAAAGATCAAGTCATAGATCAGATTAAAAATTTTACAAATATGATAAATACACAGTTTAACAAAGTTGTAAAAGTTTTTAGAAGTGAAAATGGAACAGAATTTGTTAATAATCAATGCATAGTTTGTGTTATGAAAATGGTATTGTTCATCAAACTTCATGTGCATACACACCTCAACAAAATGGAATTGTTGAGCGGAAACATAGGCATATTTTAAATGTTGCAAGATCTGTTATGATTCAGGGAGGGATACCTTTATATATGTGGGTTGAATATGTTCTAACTGCTACTTATATTATTAACAGATTACCCACCAAGGTGTTAGCAGGAATGTTTCCTTATGAAAAACTTTTCGGTGTTGAACCAAATTTCTCCCATTTTAAGAGCTTTGGGTGTTTATGTTTTGCAAAGATTTTAAATGTTATTGATAAATTTTCTGAAAGATCTGAAAAATGTGTTTTTATGGGATATTCAAATGAGAAAAAAGGTTATAAGTTGTGGAGTTTGGACAGTAAAGTTATGTTTTTTCTCAAGAGATGTTAGATTTATGAAGATATTTTTCCTTTTAAACAAACAAAACATAATTAACGCAGATTTAAATCAAACAAATTTTTTTGATCTATTTTATCCTGAAAATTATAATGCTCAAAGTTCTTCAAGTCCCAATGATGAAGGGAGATCTCTTAATCCCAGTGTTCATGATGTTGCAACATCATCTCCACAAAATCATTCTCCTTTGAGAAGTGATACAAGTGTTGATAATGACGGCACTCATGATGCATCTGGTGGTAGTGATATCAGTCATCAAATCCCTGAGGGCAATTCTCAAAATGAAAATTATATTTTTGAACCTTCTTCATCTAGTAGACATGTTCCCGTTGATACAAATTCTCTTAGAAGATCTGAAAGATCTTCTGTTCTGCCCAAGAAGTTTAATGATTTTGTTATGAATTCTAAAGTTAAATATAGTTTGCATAATGTGGTTAATTATTCATATTTGTCTAAACATAATTTTTGTTTCACATCTAGTTTAAATAAAAGTGTAGAACCTAAACACTATCATGAGGCTGCACAAGATCCTAGATGGGTTAGTGCAATGAATGATGAAATGGAAGCCTTGCTTAGGAATAATACTTGGATATTGAATGATCTTCCTGAAGGAAGAAATCCTATTAGTTGTAGGTGGATTTATAAAAAAAAAAAAATATAAGTCTACAGGAGAGATAGAAAGATTTAAGGCTAGGTTAGTGACTAAAGATTATAGTCAGAGAGAAGGAATTGACTTTGATGAGACTTTTTCTCCTATTTTGAAAATGGTTATTGTTAGGTGTCTGATTACTTTAGCTATTCAAAATGATTGGAAGTTGTTTCAACTTGATGTCAATAATGCCTTTTTATATGGAGATTTGTGTGAAGAGGTTTACATGGAGCTTCCTGAGGGTTATTATTCTAAAAATGAAACCAAAGTTTGTATATTAATAAAGTCTTTGTATGGTTTAAAGCAAGCTCCAAGACAATAGAATGAAAAATTAACTCAAGCATTAAAGTAAAATCATTTTGTTCAAAGTATAAGTGACTATTCTTTGTTTGTTAAAAATAAGGATGGTGTCTTTCTTGCATTGCTTGTTTATGTGGATGATATTGTTATCACTGGTAACAATGAATATGAAATTGATAAATTTAAAAAATATCTTAAAACAAAGTTTCTTATTAAAGATTTAGGAGAATTAAAGTATCTTTTAGGTATTGAAGTATTAAGGAATGATCAAGGTGTTTGTATGTCTCAGAGAAAATACTGTATTGAACAAATAAATGAATTAGGCTTTTAGGTAGTGAACCATTGTCTACTCCAATGGATTTTAATCAAAAACTTAACACTGAACCTAATGATCATGATAAACTTTTGTCTGATATCACTGAATATCAAAAGTTAGTTGGAAAGCTTCTTTATCTGACATCTACTAGACCTGATATTGCTTTTGCATTACAATGTTTAAGTAGGTTTATGCATGCTCCTCAAATTTCTCATTTAAATTTAGCTTTCAGAATTTTGAGATATCTCAAAGGGTCTCCAGGTAAAGGTGTGTTGATTTCCAAGAATGAACCTATTTCATTAATAGCTTATGTAGATGTAGACTGGGGTAAGTGTCTTCTATCTAGAAGATCTGTCACAGGTTTCTGTGTTTTCTTTTGTGTTTCTTTGGTATCTTGAAAAGTAAGCAACAAGCTATTGTATCCAGATCCTCTATAGAATCTGAATACAGAGCTATGGCTGCTGTAACTTGTGAAATTTTGTGAATCATCAATATTTTAACAGATTTAAATGTCAATAATCTACTTCCTGTAAGTCTGCATTGTGATAATAAGTTTGCTATTCAAATAGCAGCCATTCCTGTTTTTCATGAGAGAACAAAACATTTTGAAATAGATTTACATGTTATGAGAGATAAATATTCTAGTGGAGCAATTAAAGTCATTAACATAGAGTCTGCTAAACAATTAGCAGATATTTTTACAAAAGGATTGGGTGTTAGTTCACACAAATTTATTTGTGATAATCTAAAACTTATTGACTTGATTCAAAAATTAGATCGAGGGGGATGTTAAAATCTATAATTTTGATAATCTTTAATCTAATTTCTTAGGATATTTGTTATTTTTCTTTATTCTTTATGATGAGAATGTGTAGGTCCAAGCTTATGCATGCTTTGATGAGTAGATGATGTTATTGTTGCTGTAAAGAGTGTAGATCAAGCTTTTAAGGTTGATGCAGACTTATTGTTGCTATTATATTGCTGTTTTAATTTATGTGGCTGAAATGATAAAAACACAACTCATGTTTATAGCTTCAAGCACTTATATGGGCACAAGTTTGAAGAAAAGAAGTCAAGGGGCCAAAGTGCAATATTTTCATTCAGAAAATATATAAGCCTGTTCCTGCTTAATTTATTCATTATCTCACATATTCATCTGATCTTTTCTCTCAATACATACGATTTAGGGTTTCTGCTTCATTCTCTCAATTGTTAATCATCTTGATTTAGCATTGAGATTGCTTATGTATTGTCTTCATCTTCATAAACATTATGTTTATTGAAGATTTGTTAGTTTGGCTTAGAGAGATTTCTGTATTATTCTGTTATTGATTGTTAAGGTTGAAGATTGTTAGATCTGGTTATTATTGGTTGATTGTTCATTTATATTATAGTGAATATGTGTTTGTTTACATGCTTGACTGCGTTTCTTTTTCCGTAACGTTTTTTTTATACGCCGTGGCTTGCATTGCCTAAGGATTGAGCAGGACCTGGACAGAGAACTTTGTCGACGATAGCAATCTTCATCAACGCTGCAAATACTTTTCTTTTTACTATATTTTTTTTTCCCGGGGTTTGAAACATAGTAAAGCTAAACGGCTCATCCCACACCGCCGATTATTATACGGTTAAAAAAAAAAATTATGCAACATTCGTAAAAAAAAAGAATAGACAAACTGATTGAAATGAGCAAGTATTAGTTGCTCAAAAAAGATAGCGAAATGAATTCTCACTACATTCATTCATAATTATTCCAAAGGAAAAGAATTTAACCAATTCACTAAGATGGTGGTTTATCGATAACACGTAAAATCACAAATTTCAATACATTGTATTTAAATCACATTTTGTCTTCTGCCAAGTGCTCAGTCGGCGGATGAACACCTATATATCCAACCGGCAATTGGTTTCATCCTCAGCTGGCGAATGAGTGAAACACAACTGAAGACTAAAAATGACGAAGTCCACTAGCCATGGGTCATTCATGAAAGTGAATACTTGGGGCATTAACCCATGTGTAATATCAGAAAGTAAATAAATGCATGTGAAACATAAACATGTTAATTTTGA
The DNA here is from genome assembly GCF_046630445.1 of Rutidosis leptorrhynchoides. NCBI lineage: Eukaryota > Viridiplantae > Streptophyta > Magnoliopsida > Asterales > Asteraceae > Rutidosis > Rutidosis leptorrhynchoides. Next base: position 541,623,364 of record NC_092334.1, read on the forward strand.
GTTACGTTAGTTTTGAGTTTTTGTTTAGTGGGGTGCGAGCTACGTTAGTTTTGAGTTTTTGTTTAGGCTCGGTTTTATTTGGTTGTATGTTTTTAAAGGAACTTCAATTTTTGTTAAAGTTCTCATTGTTTTAATCTAAGTTTTCTATTTTTTCGCCAAAAAAAAAAATTAATAATAATAATAATAATAATAATAATAATAATAATAATAATAATAATAATAATAATAATAATAATAATAATAATAATAATAATAATAATAATAATAATAATAATAATAATAATAATAAAGTAATATCAATATGATGTAAGAACTAGGAAGAATACAACCTTAGACTTCAATAAGAATCCAAATGAATACAAGAATTAAAATATAGTTGAAGCAAGATAACTCCGACTCTTCACTAACGAACTGAAAAAGCTTTGCTAAGACTAATCGTTACTAAACTACTTATATACAAAGAACAAGAATAAAATTGCAGAAATAAAAAGATTTTTTGGTTGTTTTCTCTTAATTCTCCAAATCTGGAGCAAAGGAGTTCAATTGATAGGCTCGAGAGCTCAGCCGATGACTGAACTTGACTGAGCCGGCGGCTGACATATGAGTCTGCGGCTGACAGCCGGTTGATGGGACTTTAATTTTGAAAGTTGAATTGAATTCATACGCTCCTCGTTAGTGTCAAACATGGATCCGGCGACTGAATGGACTCCAACCGGCGGCATACATTCAAGATCATGCAGAAATCATAAAAATAATCAAATCTCGAAAATTGTCTGTTATGGTCCTAGCCTCCGACTGGTTGAACCTCATCCGACAGCTGAAAAAAGTGAACTATATCAGGCGGCTCTGACATATTGCAGCTCTTTGGGTGTGTTTGGGTGACGAGCTTGTTGGAGCTTATGGGAGCTTATAGGAGCTTGAGCTTATGATTTTAATAAGCTCTAAGTCATAAGCTTCGTTTGGTAGAGAAAAAAAGTAGAGCTTATGAAAATCATAAGCTCTGAAAAATATGCTACTTTTAGTAGCTTATTGAAAAAAGTAGAGCTTATGAACTGGAAAATAAGCTCCAGCTAGTTTACCAAACACTTATAAAAAATAATAAGCTCCAGCTATCAGCTTAAAAAATAAGCTCCAGCTCCAGCTCTATCTCAAAATCTCCAGCTCCAGCTACAAGCTCCAGCTCCAGCTACTTTCATCCAAACACACCGTTTGTCTTACAGACTTATGGGCTTTTGAATAGCCTTAATCGGAGTCCGAAATTTCCTTAATACTCATTAATTCAATCTTATAATTTACATTTCTATGCGTGCGCTAATTACAAAATTTTATATTTATGAGAATTATGAGATCATTAAATGTAGCTTAACGTATGCCACTTAACGTATGCCACTGTAGCACACATTAGCAAAACCCTAATATTAAAGTAGTTTGTATTTGTATCGTATAGTGTATATATATTGTAACTTCTCATATTGTTGTTTTGTTTCACTTTTGATTTTATAAGTTTATAAATAAATCGAACAACCCGAACGTGTGTAACTGAACCGAAACTAGTCCCTTTATATTTTATACAAATAAAATTATATTTTATAATATTAAAACAGATTATAGAGTAGCATTTAACGTGATGGAATCTAAAAAGGAAGATTTATGTGGGGATAAAATTGGCCATGCTGACCACTGCTTTCCGCATGGATATCTGCATGTTTTTATGCTTCTTCTAACGGATAACTCTCACATCTACTTCTTTTTATTTTTAAAATTAATTTAATTAATCGATTTATTATTTATTTATATCTATATTCAAAAAATCAATTTCGCACTAAGCATTGTCATGTTTTGAAATTACATTTTGAAATTACTAAACGTAGCACGTAGCACGTAAAAATTTTTGTATAACATTTTAGTTTTCTTATAAAAGGTAATTCAATTTCATTCTATGGCAATAAAAATTACTTTTTTTCCACATTCTATGGAATGTATCAATTCCATTATAATAAATAACATCTTACTTTTAACTTGAGATATATATGGAATATAGATATAGATATAGATTTCAGCTAGTTTTAATACGACGTTTATTTCTGTAACTTTAAAATATACTGAAGGCAATTAACGAAAAGTGTTACAAAAGTCAAAAGCTATTTCAAAAATCAAAATTTAATACTAGTACTAGTAAATCAAGATGCATATGACATCACGTGGATGGGAACACTTTTTGGTTTGAAAAGGATAAATAAATAGTGTAAAAAACAAAGTATAAAATATTCGCTGTGATCAAGAAATGATGTTATTAAATAAACTATTCCCATGCACGGAGCGATGACTTGCTTTTTTTAGCATTTAATAAAGGGAGAATACCGTGTGTGTAGTGTAGTGACGGAAAGAGCAACTCATTTTTATCATCGGGAGCAAATTTGTTTTTTTCTAAAATGTAGCATTTTTTTAGTAAAATATAGAAGTTTTTGAATAAAATATAAAGACTTTTTGAGCAAAATATGAAGACTTTTAGGGGGAAAAAAAAAAATTTACTATGGAGAAAATCGAAAAATCCTAAATTTTATCACTAAAAATTACAAATCCACTGAGACTTGTCCGTTCATATTTTCGCCTATGTGTGTGTGATATATATAGTTAAAAGTTCAAACGAGAACTACAAAAGGGCGAGAACTGCGAGAACTTCTAATTTACAGAGATTTTCACATGTGAGTAGATTGAATTACCCATAAATGTTAATGGAGAGTAAGAATGAAAATAAAATAATTTGAGAAAACTTATATTCTACCTATATAATTAAATATATAGTTTCCGGTTAACAGGTGCATATTTGTTTGTGTAACATGTGAACAAATGAGAGAAATAATTGTTTCTTCTTTGCTCTTCCAATACTACTGATCTTAATTCTTTTATAATCAGATCAGCTTGGTGATCGAGTGTTACGTAGATCACTAGCCTTGCTGGTATGCTTTCGAAATCATCCCTTGACAAGAGAACGAATAAGCTATGTAGATTATTGATCATCTTTGAATCAGTGTAATATGATGGACTTCCGGTGGAGCAGTCCATATGTCGTCGGATACGAGTTACTAGCATTTTTTGGCTTGCTGACAAGGGAAGCGTGGATCCTGCTAAGGCGTTGTACACCTTGGCGTAGATAATCTTCTGATCTCTGCAGAACCTTTGTTCTTGAGTAGTGCGAACTACTGAGTTGTGTTCTTGTTCTCGCTCTTCTCTGTAGATGTGATCGTGAAGCGCTGTGATGAAATCTTGAATGTGTTCTTCCAATAGTTCTATATCATCATCTCCTCTTTGCAGGTAACGATCATACTCTTCGTCAATAGCCTCAATTCGATCTTTTAATCGAGGAGTAAACTCGATAGTCGAACTGTGGATGGCTTCTAATATTTCCTCGAATTCATCATTATTGTTGATAAATGAGATCATATCGGCATGGTTCGGTATGATGGGAACCGTGACAGGTTCTGGAGAAGAGTTCGGCTCTTCTTGGATTGATGACCGCGGAAGAGAGCGAGTATCAACAGGAATGTTGTTATAGGGGCCTTCCTCCTCGTTGCTATCCTCCGTAACTTGATCTTCGGTATCTTAATAGTCGGGAATTTCTACTACTTCTGTATGCGAACGGGATTCTACAGTATCTTGAGATCTAGCAACTCTACTGGCAAGATCAATTACAATATCTCGTAAATCGGATGGTTCTTTAGATTTCATGTGGAGACGAATAACCATACTATTACTTTGATCTTCCACTTCTAGCTGCATGATTTGTTCATGATGTTGCTGAGGTTCTGAGCTAAGTGGGGATATTTCAGTTTCTTTTACCAATTCTTCCTCTTCCTCCATATCTTCTTCCTCTTCTATTTCTTCTTCCACTTCCATCTCATCTCCGAATTCCTCCACTTCCTCTATTTCTTCTTCGAGATCCTCTTCTTCCATTTTTGGATCTTCGACTAGTGGTGGAGATTCATCATCGGAAGAGAAACAAGTAGGTCGGTCAATTCTAAATGTTACATTCTCCCCATGCGATCGTAAGACCAAGGTTTGATTGTAAACATCGATGATGTCATGGTTGTGTTCATGAACGGTCTTCCTAAGATGATAGGTGTGTCTAAGTCTTCCTTAATGTCCATAACCACGAAACCGTAGGATATAAGAATCGATTAAATTTCACCAAGACGTTCTCAACTATGCCTTTAGGATATCGAATTTCGTGATCAGCAAGTTAGATTATCATTTTGGTTGGTGTTAAGTACCTACTCTTATCTCTTAAAAAGAGAATATGGCATAAGGTTGATGCTTGCTCCTAAATCAGCCAAAACTTGAATGGTTCCAGATTGGTAGATCGAACATGAGAATGTAAATCGTCCCGTATCTCCTAACTTCTTAAGTAGAGAGTTTCTGAGTGAAGCTGAGCATTCTGCACCCAGTGGAATTTCGTTAGAGTCTAGCATCCTTTCCTTTTAGAGAGAAGTCTTCATATATATCTATTCTGGCTAGATGATTTTGATACAGTGTCCAAGAACTTTCCATCGAGCTTGATATATGTAACTGGATTCTGTTGAAACGGTTTGGGTACAACAACTGACTTCTTCTTTATTCTTGTTGATCTTCTCCGAGGGGTGGGTTCTTCCTTCAGGATAATGGAATCCATTTGCTTAGCAATTTCTATATGGATTCTTCCTTGGGGATTGTGAACGTAACAGACTGATCCTTCAAGGTTTTCGTACTCAACTTGATATTCTTCTAATGGTTGTGGGTTGGTACAGTTGTTACAGGTTTGCACCTGATTAATCTACTACAGCCGTGTCTTCATGTCTCCAAGTTGTTTTTCAAGAGACTCCATCTTGTTCGTGAGGGTTTTGATGGCCTCTGTTTGATTGTTAAGTGCGGGAGTGAAGCGGATGATGAGTATTGTTCACCACTATTCTAGTAATGATGATGCATTGTTATATTTTCGAGCGAATCCCATGCTTCGTCTGTGGTTTGATTCATCAGATTCCCTTGAGCTGCAGCATCAGTCGTCATCCTATGATTCACCGTAAGATCATTGTAGAAGGTACAGATTTAAGCTGACCGTTACAATTGGTGATTCGGGCATTTCTTCAGCAAGGTTTTGAATTGCTCCCATATGGTGTAAAGAGATTCATCATAACTTTGTTTAAAGTTAATGATGTTATTTTTGAGCTTGATTTTCTTAGACGGAGGAAAGTACTTGGTTAGAAACTTCGTAGACATCTCCCTCCATAAAGTAATGGAATCGTTTTCCAATCCTTCAAATCACGTCTGCGCATGATGAGTGAGAGCATAGGGGAACAAGTATAGCCTAACTATATCTTGGCATACTGTAACGACCCAACCCAATATCCAACTGATTACGCGTAATTAAATTTTTTTTATTATAAGCAACAGGGTGAGCGGCGCGCAGCCCCTTGTGTGCGCGGCGCGCACAAAGGCTGGCAGCCTGCTGTTCAAAATGTCCAATTTTCCGTTAAAGATCTCTCACTTCTCGACACTTTTAGACTAAACGCTTTTCACAACATATTATAATATGTAAAACTAACACGTTTCAATAATAAAACAAGTTTTACGACACCGGGCCCACATCGGCCGTTTTACGACTTTCGTACAAAATACAAGTTTTCGACTACATGAGTTTAAGTTCCAAACACAACTACGAGCATGATGTTTGGGGATAAACTACCCAATCCTAAGTCGAAACCAAAAGTAATCCAAGAAAGCATCAAAAGGGGAAATTCATCTAATCCCGAGCATACCCTTGCCAAATCCGCTTCCTTACCTAAAAATGTAAACAACGAGAGGGTAAGCTAACGCTTAGTAAATGCAATACTTATACATACACATATATAGTTTACCTACACGCATCCACTTACAAATACCATGCAAACAAACGTATAAACGAGCTAGCATCACCAAACATACAACTACAACAACGTTAGTATATAAACCGCCATAATAATATACTAAATCATAACAATGCATAAACATAACAAACCGTTTACCGCTATGGCACTACCGACTTGTAGACGACCAATAAAATCGAGTCTCACTCGTATGATGTCGCCGACTCGTGACTCATCATAAGGTGTCACCGACTTGTGAATCACCAAAGGGTGTCACCGACTTGCGAACCACCCACTAATACGTATGGGTCACTGACTTGTGAACGCCATGTGGCATCACCGACTCGTGAAGCACCACCTAGTGTCACCGACTTGTGAGCACTAAGAAGTGTCACCGACTTGTGAATCACCTCTCCGACTTATGGTATCACCGACTTGTGATTCACCATCTAGTATCACCGACTCGTGAAAACTATGAAGTGTCACCGACTTGTGAATCACTTCCCCGACTTATGGTATCACCAACTTGTGCTTCACCATCTAGTATCACCGACTCGTGAACACTATGAAGTGTCACCAACTTGTGAATCACTTCCCCGACTTATGGTATCACCGACTTGTGATTCACCATCCAACTACTAAGGGGTCACCGCCTCGTGAACCACCATGAGGTGTCACCGATATGTGAGGCACTACCGACCCGTAGTTCTCTTCACCCATAACCTCAATAAGTCACCATCTTGTGACATAATTCCCAACACTCAAGATGTGGCACCTAAGGCCTATTTCGCGTACGAGTAAATAAACTACATACATATATGTATAAATATTCCACTCACCTCGATTGCAAGAAAGGCAACTCCCGCTTAAGCTCCTAATCGTCCAAATGTGAATCACCTAGATAATTCACACCAAATAAGCTAAACACACTAGCTTATGCCCTAAAACACCATAAGTGCAATTTCGACCCTTTTGCACTTACTTCCATTTTGACTAAGTCAAATCTCGCCCAAAACAACCATAATCACAATTAACTAATGATTATGTTCAAACACCCCATTATACTCAAGGTTTCAACATCAAAACACTTACTTGCATCATTTTGACACAAAACCCCTTTTGACCTAATCTCAAGTCAAAACACCCATTTTGCAAGCACATACCTTTAATCACTTATAACCTTAATTAACTAGTGATTTCAACAATCAAACATGATTATCAACCAATCAATTTCACTAACCAACCAACAATAGTCATCAACACCATTTACTAGCTCAAACACCCAATTATTAACTAGTGGGTTTACTCAAGAACACCCAAATCAAAACCCCAATTATGAACACTAATCATACTATGAAAACTCAGAGTTAGAGCTTACCAATACAAACACAATGTAGCTGTGAACGAGATGAACAACTTTAACACTTGCAACTTCGATTGATTCAAGCTTTTTCTTCTCCAAATGAAGCTTTCTCTCTATAAACTCTATTTTCACTCTAGGGTTTGAAAGTGTGTGGAAGAGATAAAGAATGAGATCCAAATGAGATTGGATCAGGTTTTGTGGCCTCAAATCGTCCAAAAAGTGAAAAGACCATACTACCCTTCATTTAACTCAAATAGAAAAAAGTAGAATTCTGTCGCAGGGACAGTGCGTGGCGCGCACCATTACCCCTGTGCGGCGCCACAAAGGGCTGAGCAGGTCCTGTCAACTTTTCAATTATGCAAAGCTTCATACACTTTATGTACACCATATCTACATTATGTGCAATAAATATTTGGGTCTTACACATACCCCTTGTTGTTTATAGGAGTTCGATAGAGAGATGGACTTGTCAAGGTGAGAGTTGGGGTCGTCATCCGGTAATCCATGAAATTGACAGCTATTTTAGATGAGTTGCATAATATGATGTTTTAACTCGAACGATTATCCTTGTATCTCTGGATATCTGATTGGTCCTCATCGACCTTCAATCGAGGGTTTGGTATTTTCGGCAAGGGTAACACATAGCGCCATGTTAACTGTAAGTCTTTTCGCCTTGCCTGCTTTAGATATTATCGATTCTAGATCGGGTACAGATATTATATAGCCCTCTTCTAAGGAACCATCATTTAAGCTTATTTCACATTAACACTATACAACTTCGGGGTCCTAACAATCTCTCACTTAGTGTTAAATGTGAAATTTACAATATAATCCTATTGAGTAATCTTGAGAGGTCCAAACGTTAGTTTCCATCGTGAGCCATCTGGTTTTGAAACTTCTACTTGATTTTCTAAAATTTGCTTAGAAGGTTTCCAGACTCCCCACGCTTTTCTTGGATCTCCCTCATGTAATGGATATTCATCCATTTCTTTGAAATACCTTCTCTTTCTTTGGCCACGAAGAATCTCAAACTGTCTTGTACGAATCCTGAGCTTCAGACGATCTCTGATATGCTTTATAAACTCTCCAAGACCCATTTTCATATCAATGTCATTAAACTTGCTTTGACGAATCTTAAGATACTTCAGTGCAGCCTTAAGTGTTCCAACTGAATATTTGTTCAACTCTTCAGTGCGGATGAACACTTTTTCTTTCTGAGAATTTACAAATACATACCCTTCGGGTTCGAATTACATTTGAAACATTCTTATATCCTTCAGTCCCTCTGTGTATTGATTCGGACAGGTTATTCGAATCTTTTTCCTAATTGCTTCGAGACCAATTTGAAAATCTTCACGTCTCATCACTTCAATTGTCTTCATCATGTATCTTTTCACAGCTTCCAAAGCTTGAGCCTTAGCAAAAGGTCGAATGTTGATGATACCGAGGTAGTTGTAGATGTGAATGATGTCAAGCATATCCAGATTATGAAAATCTGCTTCCGTGAACTTGTATTCCTTCTCATCTTCTCTAATAACGTGGAACTGACTGATGACGTCTCTTTTCTCACTTATCTCTACTCCAACTCGAGTAATATTCAACACTTCTAAAATACGATATTTTAATTGAAGCCACAAATCATCTTCATCTTTGTTGATATGTTTCCTCCACATAAACTCATACCAGTTTCTTTCACTTGCTGGAAGCAATCATGAACCTATATAAGTAAATCTTTTACTCCTTGGTGTTTCATTAATGCGGAAGATCTTGTATGCATTTTCCTCAATGAATGTGTTTCTTAAAGTTATGAAATCATGTTCAACTCCCAATAACAATCTTTGTTCCTGATTCTTAAAGAATATACCGTAGTTGTATTTGAATCTGGAATTCACTGTTTCACTTGATGTAGATGTACCAGAAGTTGAGCTTTCGTTAGCATTTGTTGGATTCGAATTTGATGATGGTGTAGAATTTGATGATTGATTTGTAGGATTTGTCTTATCATCTGCTGGAACATTATCATCTTCAATATGATCAAAGATATCATCATCATCTAGATTAACATAAAGATTGTCTTCATCGTCATCAGAAGAATCTATTTCATCATCACTTTCCGTTACTGGATTAGGATTCCCTTCGTCCACGATCTATACATCTTCCGGAATTGAAGATACTGAAGATAACTTGCTTAGAATGACAAACCCATCATCATCTGTTTCTTCAAGGTAAAAATCACTTAAGTTCAAATTCTCATCTACCGGTTCACCATCAGCCTCAGAATGTACAATTAGAATTATAACTTGCTCAGGCTCCTTATGATCAATATCATCAAGAGTAGAAACCATTTCTGATTCCGTCTGAACCTGTTGAGCTTGAGAAGCTGATGAAGACCTCACACCACCACCCTTAGTTGAAATGTTCACCGTTAGATAATCTCCATCTACTCCTATCTCCCCCTCATGGCTATTCTGAGGATCAGAATCGTCATGTTCATTATCACGGTGAGGATTTATTAGAGAAGAGTAGGAAGTAAGTGGATATCATACTCGAGCACGAAACAATGCTTGAAGCTAAGTGCATCGAAGAACATCAAGATTGACTCGAGAAAACATACGACTGAAATATTCTTGCTCCAAAAGCATCATAGAAATTTGGTGAACGCGAGGATGATGGTGGTAAAGTAATAATAGGAACAACAGCATCAGCATCGGTTGGAGGCGATGTTGGAGGAAGTGTTTGATTTGCCTTGAGGGCAGGTAAGGATAAACGTGCGGTATTATTCTTATATGTGGGGCTGTACATACTACTAGTCAGATTCGTGATATCCCATTCTGATGGAGGTTGGGTAACAACCGGAGTTGCAACCGGCGAAGTATCTTTCGAAGCATCCGCCTCCATGACTTTAGTCTCATGGACTCTGACAAAGTAGTAGAACTACCCATCAGTTTAGTTCTCGCAGAGATGTTACTATCTCCGACTCCTGAAATCATTGATATAGCATGAGGTGGCACATCTCTTTCCGTTAACGACTCTTCCTCTAGACTCTGAGATTCAGAATCCGTAAGAGATGTGGTTTGAACCAATAGATCACTTTCATGAACCAAGGGATCAGTCTGCTGGAAGTCTGATAAATATCCCACAGGATTGTCATGTTGACTCGTTTCCATGGGACGCGGTAGATCTCCCTCATCAAGATAAGCCGGAACTCGAGACCCTGTTATACGTTGAGGCATAGGAGGATTTCCAGCCAATACGCATGGTGCCTTTTCAAGACTTTTTGGCTCCCCTTCGGCCGTTCTGGACTTCAATGATTGAGTTTCCTCAATCGATTGAGTCAACGCAGACTTTACTGCAGAGGAAGACTTTACTTCCTTAGATGCCGAAGCATCTTGCTATGTAGGATTTATTATTAAGTCCTGTTTAGATTAGATGGGCTTATTGGTCTTTTTACCATCCGTCCGTTTAGCTCTCTTGCCTACCGAAGCTTGCGCTTCATTTAGTGTAGGGCTTACTGTTATTATTGGATGTGATACGGAAATGGGTGAGGGTGACCTAATAGTCTCTAGGTCTTGGTCCGTATCACCAACGGTTGGAGTAACTGTTTGGCGGACGATAGGTGTCGAAGTCCTAGATCTAGTTACTCGTTGGGTAGGCGGAGTCTAAATCATCTCATTGGGCATAAATCGAATTCTCTTAGGAGAATGTTTAGGAGATGATTCAGTTGCTGAAGAATCAGTGTCACTGCTTACTTCGGGTGTTATGGAAAGGGTTGGTTGAGCTGGGTGTGCTACCCTAGAATGTTTTAGGTTTACCCTAAGTGGAGGATTAGCTGGCCCGGGTGGTTTTACTACAGGTTCCTCTACAACCTCTGGGGCGGGAACCGCGGCGGGTTCAACTTGTTCTTGTTGTACCGGGTTTGGAAGAGGTATTCCTACAGCCTTAAAATATGAACGCATTCGAGCGTCTTGGGGTGCAGCTAGCCCCACTAGCCAATTTGGAATCGGCGCAGTGAATTGGTTGTCAGATACTATCGGGGTATTCATCTTCAGCTCGCCAAATCTTTTCATCAGTAATCCATGTGTACCTAGTACAAATATATTTGCATTTCTACAAGCATTTATAGTATCATGGATAAAGATATAGAAAAACCTTTCACAAGGGATGTATGAACCTCTTGGCTTATCAACTTGGGCCTGAACCAAATCCCATAGAAGTTCTGCATAGTCAGGAGTCTCTACTCTTGTGAAAGAGTAGAACAGTCTCAACATTGGCACAGTTAAGCTGTCTGATCCACTCTGTGTCGTCAGCAAGCATCTGTTGATGGTTGAGAAGATCACATACCACCTTGAGTGCAGGTATTTATTCTAAAACTTAGCCGGTGGAACATTGGTAGCTCCAACATAACCAAGATCAAAAATTAAAGTCATCATCTGCTGAGTAGCAGGGAAAGCAGGAGCATTCTGTACAAGAGGAAGTCTAAAGATCCTCCTGAAGTCAGCCTTTGTGATACTCCTCATCCCTTGAACTCCTCTTAGCTCAAATTCAAAATGAGCTTGTGTTCCCCCTGGATTTGCAGCAGTAGGTTGTGTAGCTTTCACAAACCTAATAGTTCTGTTTAGTAGCTCCAGATCTGTCACAGCCACACTGGCAGTAAAGCTTAGAGCAGGCCATAATGTATGCCTCTCCAGTATTGCAGTCCAGTAGTTGCAAGGAATGTTCGTTTCAGAGTTGATGAAGTGATTGTTCGCCATTTAGCTGTATAAATAAGAAATAGAAGACCACAAGATGTTTATAATAAAGCACATATCTCTATTCTTATTTTCCTTTGAAATCCTTTGTATTTTTCAAGTTTTATAATTTTTATGGTTTTTCTAAATTATAAAAATCATTTATTTCAAATATGAACAAGTAATTGAAAAACATGACATTCATATGATATTCATTACAGTACAAAATCATCATGCAAAGTCAATTATATAACACAAAGAATCAGAACAACACTTAGTCATTTTAAGCACAAATCAAGCAGATTCGGTAGTCATGAAAACTTTAGATTCTGTAACCAAATAAGCTTGAGTTTTCATACCAAAGACTTATATAAAGCATGTAAGATTTATCAAGTTGAAAATCACATTATTTTTAAAGTACCAAATCACATACTCGGTAAAATGCCAAGAACAGATTCGGTATCTTCAAAAATCACATATAATCACCCAAACATGCATATTCAGTCTTATATCATGCACAAACATAGTCATAATCAATTAACAACTCAAACAAATCAGAAAAACATGTTAATGACTTGAACAGACTCGGTACTATAGCAAGAATACATTCGGTATGTACAGAATCCATCAAATACTCAATTAAACATGTAATCAGACTCGGTCAATTGATAGATCAACTAATTTAACATAGATTTGACAAGATTTCAGGTTAATTAACCAAATCAGATGAGTTTAATCTAAGATTTAAGGAATTCGACTCAGATTCGGTATAATCAACACTTTTTCAAAATTAAGTCACAATCTTGTTATTTGCATTATTTTCTGGTTTATAATTGTTCAATTATCTCAGATATACAATATGTGTATCTTAGATTCAATTAAAACAAAGAATTACCAAGAAAATGAAGATACAGAAGACGGGATTCGGTAGATTAGGTAGACTCGGTAGATTAGTTCAGATCCGGTATGCAATTAGAATAAAGTGAGAAAAAGTTTGACTTTGACCCTCCTATTTATAGCTACCGAATGATTTTAAAAACATGGGCTTTACCGAATGGGCCTTAAATACCGAATACAGTCCAATTTTCAAATTCAAACAAATTCACTTCATATTTTGACAAATCTTTATCAAAAATCATTCAAGATTATCACATTTTTGATGAAAAACATTTCTGAGACAATTTTTGAAAATTTTGAACTTACCGAATCTATACTGTTGGTTGTCAGATTTGGTATAATGCTAAAATTAGCATTTATTCAGTAATATTCAAATCTTTTTGGATTTTATCTTTTCCAATTTTTATGAATTTTTCTCAAAACAAGATTTATATTTAGAAAACTTTGAATCATGTACAAAGTACAAATCTTCAGTGATACCAATTGTTAAAACGGGTTGCATACTGAGATGTATACAAGCCTTAGTGAATTATTTCAGATATAAAACATAGAGTTTATGAAATTCACTTTTGAAAATCAATTTCTTTTCATTTTCTCCCTTTTTCTCCCCCTGAAAATGTGATATACAAGAGAGTAAATCACCATTTTGAAATATTCCCAAGAAAATGAATTAACTCCTCCTTGAAATATGATATCAATGAGTTACCTCCTCCTATCATAACCATTGAAACTTAATCCCAGGAAGTTAAAAGAATTCTAAAAGGCTCCCTCATGAAAGATGTTATCTAAAGCAGAAAAAATCAGTTGCTCCCCCTAGAAAATATCTAATCCCCCTAAACACAAGATCCCAATAAGAAGTTCCAAAAGATCTAAGGAATGTCAAGCACTATATTCTACCATGCCAATTTCTTTGATCAAGAATTTTAGCCTAAGTTAATCTAAGGGCTTAGTGAACATGTCAGCTAATTGCGCTTTAGTAAGCACAAAGTATAACTCTACATCCCCTTTCTCTACATCGTCCTTTATGCAATGATAACGAATATCTATGTGTTTAGTCTTAGAATGCTAGACTGGGTTGCTTGTAATGGCAATAGCACTTTGTGAATCACAGTAAATTGGGGTCTTAGAAATCTTAAAGCCATAGTCCAAAAGTTGAATTTGCATCCACAAAACTTGTGAACAACAGTGAGCTGCAGCAATGTACTCAGACTCAGCTGTTGATAAAGACACACAGCTCTGCTTTTTGGATGACCAACCAACTAGCCTATTCCCCAACATCTGAATTGATCTAGATGTGCTTTTTCTATCAACATGGAAAATGCCATGATCCGCATCAGTATAAGTAGTGAGAAATCGGATCCATGAGGATACCAGATTCCAAGGTTAGGTGTACCTTTAAGGTACTGAAAAATCCTAACAACCGCTTCGAAGTGTGATTTCTTATGGTTTAACTGAAAGCGGGCACAAACAATTACAGCAAGTGTAATGTCTGGTCTACTTGCAGTCAGATACATTAAAGATCCAACCATGCTTCGATAAAGCATAGTGTCAAAAGGTTCCCCATTAGCATCAACATCCAGTAAAGTCCTCACTGGGGTTGTCATTAGTTTTAAAGCAGTCATTTTAAAACGTTTTAGCATATCATTGATATACTTTGTTTGACTGATAAAAATCCCATTTGATAATTGTTTTACTTGTAATCCCAAGAAGAAATTTAACTGGTCAAGTATGCTCATTTAGAATTTGTTTGCCATAAGGTCACCAAATTCTTTGCATAAGGCAGGGGACGTGGAACCAAAAATAATATCATCAACATAAATTTGAACCAAGAGAATGTGATCGTGGTTTTTACGGATGAATAGCGTTGTATCAATTGTTCCACAAGAGAAGCCACTATCCAGCAAATACTTTGTCAAGGTCTCGTACCATGCACGCGGTGCTTACTTCAGACCATACAAAGCTTTCTCCAAGTAGTAGACGTGGTTTGGATAAATGGGATCGACAAAGCCTTCTGGTTGATCAACATAAACTTCCTCTTGAAGATGACCATTCAGAAAAGAAGTTTTGACATCCATTTGAAACACCGTGAACTTCATATGAGAAGCAAATGCAAGAAAAAGATGAATAGCCTCAATCCTAGCAACCGGAGCAAACGTTTCGTCATAATCAATACCCTCTTGTTGTTGGTATCCCTTGGCCACAAGACGTGCCTGATTTGGAACCACAATTCCATCAGAATCCTTCTTGTTCTTAAAAATCCACTTAACCCCTATTGGTCGTTGACCCGTTGGTCTTGGAACTAATTGCCATACTTTTAACCGTTCAAATTGATTGATCTCTTCTTGCATTGCAACCACCCAGTTCGGATCTAGTAACGCTTGAGCAACCGTTGTTGGTTCAATCTTACTAAGAAAGGCAGTGTATAGACACATATTCCGAGTAGCCCTTCAAGTTGAGACTGGAGCAGATGCATCACCAATGATAAGATCTATCAGATGACTTTTAGTCCATCGGTTGTTATGTGTAAGAGGTTGTACATTAGTGGTATCCATGGAAACATCAACCGTTGTTAACATTGAGCCTTGATCCACTTGATCTGATGTAACACTTTCTAATGGATTCATTTGAGTATCTAGAGAAACAACTGGAGTTGTATCAACGGATGAATCTTGAATTGGTTCAAGATTATCAGAAGTAGGAGGTGAGAGGGAGGATGAAGAAACAACAGGTGAAACAGTTGGTGTTGTATCTTCATCAAAAAGACTTGGTTGAGTCTCCACAGTAGTTGACTGTGATGGTGTAACCAGTACGGCTTGAACATTTGAATCCCGTTGAGGAGCATAAAGACTATCAAACAAGATATCCAGTTCCTCTGTTGTTACCGTAGGAACACCCTTCTTCAAGAAAATAGAATTTTACTCGGAAGAAGTAGTAGCTAGGTTAGGATTGGGTTTTGAACTGAGTTGTTCAAAAGCCATTCCCAATAACTCATCGAACCTTACATTAATACTTTCCTTGATCGTCTTCATCCATTTGTGATATACCCGATACGCAAGTTTGTTCGAAGAATAACCGAGAAATATGGCCTGATCGCCATGAGGATCAAACTTTCTAAGGCTGTCAAAATCGTTAAGCACATAGCATATACAACCAAAGACATGGAAATATTTGAAATTCGGGCGTCTACCATATTGTAACTCATAAGGAGTTTTATCAAATTGTTTATTAATGATGCAGCAATTTTGTGTATAACATGCAGTGGAAATGGCCTCCCCCCACATTTTCGGAGGTAGTTTGGAGTAAGCAAGCATCGTTCTAGCTGCCTCACACAACGTACGATTACGTCGTTTGACTACTCCATTCTGTTGTGGAGTGTGTGCAGCAGAGAACTGATGTTCTATGCCTTGGTCTTTCAAATAACTATCAATCAGGTCATTCTTAAATTCCGTCCCATTATCAGTTCGAATACTCTTAACATGTTTGTTAAAAGATCGTTGAGTATTTTTAATGAACTCAATGATAATGGCGGGGGTTCCTGACTTAGTCCTTAGAAAGAAAATCCATGTAAATCGGGTATAGTCATCAACAATGACAAGCAGATGTTTCCGGCCCCCAAGGCTAGAAATTCTCATGGGTCCACATAGGTCCATATGCAATAATTGCAAGGATGATGAAGTACTGTGGTTTTGCTTAAGCAGATGATTAGTCCGTTTCAGCTTACCCATCGCACATGATGGACACACATGATGCTTATCATATTGAAAGCTTGGAATACCATCAACTAAGTCTTTAGAGACCGGTCGATTAATACCATTGTAATTCAGGTGTGACATTCGGTGATGCCATAACCATGAATTCTCCTTCGTTGACCGAGTAGCCAAACACATGGTTTCATGTGATGGTGTATCATTGAGGTCAATAGTATAAAGTGAAGCACAACCTTTACCGATAAGGAGATCGTTTCCATCGGTGGATTGCACCGAGCATTGACGACGTTCAAACAAAACCATGAGATCTCCGTCACAAAATTGGCTGACACTAAATAAACTTCACCCCAAACCCTCAATATATGAGACCCGTTCGATCGTTATACCATTTTTCACAAAATCTTCATAACCCGTTATTGCTTCAATTTCATCATGTCCAAAAGAAACCGTTCCTAGGAATTTGTCAATGAAATTGACAAGCAAGGATTTATCGCCCGTCATGTGTCGAGAACAACCGGAATCGATATACCAAACACAGACGTCGAAACCCTGTAAACGTTAATTTCCTAGAGTTTAGGTACCCAAAGTTTCTTGGGTCCTCTACGGTTAGTACCAACAATAAACTTTAGATCAACAATGAGATAATCACGTAAAGCAACATGCAATTTAGACAATAAAGTATCATTTAAAACCACATTACATGAAGCATTATACGTAATATCAAGTTTTACATCGTTATCAGAAGTCTTAACACACAACTTATTCCAAAAAGATGTTTTGTTCACAGATGAAAATTGAAAAACATGAGATGATTTCCTAGGTCGACTAGCAGATTGCTTTGGTTTGGTTGCTACTTTCTTTGTCATGGACTTAGGAACCCATACAGACTTGTAAGTCAAATTTGGATTATGACCTGTGACACGAAAAACACATCTGTTAGTTAGACATCCAAATTTTTCAGTTGACACATGAGATGATTGATTTTGCAAAATTTCTAATTTGATTTTACGTTCCTTTGTATCATATTCACTCAAATCAGGTTTAGGACTCGTGTGTTGTCTAGACTTGACTGACTTTGTTAAAATACTCTCCTTTGATTTATTTGAAATAGGAATCATAGGAATCTTTTCAGTTAACACAGAACCATTTTGAAAATGAACTTTCTTGACAACAAATTGCGTTGAAGGTGAAAATTTTGAAACACGTTTACCAAATTGAGAACGTAGTCGGTTTTTAAGAATAGTGATGGGTTTTGCATCCTTTGATGTTGTTATTCCCTTCCCCGTCTTAATAATCCCACCAACACATTCAAACACATTGGTTTCAACAAAAGATGATTGCTTAAGTGTGTAAGCCTATTTCATTTGAATTATTTTGTGTTTTAAGCTTTTAATCTCAAGACATAATTCCTCAGCAGAAACTATCACTTCACCCTCATTAAAGCCATAAGTACACTCTTTCTTAGGAAGTGGAGGCAATTTATCACACAAAGCAAGCATTTGTTCTAATGATTGACACTTAAGTTGCAAATCAACATTCTCCTTTTCTAGTCTATCTACCTTACGACTTAAAATGTGTAAAGCAGGTACGTTAGCGTAAAATTCATTCAAAGGATCAATTGTTGCATCAAAGTCTATCAAGTTTTCAACAGTTGGTTCATCTCGAGGTTCTACCTTTACGTCTAAAGCAGGTTGACCTAGAGATTCTATCTCAAAGAAGACAGTTAATTCATGTGCTAGGTCTTCACAGAAAACATCATCAGAACATGCAGGTAAGGCCGGTAGAATTGGTTTCACATCAAAAGTTGGTTCATCAAACACCTCATCTATGGAAATAATGCTAGAACTAGGTTTGTTAAATACTTCATTCTCAAGCATTAAAATGTATTTCTCTAGCATGAGTGTTGGGATATAAACCAGTCTACGCTTAGGCACATCATTTTCATGTTGCATATTCTTTTCAGTTTCAACAAGTTCCTTCAAGAAATCAGGATTTGATTTACACATTTTAGCATTGATTTTTTCATACATTAAGCTAATTTGATGGTATTTTCTAGATTTGCGATTACCAATAATATCATCAAAATCAGCATCAGAAGCATGCACAAAATGAGATGGTAAACCAGCTTGAAAGTAATCAGAATGATATAATCCTGGAATCTTTTTGGGAGCATTATCTAAGATCTTAGGATCTTCATAACCCAACCCCCACTTTTCACCATGAATCATTTTTGGTCTATTCATGAAAATTGTTTGTTTTGAAAGTTCCATATCAATGATAGCTTTAGATTGCTCTGTGCGATAGAGTTTTTCCTCATATTGAGTAAGTTGAGCTTTCATTTGAAAAGACTCTTTTGACAATGAAGAAATTTCAGTGTTCTTTTCAATTATGGTGTTTTCCAATTGAATAATTTTCTTGTTTAGCATTGAAAGTGTGGGTTCATGTTGAGTTTTCAAATCAGAAAGATCTTTTTCTAAAAATTGAACTTTTTCTGTAAGTCGTTCTGATTTTAGACGATAATATGTCCTTTCGACTTTAATCAGATGAATTGATTTCTTAAGATCTTCCAACTCAGTTTCCGTTGTGCTGAGTTGGACAGTCAATCTTTGCAATTCCAATTGTAATATAGATGAAGATGGTCCGGTCTCAGAAAGTTTGATTTTATCTTTTAAAACCTTGTTTTCAGATTTTAAACCTTTGATTTCTTTTGACATTGAGACCAGATTCTTCATCATGTCATTTTGCACTTTTATAAAATCAGGTGAGATTTCAGATGATTATACCTCATTATCATCAGATGTTGAGTCAGAATTCTCCATTGCTTCCTTAGCTTTGATGAGCTTAGTCACCTTGCAAATATTTGCATGTTTCACCTCTGAATCTGAATCATCAGTCCAGTTAAACCAAGTATCATCAAATGGTTTCAGCTCTCCCCCAGTTTCTACAATCTTAGCCATCAACATTTTCTTCTTGTAGTAAGTTGCGTCCTTCTTCTTAGGCATCTTGCACTCACGAGAGTAATGACCAGCTTTGCCACAATTGAAACAGATTGAATCATCCTTCTTGGAATCATCAGAACGTTGTTGTTGTTTTGATTGATCAACTTTCTTGTAGTACGAGGAAGACGATGAGTTCTTGCGTTGATTGCTTGATTTGCCTTTAAACTTGTGTTTATTCAAGGCTTTTGTGAACATGGCTGCCATTTTGACTAATTCAAGGTGAGAATCATCTACATCAGAAAGATTCAACTCTTCAGAATCAGTTGATTCTTCAACAAGCATTTTCTTGGACAAGCTTTTGGAAGTCGTAAATGATTTGCTCTTCTTTTTGGCAATAAGGGCAAGTGGATCGCCCGGAGAAGACTCTTTCCTTCCTTCTTGAAGTTTAGACACCTCAGGTTGGTAATGCATAAGAACTCCAACAAGCTCATGAATAGTCAACTTGTCAATCTCTTTGGTACATCGAATAATGGTTCCATAAGGAAGCCAATCAACATTGAGCTTTTTGAGAAATTTCATGTTGACTTCAGCCTTTACTTTTATGATCTTGCACTTTTTCAACTCATTGAGAACACCATTGAAAAGACCGTAGGTATCCTTGAGTGGTTCATCGGGTTCTTGCTTGAAATCTTCATAAAATCCTAGAGCCTTATTCAATTTAGTAACATCTGACATGTCATAACCTTCTTGTTGTCGTTTTATCTCATCACATATATCTTTTGCTGTGGTGTTGCTATCAACATTTTCAAACAACTCATACGGGATAGCTTGCATAACAATATTCTTTGCCTCTATGTCACCCTGAGCTCTCTCACGCCTATCACCAGAAAGTTCATAGACTGGAATTGGCATACCAGTATCTGGATGATAATCTACAACTGGACCATCTCTCAAAGAAGCCCATATGTACTTTGCTTTCTCACCCTTGTAGTCTATGTACTGAGTGATACGGTGAAGCCACTGAGTGTACTTGCCATCAAACAACACTGGAGGACAGGAATCTGATCCAACGATCAAAGTATCCTGAGTAGACATCTTGAAATTGAGGTAGATTTGGTAAAGATTCGGTATTACATAAATCTTGGATGAAAAATCACAACAATCTAACAAAAATGTCAGATTCGGTATCTGGTTCGGTACTGTAGCAGATTCGGTATAGATTCTTTACTGTAGCAGATTTGGTAAACCAGATTCTGTATCAAAAACTGATCAGAAATACAAGTAACACACCCAGATTCAGTATAGATTCGATAACCACAAGATTTGTTGCCTGAGAACACTTAAAACCAATGAATTAAGTGATACCGAGATCCTGATTCGGTATCTGACTCGGTAGTCAGATCTTGTATGAATTTGAATTTAAACACAATCCAATTCCTTTGAATTAGATTCTGTAACCTTGCTGCATAAGGAAACAAGTTAGTATCACATAAAATATCAAAGATACCGAATGTATGGAATACCGAATATCAACCGTAGCAGTTGACAATGCCGAGTCTAAGTATGAAAACTTAAAAATTCTACAGAATCCTTTCTCAAACCACACCAATTAGCTGCGTATGATCAAACCGAATGTGATAGAATCACAAACACACCACAATCTGCAACACTGATTGAGAATTAACAACTTTGAAGCAGATTCGATATGGCAGTTACGATACCAAATGTATATCAAATCTTCAAAACTTGAAGAATTGATGAAATTAAACCATTAGAAATGTGATTAAACACCTTACAATCACAACTGAAACCTCAAACCTTTACTAAAATACAGAATCAAGCTGGAATTGATGAATACCGAGAGTTTTAGCCATGAACTCTAAAAATCAACTTGATTCTTCATAATCGATGTTAAAAAGCTGTAATGATGATCGAAACTCTTTCTAATCAACCTAATACACCTTCGCTGAACTTATCACAAGAATCTGAATGTCAGATTATCAGATTCGATTATACCGAATCTGATTCAATATACCGAGAGTGCTCAGATTCTATAATCCTCAATCTCTGGATCGATCTAGTGATGTAATATCACTCCCTGGAAGCTCTGATACCAAATGATAGGTCAGATCATGTTGAGATTAGAAGAAAAGACAAGTTAGAATGAGATTCGGTAAAGATGAAGGAGACTCGGTATTAGAGAGAATCAATAAGATTTACATTCCACAGCTTCTAGAACTCATTTACAATCCAATGGCTATCTAATTAGGACTACTTAGGTTCCTTATATAGCCCTCTTCTAAGGAACCATCATTTAAGCTTATTTCACATTAACACTATACAACTCCGGGGTCCTAACATTACCGCAACCAGCGGTATCTCATACGCTCAACGTCCAAAATGCCCACTTAGGAAATACGGAAAAACACCATATATTCCTTCAAATTCTCTCGGCTACAACTCGCACAAGCTACATCCATAACTATATCACCCAACACAATCTACTAAACTCACTACGCCGTGAACCAAGTCTTTCATTAATCCAAATCGAGAAGGATTTATGCCGCGTCAAAACTCCGTATTCAACGACTCGTAAACCATCCAATCAAGAATGTTCTCAGAATCAAGAACCAACTTCCCCTGTTTCCACCACCGGGTCATTCCTTAAACGAAGAAATTTCAGTATCCCCAATTAATCACACTAGGGACACAAACTTTCCCATCAATCGATCCGAACACGACCATCAGTCTCTAGATTAATCCAAGACGACAATAATACACCACGAGTTAGACGAAACACCAATACTCGATACAGGGTTTCTCCCCTAAACCCTCCAACACATCCTTACAATTGCGGCTTCCTAGTACTAGCATGGAAACTATTCGTGTACTAGAATCCCGTCAACAACGAATTATCACCCCAACAATTCGCAATTCGTCACGCGACCCACAGAAATATCCACCAACGCCTGGTGAATCCTCTTGCCTCGACCATTCGTTAAGGATGGCCTCAACATTTCAATGCAACTAACGGGTCGCATCACTAAGGAACACACCCTCGCAAACAAACAACATCCGCACGTCTCTATGTGAGACAATCAGAATAGGTACCCTCCGCCTCACAATCGCCCATAAAGTGGAATAATCCACTGACGATCTCCACGATCACGTTTCCCGACAGGGAAAATGCAGTATTCACCACGATATCGAACTCGTTCCCATTCAATAATCTTGTCCGAGTTTCACGACAACCCAGATTTTCACTACGAGAGCACCCACAATGACAGCTTCATTTTCTCACTCCGAGACCTCAAGCTTCACATTTGGTCTCATACCGCACATTGGTACTAAACGATCACCGTACATAAGGAGAGTTACACTTCCCTCGATCCCATCATCACAATCTTCACACATAACATTCTGGAATTGTAACCCACAATCGTAATGCACGATCTCGAGTCGACATCAATAACCCGTCACTCTTTCTCGTTAGGAACTACGAATCCCTATTGAGGCCTAGCACGGTACACACCGATACTTTAGTATACAATACACCACCGGATCTTCCTCGGGCGGCAGTAAAAACTCCCCCACTTAGGATTCATCTCCACATTCTCACCGCCAGGAAGATAGCATCTCGCGGAATAGTCATTCCATGACACACATGATCATTCTCACTGTTGGTCATAAACACCAAATCACCGCAAATTCACTTTAGGCTCGCAGAGCCGTCATACACAATCACTTGAAATGCCGTACACACGACGACATCGCACCTTCATACCACAAATCACAATCAACTGCGTTAATCGTTCGCAAAGCGAACTCCACCAAAGTCCCACATATGTCCATATGCCTAAGCATATGCCACTCCGATTAATAAGTCATGCTTCTCAGTCGAGATCACGCGGCCATCTACCCAACGAACCTTTTTCAATAATTGTTCACTCTCATGGAGAAGAGTGATCAATCCAACATACACAATAATTGCGTCGACCGCAATATCAACACTTCATCATATCCTACGACCTAACCGTCCATTACTCCATCACCGGCTCACCGATCATCTTTACTCATCTAACACTTAAGAGCAGCAAGATTCGCTCATCCGTCACTTCATAAGAAGTATTTACCTCAATAATTTTTAAACTTCGACACTCACAACCGTCGAATTACCATACACGTCGATCACTATTATAATCTCATATGCTTCCAAAGGTATCTCACGGTCACCCTAAGTACAAAGTGATCACACCATCACCGGATTTGAACATCACACTAGCAGTAATAAGGGGGCACCTGACGCAGTGTCATGCAAACTCCCACCGTAGTCTACCGATTTTCAGAAACTCGATCCTTTGGGTCCATATACCCAATGTCACCCATCTCTCCACATTAATGACCCGAAGTCATACCTACCTGACAAACTTTACGGTTTATTTGTCTTATCAAAAGTTCCTAACGATCACACGCTACCCGCAATTTCCACAAGGCCAAACGATATAACCTAACGAAGCCCTTCACCAATCACTAAGGAGATGCTCTGGAACACCAAGTCTTACACCCTTCCCCATAACGGCACAACCACAACTACATGGGATATTCCGTTAGGAAGGTTCCCCTATAATCCACAACACACTAACACGCTAACGCAACCGTTGTCATATGGGTCCCACTCCCATGAGTTTAACGACTCGAAGACTCCTCAATTCGCAAATTCCAAAGCGACCCACAACTAGAATCCTTACACAATTCTCTAACCACACACTTACCGAGTGTAACCCAATTCTACAATCATTAGACATGTTACATTCCATTACGGGACTTAAGTCTTCGTCGCGCACACACTCACTAATCGGTCATCGTAGTTACGATGTGTAACTACCAGTGTTGTAAAAAACGGCCAAAACGAGCGCCGCAACAGATTTGCCTTAGTATCGTTGCAATGGGCCTTGAAATGGCAAAAAAGACGGTCAACGCTTAAAAATCGGTCATCAACGCTAAAAAATGGTCAAAGATGGAAAAAAACGGAAAAAACAGTCAAAGACGGAAAAAACGGTCAAGTTTATATATATATATATATATATATATATATATATATATATATATATATATATATATATATATATATATATATATATATATATATATATATATATATATATATATATATATATATATATATAAGTCAACGTTAGTCAACATCCATTTTGACCCCGTTTTTTCCGTTGCAACGTTTTGAGGTCGCTAACGTTTCGGCCGCGTCTCACGTCTTTTTCAACCTTGGTAACTACAACCAATGACAATCTCGATAGTGCACCCACTACTTAGGGTGACTAAGCATGCACCAAACTCGTGAGTTTCGCTCACTCACCTTAACTAACCGAATCCACCGTAACACTTCCCGACTAACAATGAACCCAATGCGACAACAAGCACATCACCCGAGACAACTATATCCTTGGAACCAATAAAAGATTCCTAATTCGTCCCGATTCTACCCCAACCATGCCACGTTTCCTCCGTTCAGTACTCGTCATGTCATGCTTGCTGTCAAGATACACTTTCGTAATAATGGTGATCAGTCACTATTACAATTGCGTACCTTACCATTTCCACATGTTCACGCAAAGTACTTTACCCGGACTAACGCCACATTCACACAAAATAATACGTGATAACTCCCAGTACCCGAATGGCCAAAGTCCTTACCGTGAACTTGATCACTCAAATAGCCAAACATGTGAATCTCTCCAATAGATTCTTCTCTAGGACACTGCACCAATAGATACCTGTATATATACATATATACAATATAATAATAGATATACACATGTACACCGCAACCACAAGTCAACCTACAACCTAGGTGACTACCACTAAAACAACGTTCAAGTTCGCCTACTTACATTAGGCACTAGCAATCTAAGGCACTAATTTACTCACAAAATAAGGCCCCACGTAATCCCACATTGGACAAGCACAAGTCCTAGTTAGTCACCTACTCTAAGGCACTAACAAATCTCAATCCGACCCGTATTCTAACAAGTTCCGCAAATAACACACCACTGTCAATAAGTCTAAGACTAGGCACCTACTCCAAGGTTACCTAATTCCCTTAGACTATGCTCTGATACAACTTATAACGACCCCAAAACCGTTTACCAAAAATGAAGCACTTTTTTTTTAAATAACATTCAGATAAACTTCCAGGTGACACTAAACTTTCAGGTGAACTTTCAGATGACGCTAAACTTCCAGGTGACACTAAACTTTCAGGTGAACTTTCAAGTGACAGCTTTCTAATTAAAACTTCCAGGTGAAACTTTTGATCTATTTGAGTTTGCAAAAAGGTTTCAACAACCCGTATAACCAAACGGTGTAATTTCGACCCAAAAATACTTTACACGAGTTATGACTCTATAACCCAACCCGATACCAAGAGCATAATCCCGGGGAACAAACCCCCAATTCGCGTTCAAATATTCAAAAGCTAATCCTCCAAGCTTAAGCAACGTCTATCAACCCTAGTCTAGCAACTAGGTAAACTCTGCATCAACGATACCTATTAAAAGGTAAACAACGAGAGGGGTAAGCAAAAAGCTTAGTGAATGCAATAATTATACATATACATATATAATATACCTACTTGCAAACACTTACACAAATACCATATACGAGCTAGCAATTCAACAACCATTCAATCACAATGCATAAACTAAATATCCGCAATTCATAATAAGCTAGCATCATCAATAGCATATAGTTCGCAATTTAATATGCTAAAACTATAACACATAACCATGGTTAACCAATCGTACAAGGGAATGGTGCACGCGAAAGACCATCGGAGTTCACAACATCCATTAGTGTACTTAACACCGCGTATCACTAACTCCCGGGTGGCATCTTAACACCTCGATACTTCACCCTGGGTGGCATCTTAATACCTCGATGCTTCACCCGTCAATATACTTTCCGGAGTGGTATCTTAACACCTCTTCACTCCCGAGTGGCATCTTAACACCTCGATACTTCACCCCGAGTGGCATTTTAACACCTCGATGCTTCACCCGTCAAACATTCTGGAGTGGTGACTTAACACTTTGATACTTCACTCGTCACGTGAAACGTGGTGTCTTAGCACCTCGACACTTCACATTTCACGCTACACAAATAAATACATCATATACATACACATATAATTATTCCACTCACCTCGAAATGCCTGCACAAGTCATGTATGTAAATCGCCTCCAAACGTAATCGAACAAGTTTTTTTTACCTATAATACGCATATAGGTATACAAACGATCAACATACATTCTCCACAAGAGTATTCGACGCCAACGCCCTTAACCAAGGGTTTATACTTACCTCCACACACCACCCATTTAGACACCTAAAGTGGACTTCACCAATTACCACTATGGGTGGTAATTTTGACCCATTCAAACAAGTATAACTTAACCCAAATTATACTTGATACCAATTAGACCAACTTAGGTCTTAACACTAAATTACTACTTAGGTAGTAATTATTCCAAACGCCATTTACACCAAAAACCCCAACACGTGCAATATTGACCCATTTTGACATAAGTCCCAAAAATGCCCAAACTAACCAATAATCACCAACACAAGTGAAAATATCCCTAATACACCAATTAACCTATTTAATCAAGTACTCAAGTATCCATTTCACAAAACTTGACCAAATTCTCAGTTTGACACCAAATCAAGTCAACATCCAATTTTGACCAAAATCAAACTCTTTAACACACCCAAATCACCACTATACCACCAATTGATTAACAACACTATCAAAGGTTGACTTTAGATCATAAACCTAGACATCCACAACAACTTCACCTCTTTGAGGCATTTTATCAAAAACCTTGTGTGCATGACTTCAAACTTGTTCTTATGAACATCAAATTCACCATTACTCATCCAATCTAGTGATTATCACTAAAATCCAAGACAAATACACCCAAATTCGTTATTAAACCATAAACCCACAATATTAGGGTTCTTAATCACAAGCTTGCCCCAAAACCCCCAAATTTCATAAGAAATGGGTTTTATAACTCATCACCAACATAAACCCACCAAAACCCCCAAATTTCATAAGAAATGGGTTTTATAACTCATCACCAACATAAACCCTAACCAAAACAAGAATCAAACAATGAAAATCAGAGTTAGAACTTACCATCACCATCAAAACGTAGCTAGAAGGAAGATCAATGACTTTAACTCTTTCACCATGAAAGGATTCAAGCTTCATCTTCATAATCTTGAGCTTTCTCACTCTAAAAGCTCTTCCTCTCTCTAGAAATGGATGAGAAGATTTGTGTGGATGTTAAAATGAGGATAAGATAAGGTTTTAGCCATATTTGTAGCCTCAAAACCGGACCCTACGCGAAATACCCAAAATGCCCCTTTCTAATTTTTAATTAAAACAAGGGATCTGTATCAGACAGGTTTTGCACGGAGCGCAGGCAGCCGCGCGGCGCGCGTTTTAGCTGAAAAGAAATCAGGGTCTTACAATTCTATTAATCTAAGAGGTCTACTAAAACGAAGTTTTGGTTCTTACTGCTATTTCCCTGATATTTCGGCAACAAAGTCTCACACGAACTATTCAACAAACCAAGTGGCCAGATCGACTACGGAGAGGCGGGAGCCTTTTGGTTCTGATATAATTGGATACTGTTCGGAAAATCCAACAAGCAAGTCCGTGTATAGTTGTCTTTCCTAGACACCACTATAAGCTCGTTAAAAAATTTTGATATGAAACCGTATCGACTAATATCAGTTCCCCGGCAGCGGCGCCAAAAACTTACTCGTCCTATGATGTGGCCAAAACGGACAGTTTAATTTGCGACGGTTTCGTTAAGTCGCCACCCGTCTATCAAGGTTCTTCACAGGAGGACAATGTTTTGAATTTATAATATGAAGGTCTTAAATCTACTACTTCTACCTAAGGATGAGTAAGGGAAGTATGACCTATGGTCGTTCATTTTAAGAAGACAACATAATCGAACCTTTCGCAGTAGTAAACACTTTTAGACTTGTAATTTCTACGGAGTAGTGTTGGGTTTATTTTGGGTTTTTCTATCTTTTAAGACAGATAAATAAAGGAAATCGATAAAGATAAAATTTGTAATTCAGATAAGATTAAAAGCAAGTGCATGTTATGATTTCGTTAGTTACATAGCTGAAAATATATGGCGTCGGCTCATGAATGGGTGATGACCTTAAACCCGTTACACTGGACCTACCACCCCTGTCAGAACATTGACATGTCACTGGATAAATACGTTAGGCTTGAAGATTCTAAATAGACAGCAATGTCCCATACCCCTGATGCCCGAGAAACATGAACTACATGCAAACATTGACGGCTCATGAAACAACCCAACCCGTATTCAACAAGACAAATTTTTTTTTATATTTATAAACCATTAACGCCCAATTAAATGGTTACATAACATAAACCGTTCCATACAACCCGTTTAAACCAATACAACAAGTTTAATGTTTACAAAGAAGGCACGAAGGCCCTTAATCAAATGTGATGTAAGTTCGACCCATTAACATGATAGTTTTAATCCAAACAACACCCGAGTATGGTTTGGGGCTAAACTACCCAAAACGCTAGGTCGACTTCCAAAAGCTTCAACAAGCATCCAACATGGAGAAACTAGTGCTCAACAACCCCCTTCCCTTTCTCCGCACCTGCATCTAAAAAGTAAATAACGATAGGGGTAAGCTAACGCTTAGTGAGTGCAATAAGTATACACATGCATACATAATATACCTACTTGCTATCACCTACTCACACACCACAAACATGCTAGCAATATAATATTAGCATACGAACTCCAAATAAATGCTAATAACCTCCAAAACCGCAACTAGCATAAACAATAGCATATACTCCAAATATATATAATATGCTACACTACAACACATACACGAACTATCTGGTTAACCATACATACGTCATGGTGCTACCGGCTCTGTGGTTCACACCATACGTAATGCTATGACGCTACCGGCTCCGTGTTTTATGTCACTACGCATTCGAGTCATACTCTTTTATAGTACTACCGGCTCCGTCATTCATACTTCGTTGCTACCGGCTCCGTGGTTCACACCTAATTTTATAGTTCTACCGGCTCTGTGGTTCACACTTTGATGCTACCTGCTCTGTGGTTCACATCATAACATGTGCACCATGATGCTACTGGCTCCGTAGTTCACATCATAGCACACTCGCACACACTATGGCACTCCCGGCTTCGTGAGTCATACCATAGCATACAAATAAATATACTATATACATACATGCATAAATATCCCACTCACCTTAACACCACGGTGATGATTATAATCCGCACGCCTCAAGCGAAGTACCTAATACATTAAGTACTCAAATCAACATACAAACTTGTGGAGCTAACCACCAATACATAACTCTTGAGCATTTAATGACCCAAACGCATTAAATGGCTCACTTACACCAAAACCGCCATCAATGGCCAAGACTTATTATAAATCACTAAAAGGTAGTGATTAAAGTCTACTAACACCAAATAACACGAATTATGGGTATCTCATACCCATCTTACCCAACTAGGTCAACAATAGCCCATTTACCCCATTTTAACACTTAGACTTACAAATTTTGGCCAAACTTAACCCATTAACAAATCTTTCATCATTTTACAAGTGTATTAGTGACTAACAACACAATTAACATTTACAAACCTCAACTTACATGACCAAACCCTAGATTATAGCTATTAGGGTTTTCCTTACATCAATTTAACCCAAGTCTCCCCATTTATCCCCTAAATTGGTCTTACAAGTCCCAAATGAACAAACCCTAACCATAAATCAATTAAAACTCAAAACACGGAGTTAAGACTTACCAATACTATCACGACGTAGCTAGAGACGTAAGGAAAAACTTTAAAACTCGGGCTTAGGCAAGATTCCTTCTTCTTCTTCTTCCCCAAAATGAGCTTTCTCTCACTAAAACTCCAACTCTCTCTCTAGAAATTAATTGGTGAAGGTGAAAGAGTGTTTAAAGTGCTAGGGATAAGCTTGGATCAGCCTTTAATTCCCCAAAATCGACCACAAGTGAAAAGACCAATACACCCCCAAAAGATGCCATTAAAATGGACTTAAAAGTCATTTCAGCGACATTTGTCGCGTTTCGCGACACTATGTCGCATTTCGCGACACCAATACGCGACATCCCTGCTTTATACGCGATAAAAGGACAGAAGTCATCATCAGAAGTTATCGCGTTTTGACCATGTTTGTCACAGATCGCGACACACCAGAACGCGACAAACCCCCTTCAAACTCGACAGTTTTCCTGATGTACTCCAATTTCACTTTTAAAACATCCCAAAGTCCAACATGGTCAACTCATTACATCCAAACTATCAAATACTCATTCTTGGACTCCGTAGGATGCCACAAGCGTCATGTTTAGAAAAACGGGGTGTTACAACTCTCCCCCACTTAAATTTTTGCACGTCCTCGTGATCCGCACCAAAACTAGAAGTTAAGCACTTCTCCCTCGAACATTTCCATTTCCAACACGGAGTCACGCATGTAGTAAATCAGACATCCGAATTCCCGCTTCGTACACTAACGCATCATATTACAACAACCATACTTTATGATCCCATTTAACCAAAATTTCCACCACTCACTCTGGAGTACACCGTGGAAACTTAATATTCTTCAAATGGCCTTATCATTCCACTATTTTTTTTAACGATATCAGTTAATCAACCCACGAGATAAAACAATCGCAACCGTTTGCTCCTACGCCGAGTATCCAAAATCGTACCATACACCTTACAATAGCCTTAAAATTAGAACAATTTACCGACAATTATCATCATCGCGCCCTTACATCGTGGAACATTCGGGAATCATCCAGACGCTTTTCGAAAATCTCTCGTATCCGCCATTCAGAAACCTCGCCATTCCAACTCATGTAGCAAAATATCCTTCACAATTTATTCCAAAGTCCAACTTGGGACTTCTCCGAAGACCATCGAAGTCTTCCTTCCCTAATTAAGCGACACCCGTTCGCCCATCACGTCTACTAGATAGGGATTATTTGGAAATCTCCGGTACTTACTCCCCCACTTCGGGTTCTAATCCCATATATCCACCGCTAAAGTGATAACATTTCGCGAAATCTTGACTTTACACAAATCCACATGACCGGTCTCGACGATGGTCATACTCAACGGTTTTTCGCTGACCCATAACAAGGTATTTGAACCTCGATCCTTCAAATCGGTCAACGCTAATGCCCACTAAGCACCGTAGTACACCACAGTTGTATCTTCGGGTTCCTCATCGGTACTCAAATACAAAGTAATCACACTATCGGAGTGAAGCATCTCACTAGCAGGTATAAGGAGGCACCTGACGCAGTGTTATGCAACTCCCATTATTACCACCGAGTCTCAAGAGATCGACCCTTACGGGGTCTACTCTCGGTGTCACGCGTCTTCTGACTACTCGAATTCACGCAATTTCCAAGGACTTTACGGCTCAGCGCCCGTAACCTTCTAGCGACACCCGCTAGTCTTAATTCATCCGGATCGCACCACTAGCCTATTAATCTTTCAGCTCAACACTAAAGAGATGCTTGGAACACCAAGGCTTTTACTCTTCCAACTTCGTCATAAACATCATCACGGTTACCTTCTCACATAAATTCTATGAACACTCGCTAAACGCACCGCATCAAACAGCAATTGTGGTTAACAAAAATGCCTCTCTAATGGCATACCATACATACACCCGAAAATCATAGAAGAAAAGAGTGGCCGTCAAGAGCGTACCACACTCGCCACATCGTATCCAAGCCAACGAAAATCGAACCACCAATTAAAATGTATATACCTCCTAGCATGTTAATATCGTCAAACGTACAACTACACTCCGATTACGCCCTAATTGGTTTCACCATAAACCTCAACACAATCGACAAATCCTACGGGTCTCACTCGAACGAGTTTAACGACCCAAAAGCCACAACATAAAAATCCTAGACAACCAAAGACTCAAACAAATGAGTCAAGGCACAACACATCGACCTATACGACCAATCTCCTCATCGATCATAGCCCACGAATTCTCGCGAATTCCTTTTACCATAACGTCGACGCTCACTGTCACCCGTTGGCGTCAACTAAGCAACGACCTACCTCCAACAAAACTCGTACCTTGTATATCAAAGATGCCGCTACCCGCAGGGTAGACTTTCCAACTTGGGAGTTCACTCGACTCATTGTACCTAAATTTGTCCGACCGACAATACACCTATGCTTATTTTCTGGGGAAAATAGCGAACAATGTTACTTAACAATTGCGTCACCCGCATCTTCGCCATCAACCATCGTCCTTGACCTATTCGACCGTCAAGTCCATGTCCACATTCCCGACGATCTTGCACAACCATCTCGTAAAAGGGAGATGAAAATTTACCAGTCTAGTACCTCACGATTCGCACGTCACATCACATTATTCCATTCGTCCCGTGCTACCAGTCTTACAACTAAATAACTTCGATTATACCCAACCTATGAACCTTATGGTTCTTCAACTTCCGACACCATAACGAACACGCGTTAACAACCCAACACTAAAGCCCATTAGTATATGTTGGTAAAACCAAACCCCTCACTCCACCCTTAGAATGTTTAGAAACTTAAGTCCTTGGCCCTTCATCCGTCAATCCGACCGTCAATCGTAGGGTAATTCCATTAGGAATGCTACCCATAATAATACTGTGTACTAACACAATGCACTCGACCCAGGTCACAACATCACGAGTCAACGACTCAAGCATCACCCCGGTGCACCGTCACCAAACTCACTAACAAATCAAATCATCACCGAGTTCACTAACTCCGGACCCTTATGGGTACTAATTACATACACGTTCACTCGAGACTAGTTAGATCTCAAAACGAGAGTTAAGTCTTCTAACACATACCCGAATCCATCGACACTCAACAAATAATCATAAATCATTTTGTATCAAAAACGAAAGTACCTGAAGCAGCATCGTTGGACTTTCGTGCTTCACTATCCATCGAATACTCTTGCTATAACCTCTTAACCCGATCGGCAAACGATTCAAAACACATAGACTTTTGGTGTCCCTCCTTCTGGCAAATAAAACACTTGATCGTGCTTAAAGGTATACTCGCACAATCCCGTGCCAAATGACCTCTATGTAGACAATTATAACACGTAGGCGCGAAGTCTTCCAACTCGCAAATCCGTTTAACAACCAATTCGGGACACTCTGACTTCTGGTGCCCTTCCTTCCAATAGTAAAAACATATAGTCTTGCCCGACGGACACTCGCGAGACTTATGTCCCTTTTGACCACAATTGTAACATTTTGACATACTGGATCCCGACACTCCCTTCACCATGCTACTCGTGCTCTCCAATACGCTCTTACCATGATCATTAAACATCTCGGACACTTCACCCTTTGGCGTCCCTCTTTTTGACACTTAAAACATGTGTCGTTGTAAGAAGGTGTATTTGGGCAATCGCCCGACAAATGACCTCTTTTTGCACAATTATAGCACGTAGGTTGTGACGATCGCTCCAAATCCATATGGACAATACGTCATTCATTGATTTCATTGCGAGGTATTTGAGCTCTATATGATACGTTTTGTAAACATTGCATTCTTTTGAAAAGGCACACCATAAAAGAATATTTAAATCAAAGGTTTTCGACATCTGATGATTTCTACATATAGACAATCACCGTAAATAATAGTTTACAATAGTACTTCTGTTGACAATGCAGTCAAAATAAGATACATGGTGATGATTTGGTGAATGCAACGTTTCCTTGAAAAATATGCCATGTACGACTCCATGCACATAGCTTGTCTAACATATAAGCAAACAGTGGAAGACTTCTAGGAAACCTGAGAATAAACATGCTAACAAGTGTCAACACAAAGGTTGGTGAGTTCATAATTTTAGTGTTTCGCATAATCTGTATATAAAGGTGAATCACAAGATTTCAGTTGTTTCATCCAGAAACGTTTATCAAAATATTCTACAAAATTGAGCACCCTGGTAACTAAACTTAACGTATATATAATTTATACCCTTTGTATCATCTTAATAATACACGCAAACCAACGTGTACGCTTCTCAAATAGCATACGTCCGTTAAAAGGCTAGTGCACTAGCTCGGACGGGGATATCAAGCCCTATGGATCCATATACAACTACTCGCACCCACCAGTTCTTATAACTGGCAGTTACTAGATACTAAAGCTAAGGGATTTTCGGTTCAAACTCAGTGTAGAATTTAGTATGTACTTGTATCCATTGCGTTTAAAGTAAAGTGTATGTATTCTCAGCCAAAAAATATAGATTGCAAAAGCAATTAAAAAGGGAGCATATGAAACTCACCTTAGCAGCATATAAAGTCGTTCACCAAAATGTGACTGAAACTCGGATTACCAAATAACCGTAGATCTCAACCTAGAGAACATATGTTGGTCAATAAATGTCTATCAAGCTAGGTCTGGTCATAGTGCATCACAATCCTAATGCTCAAGATCGACATAAAAAAGTTATCCAAATTCGTTTCAAAAAGTCAATTTTGACAATAGTTCAACAAAACGAGACATACCTTATATAAGGAGTCATTTGCTCGGTTGGTAATATTCAAAAATCCATTTTATCAATCTCGTAAACAAGTTGTTTAAATCTCAATTACAGATTGAAAAGCAATTTCAATTAACGTCAATCATAATTCAGTTGATCATATCTCTTAATCCGTTCATCAAAACTATTTGATATCTAAATGAAAAGTCATTGATTTTTCGCC
Source organism: Rutidosis leptorrhynchoides (assembly GCF_046630445.1). Classification (NCBI taxonomy): domain Eukaryota; kingdom Viridiplantae; phylum Streptophyta; class Magnoliopsida; order Asterales; family Asteraceae; genus Rutidosis; species Rutidosis leptorrhynchoides. Next base: position 541,658,798 of record NC_092334.1, read on the forward strand.
AGCTTTCCAAAAACATGCATATCATATACCTTTTATTAGTAATATATGTATTTAATTCGTGATTCATTATAAATTGTTTAACGATGAAATTTAGCATACTGGCATGCCTAAACATATATACTCGAGCACTAGACATTGATACACAATTAATATATAAAAGATAAGATATGAATGCTTACGTATCAATATTGTGATTTCATATTGCAGGAAAGTACGTAGACACAACGAAGATGATAAACACTAGGTTTGACTCAAAAATATACCCCCGAACATTACCCATAACCTCCTTGGCAATAACCCATAATTTCCTTAGCTCTATCCCGCTCGAAAACCCATTTCAAAAGTGACCCGCTCTTGGCCTCGTCGTAGTATTTTATGTACTAATACTACTAATAATAATAGGATTAATAATAATATTAATCTTATTAATAATAATAATAATAATAATAATAATAATAATAATAATAATAATAATAATAATAATAAATTAAATAAAATAAATAATATACGGAGTAATGATGGTGTAACACTGAACCGAAATTAGATGCTTTTATAGGATGTGGCCTGCAACAGTACCCCATGCGATCGCATAGGGTTTAGCCTCCTTGGCCATGCGATCGCATGGCTAGAGGATCCAGCTCACAAATTTTTGTCTCGTTGTTTGTCGACATATTATTTAATTATAAATATAATATAATTAATTTATATAATTAATTATATATTATATTAAATTCACGTGCATAGTGGACTTGTAATTTTTATTCCGATAAGTCGTACGTTGTCACTCGACTTATGCCCCGGTTCCGGTTTCTCGAACGCATTTTTGTACGCTTAGAAAACTAATACTTTACGTTTCGTGACACGTACCTTTGTCAAAATATAGCCTTAAATTATCCATAAACTGTACCACTCAAAGTATATCTTAAACTTTCGAGTGTTTTGGTCATTTACTTCTATAAATCATTGTCTCGTAGTATATACATATACATATATACATTTTAATTTTAAAATAGTGTTTTACTGTAGCAAAGTTACTCTAGAAAATAGTGATTTTTGAAAACACTGTAGCTTTTCGGGTACTGTAGCAATTAGAAAATACTGTAGTAAATTAGTGTTTTACTGGTTCATCTTAAATGTTTTAGTTAACTTATCTAAATATCAATCAGATAATCAAACCAATAAGGTTAATGCACAATATCATTTTCATAACACTTTGTTACATTTTCAAGTTATAGTATATATATGTATCTATTTACATATAATTGTTCGTGAATCGTTGAGAACAATCGAAGGGTATTTGAATAGTTCAAAATTTTGAGATTCAACTTCATAGACTTTGCTTATCGTATCGGAAACGTTAAAGATTAAGTTTAAATTTGGTCAGAAATTTCCGGGTCATCACATAGGTACATAACCTCCCTTACTCCTCTTTTTCACGTTCTCTACACCCTCAGGCGTACTCCTAGCCCTCTTACCAGGAGCGCCATGTGACTCTAACCTTGAAAGTACTTCTTCATCACCACTACCTTGAGGTTCAAGAAACCTCTTTTCCAACTCTTCCCTTACGACCTTAGTCACTTGGTCTCGGACCATCTCGGTTACTAGTCCCTCGAACGACTCTTGGACAACTTGTTTAATCTTGTCGGCGAAAATTGAGATATAGCGTTCGAACTTGGCCTCAATCCTTAACTATATTTCATCCTTCCCTTCTTGAGTAGGCACGTCCATTCCATATCCATCTTCCGTCTTCATTCTAAGGAATGCAAAAACGATTAAACCACGAACGCATATAAATTCACTCGCGCCACAACGCCCCATCTTACTCAACAATCGCCTTACATCACTCGTTAGACCCGATTTGCACCCTTAACAATGGTAGCTAGTCATTACTACGCGAGCACACCGCATCTACTCGTTAGTACCACGACCATCTTGCTTGATGATTGCAAACACAACACAAACAATTAATTACAAGGTTAGTTCACCTAAACCTAGGCACCAACCAAAACCCGGTTCGACCCGAAATCCTACAAGTCCCGCATAAAGCGCACACACAATAAAGTCTAAGTCTAGGCACCTATCTCAAGTCATCTAAATCCCTTAGACCATGCTCTGATACCACTTGAAACAACCCAACTCGTATTCAACATGACAATTTTTTTTTTATAAACCATTAACGCCCAATTAAATGGTTACATAACGTAAACCGTTCCATACAACCCGTTTAAACCAATACAACAAGTTTAATGTTTACAAAGAAGGCACGAAGGCCCTTAATCAAAGGTGATGAAAGTTCGACCCATTAACATGATAGTTTTAATCCAAACAACACCCGAGCATGGTTTGGGGCTAAGCTACCCAAAATGCTAGGTCGACTTCCAAAAGCTTCAACAAGCATCCAACAAGGGGAAACTAGTGCCCGACAACCCCTTCCCTTTCTCCGCACCTGCATCTAAAAAATAAACAACGAGAGGGGTAAGCTAATGCTTAATGAGTGCAATAAGTATACACATGCATATATAATATACCTACTTGCAATCACCTACTCACACACCACAAACATGCTAGCAATATAATATTAGCATACGAACTCCAAATAAAAGCTAATAACCTCCAAAACCGCAACTAGCATAAACAATAGCATATACTCCAAATATATATAATATGCTACACTATAACACATACACGAACTATATGGTTAACCATACACACGTCATGGTGCTACCGGATATGTGGTTCACACCATACGTAATGTTATGACGCTACCAGCTCCGTGGTTCACGTCACTACGCATTCGAGTCATACTCTTTTATAGTGCTACCGGCTCCGTGGTTCATGAAATGACCCGTCCTAATCCATCTGGATGAATACATTACATTTGGTTACATCGCGAGGTACTTGACCTCTATATGATACATTTTACAAACATTGCATTCGTTTTTAAAAGACAAACTTTCATTACATCGAAAGTTGATGGCATGCATACCATTTCATAATATGTCCAACTATAGTTGACTTAATAATAATCTTGATGAACTCGATGACTCGAATGCAACGTCTTTTGAAATATGTCATGAATGACTCTAAGTAATATCTCTAATATGAGCAAATGCACAGCAGAAGATTTCTTTCATACCTGAGAATAAACATGCTTTAAAGTGTCAACCAAAAGGTTGGTGAGTTCATTAGTTTATTATAATCAATCATTTTCATCATTTTAATAGACCACAAGATTTTCATTTCCATTTCTCATAAAAATACGTCCCATGCATAGAGATAAAAATAATCATTCATATGGATTGAACACCTGGTAATCGACATTAACAAGATGCATATAAGAATATCCCCTATCATTCCGGGAAATCCTTCGGACATGATAAAAACGAAGTACTAAAGCAGTTCAAATTCTCTGACTGGGGCTTGTTAGTTCTCATAGATCTATCTTTAGGATTCGCATCAATTAGGGTGTCTGTTCCCTAATTCTTAGATTACCAAACTAAAAAGGGGCATATTCGATTCGATAATTCAACCATAGAATATAGTTTCGATTACTTGTGTCTATTTCATAAAACAGTTATAAAAGCAGCGCATGTATTCTCAGTCCCAAAAATATATATTGCAAAAGCATTTAAAAAGGGAGCAAATGAAACTCACAATACTGTATTTTGTAGTAAAAATATTCATACGACGGTACTGAACAATGCAGGGTTGGCCTCGGATTCACGAACCTATATCATATATAAATATATATATATATATATATATATATATATATATATATATATATATATATATAATTGTATGTGAACAAACTCATATATTATAACTTATATTATATATTATATATTTAATTTTGTGTATATATTTAAAATGATTAATATTTATATAATTAAATTATTATATATTTGGTTAGTATTATATTAAAAATACCTAATTTGTTATATATGGATATTTATATGAAAATTGTTATTATGGTTAATACATACCCATATGTAATATTACTTATAAATATATTTTCATATACATTATATTTAATCAGTAAAATAATTAATAATGGTAAATAAAAGTTGTATTTGATTAATATGATAATATTAGCAATAACAATATTGATAGTAATGATAATAATAATAATAATCGTAATAATAATAATAATGATACTAGTAGTAAAAATGATAATAATAATAATAATAATAATAATAATAATAATAATAATAATAATAATAATAATAATAATAATAATAATAATAATAATAATAATAATAATAATATAATAAAATGATAATTTTTGTAAAAATAATAATAATAATCATATTAATAATAATAATATTAGTAATAATAATAATAGTATACATAAACTAATACTAATAAAATTGAAATGGTAATTTTGATAAAAATGATAATTTTAAATATAATGGGACTAGTAATAATAAAAATGTTAATAATGATAATAATCACAATATTCATAAATTTATAGTATTACTCATAATATCATTTTTACATTATTTTCATTACAATATAATTTTAATCATTGCTTTGCTTTACGGTTCGTTATCTTTTATTCGTTCATCTCGTTATCGATAATGTAAAATCTTTTCTAAGTTCTAGAATTCATAATTTTAACCATAAATTAACTTGCACCTTATATTAACATTATGTTTATGATCAAAATTGTTACATTTAATCTTTTATCATAATAATCTTCATGATATATAACCATAATACTTTTATATTTCTTTTAATAATCATAATCATATTTATTTCCTAAGTTACTAATAATAATAATAATAATAATAATGATAATAATAAAAATAATAACAATGATAATAATAGTAACAATAATAAAAATAAATAAAAATAGGCTACCTCAAACAAATGAGTTCCAAAAAGAAATAACAGTCCATGCCGGGATTTGAACCTGAGACCTCATGCATACCCGACACCACCCCAAACCATAGCTCTGCGATTACCTTTCTGTTTATATTATGATTTTAATTTTATTTAAAACGATTTAAGTTTTCATTTTCCTCTATAAATCAACGACTGTGAATCGAAATTCCATAGCAGCAAACAAGATAAAACAAAACAATTTATAATGGTTGCTTTCAAAATAGACACAAGGAATATATATATATATATATATATATATATATATATATATATATATATATATATATATATATATATATATATATATATATATATATATATATATATATATATATATATATATATATATATATATATATATATATATATATATATATAATTAAACTGAAACAGCGGTATAACTCGATAGCAAACTCAAAATCAAATCACGAATTTAAAAACGTTTTAGCTCACGATTACAACACAAAAAATGTTTCAAATGATTCGTAGAAACTTTCTGAATATTTACTTAATCCATAAATAACAAACTGAGATTGAATTTCCCTAAGAACAGATAGTTGACTTTTACAATTTCAAACTTTGACTCAGAAATTCGCGATCAAAATAAGAAATTGGATCATGAAACTTTGCAGATAGTTTATTTAAAAGATTTCTAACCTAACTGCATTATTATTTTTTAAAATTGTTAAAAATTCAAAGGATTGCATAAAATACACACGAACAGAGGACTATCGGTGTTCTTCACTTTTCTATTTTAATTCACTTAAATAAGAGCTATTAAGGATGTTTGTATTTAATAATTGGTAATGTGGGTCATTTTGTATCATTCACAACAGGATTAGATTGGATTTTTTTAGCCTAAGAGAATCAACAGGAAAACTAATTCAGGACGAGATAAATAAAAAAAATTAAAAGTAGATGGCGACTTCTAACAGATTTATTGTGTAATGGAATGAAATTCGATCTCACCAGACAGAATACAAAATTAGGAGCAGGAGATGAGGAATTTTTTTAAAACCCTGATCGTGATTGATAAACAGTTTGGATAATTATTCAGTTTGTATATATAAATATAATATTAATAACTATTAAATTTAAATACATTAATAATAATACTGAATTATTATTAATATTAATAAAATGGTAATAAGGTTATATATAGTTATCATGATAATAATAATATTTAGAATAATTCCACTAATAGTTATAAAAAAATATGTTTAAATTATTAATGATAATATTAATAACTTGTATTAGTTTTATAATAATCTTTATATTATAAATAATGATTTTTATAGTAATGGTAATTATCAAAATAACAATAATAATTAAAATCATTAATTTTTAATACTATATATAGTAATACAGATATTATTAATGATAACCATAATATTATTAATTAACTGAATCAATCAATTTTTTTATGTGTGTGTGTGTATATATATATATATATATATATATATAATATTAATAATACTGATATTGTTATTTGTTATTAATAATAATAGTGAAAGTAATAACATTAATATAACAACTATAGTTTAACTTGTAATTACATATAACAAATTTCATATTATTATTTTTAATGCTACTAATACTAATAGTAATAATAATATAATAACTATAATTAAATTTGTAATCTATTAATATTAAGATTTATTAATTATGTAATATTATCTTATATAATAAAATATATTTAACATTTAATATATTTTATATATTGCAAATAATTATTAATATAAATCATATATATATTTATCTTATTCGTATCTTAACTATTTTATTTATTATTTTATCTTTTTAGTTCCGATTGATTAAAGTGTATCTCAAAATATTATATATAAACCCTTATATTTATATATATATATATATATATATATATATATATATATATATATATATATATATATATATATATATATTTACATATTTATTTACACACAATTGTTCGTGAATCATCGGGCACAGTCCAAAGGTAATTGATTTCATAAATATAGTTTCAAAATTTTTGAGACTCAACATTACACATTTTGCTTATCGTATCGAATTCATATAAAGATTTAAGTTTAAATTTGGTCGAAAATTTTCGGGTCATCACAGTACCTACGCATTAAAGAAATTTCGTCCCGAAATTTGAGTGAGGTGGTCATGGCTAACAATAAAAATGTTTTCATGACGAATATGAGTTGATAAATAGGGTTTTATCATCATTGAGTAATATGGATAAAACAATTCGATTATTCGAAGGGTACGAATGAAGCTATCATAAAAGAGTGAAATGAATAAATGCAGATTCGTCTTGTCTGGTGACGTAGTCACGGTTGATTTCTGGAAATCAAGGAATTTATAGGAAATCTTCGTAATAAGATTTGGTTCTTCGATAATTAAGGAAATTAAGATCATCTTTAGTTAAATGCGATAATCTGTTTTGATTATTCTGTCGGATATTTCACTATAAATCCACCCCGTTCATTTCTTTTATATTATGGAGTTCTATCCTTTTGTTTTCTCTTCCCGACTTTAAGTCAAACGAATAATGTTCTAGAATTCGTAGGTATGAAGTTTCGAATGAACATGACTAATGTTCTAAGAAAGATTGTAATAGCGTGATCTTGATTGGTTAACTTACCAGAATTCAAGAGAAAAGATAGGACTATCAAGAAAATATGTTCTTGATATGTTTAGAGATTAGATCGAATGTAAGAGTCGTGTAATATGGCACATGATGACGTTATAGTCTGTGAATCATCATGTTTCATTAGAAACTCAGCATGACTTACTGTAATATAATCACGTTGATCAAGTGTCATTATATTATACTAACTCATGCATCAATTTCCAACACTACTTCAAAAACATTCATATTTTAAATTCGAAGGTTTACAGAATATAGAAACTAAAATATTTTTCTTTTATGATATAACACAGATAGCGCGGAGAGATAATTAATATCGGACGAGAATATTTATGAAGATATCTTCAGAAATATTGAGGATATTTATAATGAAAGATACGATAATATCTTAGAATTTTAGAATCAAATTGTGATGAAGAAATTCATTCACGATGATTTAGAGCGATTGAGGAGCAAGATATTCGCTAAAGATTTCATCAGAATCAGAATCATCAGGATTCTTTATATACAAGTTTAGTCCTTGTGATTTTTCCACAGTCTCCTTCATAATTTCGCATAATCCTCTTTTTGGTACTAAATTTTCTATTGAGCGTTTCCAATACTCCATGCTTTATCATCAAACTTTCGACTGTTATGGTCATTTACAGTTTTTTCCTGCTTCATCAGAAATTTTCAAAATTTGGAGTATCGATTCGCAGACTGAGTGCTTTTCAGAGTTTCAGAATGGAAGGTCATAATTCTAAAAGATAAATGTTATATGTATACATATAACTGTTGATGTAGAAATGTCGCGAGATTCAAAATACTGATTGCTGATTCTCGGTAATTGGTATGGCTATTCTCGTTACAAAGTGCGGATGAGTATATGAATAGGTTTTAACGAACAAATATAATGGTTCTTCGGAGAGACTTAAGTCAACAGGTAATGAAGTTGCTGGTAAGTTTACTGCTAATATGGTGGAATATAAATGGTTCCCCGGTAACGATGGTGAAGGGGTAATTGTTATGATAAGGCTTATCCGAATGAAAAATTAAAGTTGATTTGCTGGAGCTGTGACAAAATTGGCTAATTTGGAAAGGGATTGTAAAGTTATTTTCGGTAATAACTACGCCAAAGGAGCTAGCACAGATACGTGTTAAACGTTTACTCAGGTTTCGAGTGTTTTCAGGTGCATAACTATATGCATAAATCTTTTCTTCCGTAGATGAAGTGTGGTTGGTTCATTCTCTCGATTGAGGTGTTTTCAAGAATCATGAAAGGTTTGAACGCAGATTGAAATTGTCAAGATACAAATGAGGTTTAAGATGAAATCAAGTGGCAAACTTGAAGAATTGTTTAGTTTCATATGTTATAATCAATATTTTAATTTATTTTAATTGTCCAATGTTGGTAGTCCACAGTTAGTAATTCAATAATTCATATATAGTTTAATAAATAATATTCGAATTAATTACAACGTATCGTGACCCATTGTATACATGTCTCAAACTCGATCACAACTCAAAGTATATATATTATTATAGAATCAACCTCAACCCTGTATAGCTAACTCGATCATTACCGCATATAGAGTGTCTATGGTTATTCCAAATAATATATATAGATGCGTCGATATGATATGTCAAAACATTGTATACGTGTCTCAATATTTAAAATGCGTAAATAACAGTATTTAAATGACGATAAATAAAGTGCGTAAAATAAATAACAGAAATTAAATGACGATAAATAAAATTGCGAGAATTAAAATTGCGATAAATAAATGTAATAAGGAATTAATAGTTAGCTAGGATTTTGTTAGCGTGGATTCTTAACAAAATTTCTCATAGTTGATTTGTTTGTTTCTAACAAATTTTATTTTGTCCAATGTTTTCTTCGTTATGCCACTTGTTGGATTCTGATGGTCGAAATCTAAATATGAAATTGAATGAAAATGGTTATTCTGCGGTGAACGGATACCTATATCTGTGAATGTAAGTAGGATAGTAAATGACTGCTGAATCAGATTGTGCAGTGTAACTTATTAATGTGAAATCTAAGTATTCCTCGGGTATTACCTACCCGTTAAAATATTTTCACCATTAACAGTTTGTACGAAAGAATTTTTAATTACAATTCTTATGAAAATATATATACATATATATTTTCTTCATATGTAATCATGGATTTAATGAGTTAATATGATATTAAACTCATCTGATTTACAGTTAGAACTAGAGTACATAATCTCTAAAACATTAGAGATTACATAATCATCATGTCGAACGAAGGTAAATGATGTAGAACGATGATTATACTCAAGGTACATAATGAGATGTTGAGGCATGTGATGTTGAAACTTGGTTTGTTGGTGGTACTGGTGTTGATGTGGGTGGTACTGTTGGTGCTGGTGATGTTGCTGAAGCTGGTAAGTTTTGCACCATATTCTCCAAATTGATTACTCGAACGCGAAGCTTGTTGACTTCTTCCATTATTCCGGGATGATTGTCGGTCAGAACGAGCGAATGAAAAAGGTTTAGAATTTGGAATATCATATAATCGTTGTGAGGTATCCTGGCAATGAGGGTGAATATGGTGTTTCATACAGGTTCGCCGGTAAGTGCTTCAGGTTCCTCGCCAAGAGGTGAATTCGGTTGGTGGAAGGGATCGTCTTCTTCGCGTCTCCATTGATTAAGTAGTCTACGAACCCATCTCCAATTCATCTAGAATAAATGATAGCTAATTGGTTGATCCATTCCGGTCACACTGCTTTCGGAGCTTAGGTGAACATCCATGTCGGGATAGCTGTCGGGTTCCGAAGAACTTGAACTAGTGGCGAGTTCTATTTCGTACGATTGAGTAAAGGGTTTTTCGATATGAAATGATTTTCAGATATCGGATGATATTCTAATTACATAAAATACCTATACATAGCACAAAAGATTTCGTAGATTATGGAGGAATTTACGGAATATGTCAGGCAAAGTTTACAGTAACAGATACGCTAAGATATGAATTAGCAGATACGCCAAGATATGAATTTTGTCTATACACTATTCATGCAACCAATGCAGTAAGATGTGTCTAGACTAAGAGTGATAAGCAAGTGATTCCCTAAGAATGAATACCAAGTAGTTTTCGACACAAAATGATAAGCAAAACTTTTGACATGCGGACACGGTCGAAGTCCAGACCCACTAATGCATCTAAACCACTATTAGTTAGACACACTAATGCAAGACCTGGTTCGCTAAGACCACCGCTCTGATACCAACTGAAATGACCCGTCCTAATCCATCTGGATGAATACATTACATTTGGTTACATCGCGACGTACTTGACCTCTATATGATACATTTTACAAACATTGCATTCGTTTTTAAAAGACAACTTTCTTCACATCGAAAGTTGACGGCATGCATACCATTTCATATTATATCCAACTATAATTGACTTAATAATAGTCTTGATGAACTCCACGACTCGAATGCGACGTCTTTTGAAATATGTCATGAATGACTCCAAGTAATATCTCTAAAATGAGCAAATGCACACAGAAAGATTTCTTTCATACCTGAGAATAAACATGCTTTAAAGTGTCAACCAAAAGGTTGTTGAGTTCATTAGTTTATCATAAACAATCATTTCCAATAATATAATAGACCACAAGATTTCATTTCCATTTCACATAAATATACGTCCCATACATAGAGACAAAAATCATTCATATGGATTGAACACATGGTAACCGACCTTAACAAGATGCATATAGAATATCTCCATCATTCCGGGACTCCCTTCGAACATGATAAAATCGAAGTACTAAAGCAGTTCAAATTCTCTGACTGGGGCTTGTTAGTTCCCATAGATCTATTTTTAGGATTCGCATCAATTAGGGTGTCTGTTCCCTAATTCTTAGATTACCAGACTAAAAAGGGGCATATTCGATTCGATAATTCAACCATAGAATGTAGATTCGATTACTTGTGTCTATTTCGTAAAACAGTTATAAAAGCAGCGCATGTATTCTCAGTCCCAAAAATATATATTGCAAAAGCATTTAAAAATGGAGCAAATGAAACTCACAATACTGTATTTTGTAGTAAAAATATTCATACGACGATACTGAACAATGCAGGGTTGGCCTCGGATTCTCGAACCTATATCATTTATATATATATATATATATATATATATATATATATATATATATATATATATATATATATATATATATATATATATATATATATATATAAAATTGTATGTGAACAAACTCATATATTATAACTTATATTATATATTATATATTTAATTTTGTGTATATATTTAAAATGATTAATATTTATATAATTAAATTATTATATATTTGGTTAGTATTATATTAAAAATACCTAATTTGTTATATATGGATATTTATATGAAAATTGTTATTATGGTTAATACATACCCATATGTAATATTACTTATAAATATATTTTTATATACATAATATTTAATCAGTAAAATAATTAATAATGGTAAATAAAAGTTATATTTGATTAATATGATAATATTAGCAATAACAATATTGATAGTAATGATAATTATAGTAATAATCGTAATAATAATAATAATGATACTAGTAGTAAAAATGATAATAATAATAATAATAATAATAATAATAATAATAATAATAATAATAATAATAATAATATAGTAAAATGATAATTTTTGTAAACATAATAATAATAATGATATTAATAATAATAATATTAGTAAGAATAATAATAGTATACATAAACTAATACTAATAAAATTGAAATGATAATTTTGATAAAAATGATAATTTTAAATAATAAGACTAGTAATAATAAAAATGTTAATAATGATAATAATTACAATATTCATAAATTTATAGTATTACTCATAATATCATTTTTACATTATTTTCATTACAATATAATTTTAATCATTGCTTTGCTTTACGGTTCGTTATATTTTATTCGTTCATTTCGTTATCGATAATGTAAAATCTTTTCTAAGTTCTAGAATTCATAATTTTAACCATAAATTGACTTGCACCTTATATTAACATTAAGTTTATGATCAAAATTGTTATATTTAATCTTTTATCATAATAATCTTCATGATATATAACCATAATACTTTTATATTTCTTTTAATAATCATAATCATATTTATATTCCTAAGTTACTAATAATAATAATAATAATAATAATAATAATAATAATAATAATAATAATAATAATAATATTAATATTAATAATAATAATAATAATAATAATAATAATAATAATAATATTAATAATAATAATAACAATGATAATAATAGTAACAATAATAAAAATAAATAAAAATAGGATACCTCAAACAAATGAGTTCCAAAAAGAAATAACATTCCATGCCAGGAATTGAACCTGAGACCTCACGCATACCCGACACCACCCCAAACCATAGCTCTGCGATTGCCTTTCTGTTTATATTATGATTTTAATTTTATTTAAAATGATTTAAGTTTTCATCTTCCGCTACAAATCAACGACTGTGAATCGATATTCCATAGCAGCAAACAAGATTGGGTTTTTGATTTGAGATAAAACAAAACAATTTATAATGGTTGCTTTCAAAATAGACACAAGGAATAATAGAAAGAAATATATATATATATATATATATATATATATATATATATATATATATATATATAATATTAAACTGAAACAGCGGTATAACTCGATAGCAAACTCAAAATCAAATCTCGAATTTAAAAACGTTTTAGCTCACGATTACAACACGAAAAATGTTTCAAATGATTCGTAGAAAATTTCTGAATATTTACTTAATCCAAAAATAACAAACTGAGATTGAATTTCCCTAAGAACAGATAGTTGACTTTTACAATTTCAAACTTTGACTCAAAAATTCGCGATCAAAATAAGAAATTGGATCATGAAACTTTGCAGATAGTTTGTTTAGAAGATTTCTAACCTAACTGCATTATTATACTTTTAAAATTGTTAAAAATTCAAAGGATTGCATAAAATACACACGAACAGAGGACTATCGGTGTTCTTCACTTTTCTGTTTTGATTCGCTTAAATAAGAGCTATTAAGGATGTTTATATTTAATAATTGGTAATGTGGGTCATTTTGTACCATTCACAATAGGATTAGATTGGATTTTTATAGCCTAAGAGAATGGACAGGAAAATTAATTCCGGACGAGATAAATAAAAAAAATTAAAAGTAGATGGCGACTTCTAACAGATTTGTTGTGTAATGGAATGAAATTCGATCTCACCAGACAGAATACAAAATTGGGAGCAGGAGATGAGGAATTTTTTTAAAACCCTGATCGTGATTGATAAACAGTTTGGATAATTATTCAGTTTTTATATATAAATATAATATTAATAACTATTAAATTTAAATACATTAATAATAATACTGAATTATTATTAATATTAATAAAGTGGTAATAATGTTATTTATAGTTATCATGATAATAATAATATTTAGAATAATTCCACTAATAGTTATAAAAAAATATGTTTATATTATTAATGATAATATTAATAACTTGTATTAGTTTTATAATAATCTTTATATTATAAATAATGATTTTTATAATAATGGAAATTATCAAAATAACAATAATAATTAAAATCATAAATTTTTACTACTATATATAGTAATACAGATATTATTAATGATAACCATAATATTATTAATTAACTGAATCAATCAATTTTTTTATGTGTGCATATATATATATATATATATATATATATATATATATATATATATATATATATATATATATATATATATATATATAATATTAATAATACTGATATTATTATTAATAATAATAATGAAAGTAATAACATTAATATAACAACTATAGTTTAACTTGTAATTACATATAACAAATTTCATATTATTATTTTTAATTCTACTAATACTAATAGTAATAATAATATAATAACTATAATTAAATTTGTAATCTATTAATATTAAGATTTATTAATTATGTAATATTATCTTATATAATAAAATATATTTAATATTTAATATATTTTATATATTGCAAATAATTATTAATATAAATCATATATATATTTATCTTATTGGTATCTTAACTATTTTATTTATTATTTTACCTTTTTAATTCCGATTGATTAAAGTGTATCTCAAAATATTATATATAAACCCTTATATTTATTTTGATATATATATATATATATATATATATATATACACACATACATACATATTTATTTACACACAATTGTTCGTGAATCATCGGGCACAATCCAAAGGTAATTGATTTCATAAATATAGTTTCAAAATTTTTGAGACTCAACATTACACATTTTGCTTATCGTGTCGAATTCATATAAAGATTTAAGTTTAAATTTGGTCAGAAATTTCTGGGTCGTCACAGTTCACACTTTGATGTTACCGGCTCCGTGGTTCACTTTACAACACGTGCACCATGATGCTACCAGCTCCGTGGTTCACATCATAGCACACTCGCACACACTATGGCACTCCCGGCTCCATGGGTCATACCATAGCATACAAATAAATATACTATATACATACACGCATAAATATCCCACTCACCTTAACACCAAGGTGATGATTATAATCCGCACGCCTCAAGCGAAGTACCTAATACATTAAGTGCTCAAATCAACATACAAACTTGTGGAGCTAACCACCAATACATAACTCTTGAGCATTTAATGATCCAAACGCATTAAATGGCTCACTTACACCAAAACCGTCCATCAATGTCCAAGACTCATTATAAATTACTAAAAGCTAGTGATTAAAGTCTACTAACACCAAATAACACGAATTATGGGTATCTCATACCCATCTTACCCAACTAGGTTAACAATAGCCCATTTACCCCATTTTAACACTTAGACTTACAAATTTTGGTCAAACTTAACCCATTAACAAATCTTTCATCATTTTACAAGTGTATTAGTGACTAACAACACAATTAACACTTACAAACCTCAACTTACATGACCAAACCCTAGATTATAGCTATTAGGGTTTTCCTTACATCAATTTAACCCAAGTCCACCCATTTATCCCCCAAATGGGTCTTACAAGTCCCAAATGAACAAACCCCAGCCATAAATCAATTAAAACTCAAAACACGGAGTTAAGACTTACCAATACTATCACGACGTAGCTAGAGACGTAAGGAACAACTTTAAAACTCGGGCTTAGGCAAGATTCCTTCTTCTTCTTCCCCAAAATGAGCTTTCTCTCACTAAAACTCTAACTCTCTCTCTAGAAATTAATTGGTGAAGGTGAAAGAGTGTTTAAAGTGCTAGGGATAAGCTTGGATCAGCCTTTAAGTCCCCAAAACTGGCCACAAGTGAAAAGACCAATACACCCCCAAAAGATGCCATTAAAATGGACTTAAAAGTCATTTCAGCGACATTTGTCGCGTTTCGCGACACTATGTCGCGTTTCGCGACACCAATACGCGACATCCCTACTTTAAACGCGATAAAAGGACAGAAGTCATCATCAGAAGTTGTCGCGTTTTGACCATGTTTGTCACGGATCGCGACACACCAAAACGCGATAAACCCCCTTCAAACTCGACAGTTTACCTGATGTACTCTAATTTCACTTTTAAAACATCCCAAAGTCCAATATGGTCAACTCATTACATCCAAACTATCAAATACTCATTCTTGGACTCCGTAGGACGCCACAAGCGTCATGTTTAGAAAAACGGGGTGTTACAGCTCATCAATAGGAGCGTCCCAGTGAGGTGACATATTAACGATCCTTAAAGTCTAGAATTTCTTGAGTATAAGCAAAGATAGAAGGTATCCCTGATCGAGAGACATGATGTGTTTCCGATGTTTTCATTAATGATTGGACTTATTAAATCAGTTAGGCCCTTAATTAATAGAGAAGAACCACAAAGAACATCATGGAAAAGTTACGAAGTAACCTCCATAGACACGTTCGATTATCCTAACGGTCCAATCCTTTATGGGTTTTAAACAAACAGTTCCTTAACCAAGAATCCCTCAAGCGGGGTGCAACGTTTAAGACCGTGTTATGGTGCAATGTACTGTATCTGCATTTAATTTTAGCTTTCATGGCCATACACGGCAGAGGCATAGAGTACTAAAACTGTGGTGCCTCTTCATATGCTTACAGTGTTTAAATTCTAGTGACTACACATGCATAACTCAGGGCCAACCATGTACTACATATCTCAATCAGAGTTTCCATTACGAAAGATCAACTGTCGGAATCCATAGCGTAGGTTGCCTTACTACAGTCGTTGTCCCTCTCACAAACGCACTATGTATCCGAAAACGTTACTTACCAAGGGGTGATACAGATAGTGTACTTGCAATCGAGGTTCGCGACTTCCTAATAACAGAGCCAATAACCACGTTCTATTAGTTGGAAAAGTGATTGAGTTTAAATCATAATCGAAAAACATCTCAACGACATCATGCTTATACGGTTATTATTTCAACATCGTAAATAACTACATCATAACAAGCACTTAAAGATAACTACTCACTAATCATGGTAAAAATATCATCTATCATCATAGGAATAGAATGTAACATCCCGCATTTTTCCGTTAAATTATTTTAACGCCCGTCTTTTTCTTTTTAAATAATACCCTTCGTATCTAGATTCGTATCCTTTGTTATGTAACATTTTAAATATTCTCGTTGTTGGAAGATAACGTCTCCCGTACTCTCGTGTAATTTAAAATATTCGATCGGTTAAATCCCGCACCCGCTTCTAAACTCGAGGGACTAAAATTGACACGGGGCAAACTAGTTGACTAGGTCAACTAGTCCACCCCAATCACCACCATTCAACCATCTCCCTCTCTCTCTCTTTCTCTCTAGCAAGAACACACACAAACCCCAACTTCATAAAATCATCATCTAAATTCGGGATTGGAAGCAAACTTCAAAACAAATTACATTTTCGTGATCCTCTCTTCATCCTCTACATTTTGGTACCAATTTCATCGAGTTTGGGTAACTTTCTAAAAACTCTAGATTTCTATAAATTCGTGTTTTTGACTTGAAATTGTGTTAGTTAGTGTCTATGGCTCGTGTCTAGCATTAATATATGTTTTGTTTGCTCGATTTGTTGATTGGGAGTAACTAGTATGAACTTTGAAATGGGTGTGCTTAATCTTTGATTTTGGATGAGTAAATATTGTTTAATTGTTAAAGTTCATGTATTAAATGTGTTACTAGCATCATTAGCTTCAATTTGATGTGTAGGTTGATTAAGAAAACTTCAAAAACCCGATTAAGGATTTTGTGATGTTTGACTAGGGTTTGATAGACTTTGAAACGAACTTTTGATGCGTTGAATACTTGTTAATGTTGTTAGTAAGTGTTTAGATGCAATGTATGCTTAATTACCTTCGAAACGGCATATCGTATGTGTAAATTGGATTCCCGAATCATAAAATACGTTTTACGAACTTGAAACTTTGAAAATGGACTTTTATTGATCACTTGATGAGATTTCGGCTATTGTAAATGATGTTTTTGTTTGATGATATGTGGTTAGTTGTATTGCTCGTCAAAATACCTTTCCGAGGATATAAGATACATGTTTTGGTTGTTTGCGGATCATAAATGGTGAATGTTTGATGTTTGGTTCGTGCATACTTTGAAAAACTGACCAGAAATCTCTGCCCAGATGGTGGCGCGGCGCGCCCCATCCCCGCGCGGCGCGCGGATTGGCCTGGCCAGATTCTGCCTTGTTTGGCGCATTTCACGCGAAATGTTTGACTAGCTATCGACCTCCGATTCACATGAAACTTGTTTTAATATACTTGTATATGAATATTTAGCATAGAAAAATAGTTCGGGACCCGACCCGAACGCGTTGACTTTTTCGTTGACTTTGACCAAGTTTGACTTTTAGTCAAACTTAACCAAACTTTTATACAATCATTCTAACATGCTTTTATACTTGTTTCTTGTATGAAACTTGACAACGTGATTCACATGCTATACTTAATCGAGTCGTAACGAGCCATAGGACTAATTGAACACATTTCACCCGACCTTGTGTCGTAACCGGTTAATTGATATAACTTACTTGTTTAGGTCAAGGCTAAGCAACTTTCATGCACACGTTTACTTGTTGAAGTACCTTTATACTCGTGCACTCGAGGTGAGATCATAGTCCCACCTTTTCAACAACTTTTATACTTTTAAATCGTGGGCTGAGAAAACATATACTTTGTTACATCTTGTACTACTTACTTTTATGTTTTGAACACAAGTGTGAAAACAAACATTCCACGTGCGAGTTAGAACAAAAATGCCTCAATTCGATTATCATTAGTTACACTTGCAGGGTGTAAGCGAGGACTTATATTGTGTGGCCATACGGGTTTAACAAACCCTCATTCGGACGGTTCGCTACCGTTATGCGGATGAAATATATTTTTGTGTTTTAGTGCGGGTTCTAGCACTGTGTGATGGGGTAACGTTGGTTAAGTTTTGATAATTGAGTGCTCGCGTATAACAACACTTTTGGAATGCAAATGATTTGGATAATCTACGTTATGGAAATACAAAATCTTGTGGTTCAAAAACAACGTTTAATACTTACTAAACCTATGATTTCACCAACGTTTTCGTTGACAGATTTCTATGTTTTTCTCAGGTCTTGCACGATATGTGAAACATGCTTCCGCTTACTATTTGATACTTGCATCCGATGTCGAGTATACATGCATTTCATGGAGCGTCTTTTGACTTTACTTTAAACTGTGTCGCCTAGATTTCAATCGTATCTATAACGTTGTAACTTAACTTTTGGTTGAACAATTCTTGTAAACTTTGAAACAATCTTTATTTTGAAATGAAGGCGACATATTTTGGTCAAACGTTATCTTAAAGACTTATAATCAGGTAATGGGACCCACGTAGCCGACGCCGTCACTTGACGATTTGTCGGGGTCGCTACAGGTGGTATCAGAGCCTTGGTTGTAGGGATTTAGAGTTCATTTGTGTCCACCCCGAGTCATAGGGTACATAGGTGAATCTAGACTACAACCGGCATATAGACAGAAGTAGGAATTACTTGACTATTTGTGCATTTATACTCGAACTCTTCTATCATATCTAACTCGTATTCGATCTTGATCTTACGTTGATAAATTTTGTTGACGCGCCACCTTGACTTTATGAAGTAATGTTAAATGCACACGAGAATCAGGGTAATATAATTTCCGGGATTATATTACGGTGATTCATATGGACATTCCGACATTATGACATAAAGAATTTAAGGCGAGTCAAGGAAAATTTTCTCTACATCATCATTCCATATCATGATTAGTATTATTGAGAATACTAATCAACGATATTCTTGTGTCTTGAAGGAACAATGCCTCCCCGTCGCGGGCCACGTAATGAAACTTCCGAACAAGCTTTTCAACGCATGATAGCCGCCGCCATAGGTGCGGCTATGGCTAGTATCTCCTCCGACATCAATAACAACCACAACCACAACAACCATGGAGCCGGTAATTCAAACGAGGGTTGCTCCTACAAAACTTTCATGGGGTGCAAACCTCACACCTTCGATGGGACCGGAGGACCGGTTGTGCTCACCCGATGGTTTGAGCAAAAAGAAGCCGTTTTTAGCATAAGCGGTTGTCGGGACCAGGACAAAGTCAAATATTCCACCCACACTTTTGCCGGTATCGCCCTCACATGGTGGAATACGTATGTGCTGTCGGTGGGTATCGATGAAGCCCACACACTCTCATGGGCCGACTTAAAGAAAAAGATGATCACCGAATACTTCCCGCGCGAAGAGACCCGTAAGCTCGAACACGAACTAAGAACTTTAAAAGCGGTCGGGAATGACCTAAAGGCATATAATCAACGATTTTCTGAGCTATCCTTGATGTGCCCAAACCTCGTGACCCCCGAACCTCTAAGGGTTGAACTTTACATGGATGGTCTTCCCAAGAGCATCAAACAAGGAGTAATGTCATCCAAACCCAGTAATCACCAAGAGGCCCTGAATATGGCCCGTCAATTGATCGAAACGGTAGACGAGATTGAAGTGCCGGCACCTAAAGCCGAGGATGAGTCGGGTGACAACAAAAGAAAATGGGAAGCCCCCCAATCGAGTAACTACAACAACAACTTTTCCAAGGAACCTCTCACCCCCGTCGGCAAGAAAAGTTATGCCGGGACACGACCTTTTTGCAACAAATGCCACAAGCATCATTTTGGTGAATGTGGCAAGCTAATTTGCCATCGGTGCCAAGGTAGTGGTCATATTGCCAAGTATTGTGGAAGTACCGCCCCCGTCACTCAAAAGGGGCCCGACGCACCAAAGCCGAGTATTTGCTACAAATGCGGCCAATCGGGTCATTTTAGGAATGAATGCCCAAAGAATAAAGCAAAAACCAACGCGCGCCGTTGAACTTACGACATCGACACCTAGGATGCCCGAGACGATGATGGACTAGTCACGGGTACGTTTCCTCACAACAAACCGTATATTTCATACTTATTCGATTCGAGTACCGTTAGACGTTTTATAACCAAGGATTTGACTCGTGCTCTTTATATTCCACCTCTTTCCCCCAGATACTACTTAGACGATTTAAGTGACCGACGGAAAATATTGTGTGCCTATAAATTTTATTGGATGATATACGTTAAGACTTTTGACTTGACACCTATAGAACTAGGGAGCTCGGAACCTATTCGTAAAAAAAAAAAAAAAAAAAAAAAAAAAAAAAAATGTTTCCCCATCATCTTGTATAGATTATTGTGAACTGAGTAATTTTCGGTTGGAAACCGATACCCTCTCCCTCGCATCCATGACCTCATGATTATTTGCACGAATCCCGTATGTTCCAAATCGACCTCCGTTCCGGTTATCATCAATTGGGGGTTAAGTGAGACGATGTCTCCGAAGCCACTTTCCGAACTCGCAACGTTAGTTGTAAAACTCTCTTAGTACCGTTTGATTTATTTAGGGCTCGCCCGTATCCATAAACCTCTTGAACCGCGTATACAAATTCATATAGACTAATCTGTTATCGTATTTATAGATGACATCTTAACTTATTTAAGTAAAGAAGGAAAACGAACAACATCACCATCTTACGCTCGAACTTTTGAGAAAAGAGCAACTTTATACCAAATTCTCCGAGTGAGAATTTCTGTTGAACGAAGTCCAATTTTCTAGACCATGATGTTAATGGTCAAGGCATTACAATCAATCTCGAAATCAAGCCACATGTAATCAGGAAACTCTCCCAACTCAGACTTGTATTCGTAAAATCTTAGATCTCGCCTGTTATCACCGAAGATTCATTTCTGACTTTTCTCGTGTTACCCGACTTTTACACTCGTTAACTCACTAAGGGAAAACTTTAAACCTCTCCGTGTTCGAACCTTGAGCGTGATTCTTCACACCAACATTTCTAGTTAAAATCGTATAGCAACAGATGGAACTCAAACATGGAAATATTTCTACATGAACGCCGAAAGGCATACTCTCTCGACTCAAAATTAACGTAACTAAAATTCGTTATTTTGCACGAAGAATTCGAATATTAAACTGTAGATCCGATCAACTTTCTCGTCATCACGTACCACACACATACCTCTGTTATTTCACCGTTACTGTCTGATATTACTGGAATTTAAGATAACACACAATCCAACGATACTTCACTCTTCTTTGACTTAACGTCCTTGTGTTTCTGATAATCGGCCAACTATTATTCAACCCCGAACTATACAACTACGTGTACTATCTTGTTTCTCTTCCAGACTTCAATTTTCGACAACTAGAGGCGCGTTATGGCAACCTCGAGATGTAAGCTCATCCTATTCTCAGTCCTCATTTCATTCCTATCTTTATCGCTCGCATTTCCGTTTAAGGAAACTCCTTGTGACATTTCTCCATGGATAGAGAAATTCCTCATATTATATTAGTATTCGCCACGAGGGTGAATAGTCCTAACGAACATTTTTCGAACCCTAACTGACTTGTTCAAACATATCTTAAGAGATTCTATTCCAACACGGAGTATCTTTGTCAAATATCCCGTATCGAAATACTCGTTTCGCCTCTAGTTTTACAAGAAACCTTGGAGACCCGCTTAGACATGAGTACCGCGTACCACCCACAAACTGACGAACCGAGCAAACGAACGATTTACGTCTTGGAAAGACATCTCACAAACTCGTATTGTCACCTTTAGTAGATCACTCTTACAACAGTAGTTACCACTCGTGTGTTCACGCGCACTTTTCGAAACCTTATATGACCGCTAATGTCATACCCCTGTTCATTTAACCAAAGCATCAACCACCGAAATCTGAACTCCATCAAGAAATAACAATTGAGATCGTTCAAGTCCGAGAAGGGCTCGAGACAACCCATTGTCGCCAGAAGAGTTATACCAAACTTAGAGGAGAACCTCACAAATCCCAGTGTGTAACCGCGTAATATTGAGAACCCGCACCTTGGAAGGGTGTAATCCGTTTCGGGAATCAGGGAAAGTTAAACCCGCGACATGTTAACCCTTTTGAAACCTTGGGGCGTATTGGAACCGCTCCCTACCGTTTAGAACTTCCGACTCAATTAAGTTTCCGTTTACCCTACATTTCGTGTAACAAACTTAGAAACGTGTCCTGCGGAACAGGAACGTGCAATCCTGCTGGATACATCAACTATCGATGACAAACTTCTCTTCATAGGAAAACCAGTTGAAACCGGGGATCGTAAAAACCGAACCTTAATGCAACGTAAAACCCTGACTATCCAAATTCATGAGAACCCTCAAGAACGTACTTTCACTTATTCATAGCATTGACAACGTAAAGTCTCGAGTAAGAGATATCGACTACTACTTCCAACTAAATTTCGGGACGAAATTTCTTTTGAGGTGTGGATAATGTAACATCCCGCATTTTTCCGTTAAATTATTTTAACGCCCGTCTTTTTCTTTTTAAATAATACCCTTCGTATCTAGATTCGTATCCTTTGTTATGTAACATTTTAAATATTCTCGTTGTTGGAAGATAACGTCTCCCGTACTCTCGTGTAATTTAAAATATTCGATCGGTTAAATCCCGCACCCGCTTCTAAACTCGAGGGACTAAAATTGACACGGGGCAAACTAGTTGACTAGGTCAACTAGTCCACCCCAATCACCACCATTCAACCATCTCCCTCTCTCTCTCTTTCTCTCTAGCAAGAACACACACAAACCCCAACTTCATAAAATCATCATCTAAATTCGGGATTGGAAGCAAACTTCAAAACAAATTACATTTTCGTGATCCTCTCTTCATCCTCTACATTTTGGTACCAATTTCATCGAGTTTGGGTAACTTTCTAAAAACTCTAGATTTCTATAAATTCGTGTTTTTGACTTGAAATTATGTTAGTTAGTGTCTATGGCTCGTGTCTAGCATTAATATATGTTTTGTTTGCTCGATTTGTTGATTGGGAGTAACTAGTATGAACTTTGAAATGGGTGTACTTAATCTTTGATTTTGGATGAGTAAATGTTGTTTAATTGTTAAAGTTCATGTATTAAATGTGTTACTAGCATCATTAGCTTCAATTTGATGTGTAGGTTGATTAAGAAAACTTCAAAAACCCGATTAAGGATTTTGTGATGTTTGACTAGGGTTTGATAGACTTTGAAACGAACTTTTGATGCGTTGAATACTTGTTAATGTTGTTAGTAAGTGTTTAGATGCAATGTATGCTTAATTACCTTCGAAACGGCATATCGTATGTGTAAATTGGATTCCCGAATCATAAAATACGTTTTACGAACTTGAAACTTTGAAAATGGACTTTTATTGATCACTTGATGAGATTTCGGCTATTGTAAATGATGTTTTTGTTTGATGATATGTGGTTAGTTGTATTGCTCGTCAAAATACCTTTCCGAGGATATAAGATACATGTTTTGGTTGTTTGCGGATCATAAATGGTGAATGTTTGATGTTTGGTTCGTGCATACTTTGAAAAACTGACCAGAAATCTCTGCCCAGATGGTGGCGCGGCGCGCCCCATCCCCGCGCGGCGCGCGGATTGGCCTGGCCAGATTCTGCCTTGTTTGGCGCATTTCACGCGAAATGTTTGACTAGCTATCGACCTCCGATTCACATGAAACTTGTTTTAATATACTTGTATATGAATATTTAGCATAGAAAAATAGTTCGGGACCCGACCCGAACGCGTTGACTTTTTCGTTGACTTTGACCAAGTTTGACTTTTAGTCAAACTTAACCAAACTTTTATACAATCATTCTAACATGCTTTTATACTTGTTTCTTGTATGAAACTTGACAACGTGATTCACATGCTATACTTAATCGAGTCGTAACGAGCCATAGGACTAATTGAACACATTTCACCCGACCTTGTGTCGTAACCGGTTAATTGATATAACTTACTTGTTTAGGTCAAGGCTAAGCAACTTTCATGCACACGTTTACTTGTTGAAGTACCTTTATACTCGTGCACTCGAGGTGAGATCATAGTCCCACCTTTTCAACAACTTTTATACTTTTAAATCGTGGGCTGAGAAAACATATACTTTGTTACATCTTGTACTACTTACTTTTATGTTTTGAACACAAGTGTGAAAACAAACATTCCACGTGCGAGTTAGAACAAAAATGCCTCAATTCGATTATCATTAGTTACACTTGCAGGGTGTAAGCGAGGACTTATATTGTGTGGCCATACGGGTTTAACAAACCCTCATTCGGACGGTTCGCTACCGTTATGCGGATGAAATATATTTTTGTGTTTTAGTGCGGGTTCTAGCACTGTGTGATGGGGTAACGTTGGTTAAGTTTTGATAATTGAGTGCTCGCGTATAACAACACTTTTGGAATGCAAATGATTTGGATAATCTACGTTATGGAAATACAAAATCTTGTGGTTCAAAAACAACGTTTAATACTTACTAAACCTATGATTTCACCAACGTTTTCGTTGACAGATTTCTATGTTTTTCTCAGGTCTTGCACGATATGTGAAACATGCTTCCGCTTACTATTTGATACTTGCATCCGATGTCGAGTATACATGCATTTCATGGAGCGTCTTTTGACTTTACTTTAAACTGTGTCGCCTAGATTTCAATCGTATCTATAACGTTGTAACTTAACTTTTGGTTGAACAATTCTTGTAAACTTTGAAACAATCTTTATTTTGAAATGAAGGCGACATATTTTGGTCAAACGTTATCTTAAAGACTTATAATCAGGTAATGGGACCCACGTAGCCGACGCCGTCACTTGACGATTTGTCGGGGTCGCTACATAGAAAGCATTATAACAGATAGAGAAGGTCTCGAAAGTATAAAAGTGACAACTTCGACCTCTAAACAGCTCCTACCACGATCTTCGGCATTCGCCTCCGGGTACTAATTTTTCCGCTCGAAGGTGAGAAGGTCTCAAAAGTGTCTAATGTGAATTATTTAGTAAGAAATGTGAAGTAGGAAGTGTGTGTTGAAAATGGATTACAAATGACCTATTTATAGCGAAAAATTTCAGGTCGGCACTCGTGTACAAGGCCATGGAAATTGGGCAGGCCGTGTGCCCTGGCCGTGTGATCAGGCTGTGTGGGTACCATGCCAGGGTGAAGCAGTCGTGTGCTAGCCATCCTGGTCAAACCGTGTGATCCTTGGGTAATCCGTGTGGTCAAGCCGTGTGGCTAGTCTTCCTTGATCGTTTTTGGCTAATTTCTTGGATCGTAACTTGGTTTCCGGGGTCGTAACTTGACTTTCATCGTTTTTGTTCTAGATTCTTTGTTTTAAGCCCGTTTTGGTCGATTCTTCTTGCATCGTCTTTGTAATCACTTAATCTATCAAATAAAGTAAATAAACTCTTAATCTGATGATAAAATTTAATCTCTTTAATGTTTTAACGTGACTTTTTAGCCGATATAATGGACCATGATTTATTTGCGAATGAAATGACTAACCTGAATAATTTTGAGGAATTAAGGACGTATTTTGTAGACATAAGTACATATTTTAGTGAAATAAATGAAATTCACTAAAAGAGTTAAACTTGATGACAATCTGGTGGATTTGATGGTACAAGTGATATAGTGACATGATTTAGACCTTGACTCATGAGGGTTAACCGTGGCAAATTGTGGACACTTGTGGTTAGTCGAACGATGTTTCTTTGAAATGTCAATGTTTTGGACAGTGACTGGTTGTAAAAAAAATATTTTTTGACTACCCTTTGCATTTTATCGGGAACGGTGTTAGGTTTCAAATGACAAAGGGTCAAAATTCAGTGTTGATCGTGGCAACAGAGTATGTGTAATTTGTCTATTGAAGGTTCGTTGATAGTGATTCGACCGATTAAGTAAGTTAGAGTAATTGGGTATTACCGTTTAGACTTAAATCATCTAATCGAACCGAAATAGCTGGAAATCAACTTTTCCAGTAGCACAGGTTACTGATCAGACCCGAAAAACAGTAGGTAAGGTGCTCCGGTGGGTTCTTGGTGCTTGATACTCATCACGGTTCTCATCCTTGATGCTTATAGCTTCAAGTGTACAACCTATTGATGTGTTTGCATCATCTTAACCAAGTTTTGACAATCATAACACTAGTGTAAGTCTAAGATATGTAGCACAACTCAATTAAGGGTTGTAAGTAGTTTGATGAACCAAAGTTACATCAAGATCTTAGATCCGACACATACATGAGTTCTAATAGTAATATTAAGCTATAAACTTGAAAGTAAACTAAATAAACAAGATCTTAAGTTGTAGAACTTAGATCTTAGCTAGATCTTAAAGATCCTAGACTAGAAAGTCTAGATCTAGTGTTCTTAAATTAAATCCTAAATTATAGAACTTGGATCTTCACTTTAATGAAACCATAAGTTATGAAACTTAGATTTTCATCTTGTATAATGTATGTAAGCTTATAAGCTCTTATTTACAACAAATTAGAAGACCATAAGCTATAGAAACTTAGATCTAACATAAGTGTGTGAAGTTATAACTAGAAAGTTATACTTCCATGTTCTTGAACTTATAAAGTTAACTTTAGTTTCAAGAAATATGAGATCAAGTTTAACTAGTAATACTTGACCAAATTAACAATATCACAACTTTAAAGTACTTACAAAAGAAAGAAATAAACTAAAGTTACAAGTATTATGTTCATGTTTGTTTCATACTTAAGAAGATTCAAGTCAAGCTTGGATCTTAAGAATTTAAGTCTACAAAACATGAACACAAGTATGATTATAAAGTTTATGAACTTTAAATCTTATAACATTTAAGTGTAGAACCATAAACTAACAAGTTTAGATTCTTGTTCTTGGTTCTTCATCAAATAAAAGATGGAAGAAACCAAGATTACATGAAGATACAAGTTAGAGAACTTGATCTTTAACAACAACAAACAACAACAAGTAACTAAACAAGCAAATGATGATGATGATGTGTTTCGGTTTTAATGGAAGAAAAAGAAAGAAACTAAAGCTTTGTTACTTACAAGTTAGAGAGAAAAGGATGAGAGAAAGAAAGTGTGTAAATATGGGCTGTGTGTAAAATGAAGAATACTTGCAAATAAGTAACCAAAAAAAAAGATTTGAACCTCCCTCCTCCCCATGTTGGCCGACGGTTTGATCATCAAAAGAGGAAGGGTCAAATGCAACTTTCAAGTGTGGGAGAATGGTGTAAGCTCAAAATAGATTAAAGTTAGATGTATGGGGAAGAGTTCTAGCATGCTTGCACATTTTGTCTTCTAACTAAGCTAATTAATCCTTGCTTATCATTAATAAAACACTAGCTTAAAAGATGGGCTTACTAGTCCATTATGAAATGTCCCGTTCTTATTGATTAAAAACGTTCCATATTAATTGATTTCGTTGCGAGGTTTTGACCTCTATATGAGACGTTTTTCAAAGACTGCATTCATTTTTAAAACAACCATAACCTTTATTTCATAAATAAAGGTTTAAAAAGCTTTACGTAGATTATCAAATAATGATAATCTAAAATATCCTGTTTACACACGACCATTACATAATGGTTTACAATACAAATATGTTACATCGAAATCAGTTTCTTGAATGCAGTTTTTACACAATATCATACAAACATGGACTCCAAATCTTGTCCTTATTTTAGTATGCAACAGCGGAAGCTCTTAATATTCACCTGAGAATAAACATGCTTTAAACGTCAACAAAAATGTTGGTGAGTTATAGGTTTAACCTATATATATCAAATCGTAACAATAGACCACAAGATTTCATATTTCAATACACATCCCATACATAGAGATAAAAATCATTCATATGGTGAACACCTGGTAACCGACAATAACAAGATGCATATATAAGAATATCCCCATCATTCCGGGACACCCTTCGGATATGATATAAATTTCGAAGTACTAAAGCATCCGGTACTTTGGATGGGGTTTGTTAGGCCCAATAGATCTATCTTTAGGATTCGCGTCAATTAGGGTGTCTGTTCCCTAATTCTTAGATTACCAGACTTAATAAAAAAGGGCATATTCGATTTCGATAATTCAACCATAGAATGTAGTTTCACGTACTTGTGTCTATTTTGTAAATCATTTATAAAACCTGCATGTATTCTCATCC
This sequence comes from Rutidosis leptorrhynchoides, assembly GCF_046630445.1. NCBI lineage: Eukaryota > Viridiplantae > Streptophyta > Magnoliopsida > Asterales > Asteraceae > Rutidosis > Rutidosis leptorrhynchoides. The sequence goes on from NC_092334.1 coordinate 541,688,010, forward strand.
CAAAAATATTAGATTTTAAAAGTGGGACTATAACTCACTTTCACAGATTTTTACTTCGTCGGGAAGTAAGACTTGGCCACTGTTGATTCACGAACCTATAACAATATATACATATATATTAAAGTATGTTCAAAATATATTTACAACACTTTTAATATATTTTGATGTTTTAAGTTTATTAAGTCAGCTGTCCTCGTTAGTAACCTATAACTAGTTGTCCACAGTTAGATGTACAGAAATAAATCAATAAATATTATCTTGAATCAATCCACGATCCAGTGTATACGTATCTCAGTATTGATCACAACTCAAACTATATATATTTTGGAATCAACCTCAACCCTGTATAGCTAACTCCAACATTCACATATAGAGTGTCTATGGTTGTTCCGAAATATATATAGATGTGTCGACATGATAGGTCGAAACATTGTATACGTGTCTATGGTATCTCAAGATTACATAATATACAATACAAGTTGATTAAGTTATGGTTGGAATAGATTTGTTACCAATTTTCACGTAGCTAAAATGAGAAAAATTATCCAATCTTGTTTTACCCATAACTTCTTCATTTTAAATCCGTTTTGAGTGAATCAAATTGCTATGGTTTCATATTGAACTCTATTTTATGAATCTAAACAGAAAAAGTATAGGTTTATAGTCGGAAAAATAAGTTACAAGTCATTTTTGTAAAGGTAGTCATTTCAGTCGAAAGAACGACGTCTAGATGACCATTTTAGAAAACATACTTCCACTTTGAGTTTAACCATAATTTTTGGATATAGTTTCATGTTCATAATAAAAATCATTTTCTCAGAATAACAACTTTTAAATCAAAGTTTATCATAGTTTTTAATTAACTAACCCAAAACAGCCCGCGGTGTTACTACGACGGCGTAAATCCGGTTTTACGGTGTTTTTCGTGTTTCCAGGTTTTAAATCATTAAGTTAGCATATCATATAGATATAGAACATGTGTTTAGTTGATTTTAAAAGTCAAGTTAGAAGGATTAACTTTTGTTTGCGAACAAGTTTAGAATTAACTAAACTATGTTCTAGTGATTACAAGTTTAAACCTTCGAATAAGATAGCTTTATATGTATGAATCGAATGATGTTATGAACATCATTACTACCTTAATTTCCTTGGATAAACCTACTGGAAAAGAGAAAAATGGATCTAGCTTCAATGGATCCTTGGATGGCTCGAAGTTCTTGAAGCAGAATCATGACACGAAAACAAGTTCAAGTAAGATCATCACTTGAAATAAGATTGTTATAGTTATAGAAATTGAACCAAAGTTTGAATATGATTATTACCTTGTATTAGAATGATAACCTACTGTAAGAAACAAAGATTTCTTGAGGTTGGATGATCACCTTACAAGATTGGAAGTGAGCTAGCAAACTTGAAAGTATTCTTGATTTTATGAAACTAGAACTTTTGGAATTTATGAAGAACACTTAGAACTTGAAGATAGAACTTGAGAGAGATCAATTAGATGAAGAAAATTGAAGAATGAAAGTGTTTGTAGGTGTTTTTGGTCGTTAGTGTATGGATTAGATATAAAGGATATGTAATTTTGTTTTCATGTAAATAAGTCATGAATGATTACTCATATTTTTTGTAATTTTATGAGATATTTCATGCTAGTTGCCAAATGATGGTTCCCACATGTGTTAGGTGACTCACATGGGCTGCTAAGAGCTGATCATTGGAGTGTATATACCAATAGTACATACATCTAAAAGCTGTGTATTGTACGAGTACGAATACGGGTGCATACGAGTAGAATTGTTGATGAAACTGAACGAGGATGTAATTGTAAGCATTTTTGTTAAGTAGAAGTATTTTGATAAGTGTATTGAAGTCTTTCAAAAGTGTATAAATACATATTAAAACACTACATGTATATACATTTTAACTGAGTCGTTAAGTCATCGTTAGTCGTTACATGTAAGTGTTGTTTTGAAACCTTTAGGTTAACGATCTTGTTAAATGTTGTTAACCCAATGTTTATAATATCAAATGAGATTTTAAATTATTATATTATCATGATATTATCATGTATGAATATCTCTTAATATGATATATATATACATTAAATGTCTTTACAACGATAATCGTTACATATATGTCTCGTTTAAAAATTATTAAGTTAGTAGTCTTGTTTTTACATATGTAGTTCATTGTTAATATACTTTATGATATGTTTTCTTATCATAGTATCATGTTAACTATATATATATATCCATATATATGTCATCATATAGTTTTTACAAGTTTTAACGTTCGTGAATCACCGATCAACTTGGGTGGTCAATTGTCTATATGAAACATATTTCAATTAATCAAGTCTTAACAAGTTTGATTGCTTAACATGTTGGAAACATTTAATCATGTAAATATCAATCTCAATTAATATATATAAACATGGAAAAGTTCGGGTCACTACAGTACCTACCCGTTAAATAAATTTCGTCCCGAAATTTTAAGCTGTTGAAGGTGTTGACGAATCTTCTGGAAATAAATGCGGGTATTTCTTCTTCATCTGATCTTCACGCTCCCAGGTGAACTCGGGTCCTCTACGAGCATTCCATCGAACCTTAACAATTGGTATCTTGTTTTGCTTAAGTCTTTTAACCTCACGATCCATTATTTCGACGGGTTCTTCGATGAATTGAAGTTTTTCGTTGATTTGGATTTCATCTAACGGAATAGTGATATCTTCTTTAGCAAAACATTTCTTTAAATTCGAGACGTGGAAAGTGTTATGTACAGCTGCGAGTTGTTGAGGTAACTCTAGTCGGTAAGCTACTGGTCCGACACGATCAATAATCTTGAATGGTCCAATATACCTTGGATTTAATTTCCCTCGTTTACCAAATCGAACAACGCCTTTCCAAGGTGCAACTTTAAGCATGACCATCTCTCCAATTTCAAATTCTATATCTTTTCTTTTAATGTCAGCGTAGCTCTTTTGTCGACTTTGGGCGGTTTTCAACCGTTGTTGAATTTGGATGATCTTCTCGGTAGTTTCTTGTATAATCTCCGGACCCGTAATCTGTCTATCCCCCACTTCACTCCAACAAATCGGAGACCTGCACTTTCTACCATAAAGTGCTTCAAACGGCGCCATCTCAATGCTTGAATGGTAGCTGTTGTTGTAGGAAAATTCTGCTAACGGTAGATGTCGATCCCAACTGTTTCCGAAATCAATAACACATGCTCGTAGCATGTCTTCAAGCGTTTGTATCGTCCTTTCGCTCTGCCCATCAGTTTGTGGATGATAGGCAGTACTCATGTCTAGACGAGTTCCTAATGCTTGCTGTAATGTCTGCCAGAATCTTGAAATAAATCTGCCATCCCTATCAGAGATAATAGAGATTGGTATTCCATGTCTGGAGACGACTTCCTTCAAATACAGTCGTGCTAACTTCTCCATCTTGTCATCTTCTCTTATTGGTAGGAAGTGTGCTGATTTGGTGAGACGATCAACTATTACCCAAATAGTATCAAAACCACTTGCAGTCCTTGGCAATTTAGTGATGAAATCCATGGTAATGTTTTCCCATTTCCATTCCGGGATTTCGGGTTGTTGAAGTAGACCTGATGGTTTCTGATGCTCAGCTTTGACCTTAGAACACGTCAAACATTCTCCTACGTATTTAGCAACATCGGCTTTCATACCCGGCCACCAAAAATGTTTCTTGAGATCCTTGTACATCTTCCCCGTTCCAGGATGTATTGAGTATCTGGTTTTATGAGCTTCTCTAAGTACCATTTCTCTCATATCTCCAAATTTTGGTACCCAAATCCTTTCAGCCCTATACCGGGTTCCGTCTTCCCGAATATTAAGATGCTTCTCCGATCCTTTGGGTATTTCATCCTTTAAATTTCCCTCTTTTAAAACTCCTTGTTGCGCCTCCTTTATTTGAGTAGTAATGTTATTATGAATCATTATATTCATATATTTTACTCGAATGGGTTCTCTGTCCTTCCTGCTCAAGGCATCGGCTACCACATTTGCCTTCCCCGGGTGGTAACGAATCTCAAAGTCGTAATCATTCAATAATTCAATCCACCTACGCTGCCTCATATTCAGTTGTTTCTGATTAAATATGTGTTGAAGACTTTTGTGGTCGGTATATATAATACTTTTGACCCCGTATAAGTAGTGCCTCCAAGTCTTTAATGCAAAAACAACCGCGCCTAATTCCAAATCATGCGTCGTATAATTTTGCTCGTGAATCTTCAATTGTCTAGACGCATAAGCAATCACCTTCGTTCGTTGCATTAATACACAACCGAGACCTTGCTTTGATGCGTCACAATAAATCACAAAATCATCATTCCCTTCAGGCAATGACAATATAGGTGCCGTAGTTAGCTTTTTCTTCAATAATTGAAACGCCTTCTCTTGTTCATCCTTCCATTCAAATTTCTTCCCTTTATGCGTTAATGCAGTCAAGGGTTTTGCTATTCTGGAAAAGTCTTGGATGAACCTTCTGTAGTAACCAGCTAGTCCTAAAAACTGGCGTATGTGTTTCGGAGTTTTCGGGGTTTCCCACTTTTCAACAGTTTCTATCTTTGCCGGATCCACCTTAATACCTTCTTTGTTCACTATGTGACCGAGGAATTGAACTTCTTCCAACCAAAATGCACACTTTGAAAACTTAGCGTACAATTCTTCCTTCCTCAATACTTCTAACACCTTTCTCAAATGTTCACCGTGTTCTTGGTCATTCTTTGAGTAAATAAGTATGTCATCAATGAAAACAATGACAAACTTGTCAAGGTATGGTCCACACACTCGGTTCATAAGGTCCATGAACACAGCTGGTGCATTAGTTAAACCAAACGGCATGACCATTATCTCGTAATGACCGTAACGTGTTCTGAAAGCAGTCTTTGGAATATCATCTTCTTTCACCCGCATTTGATGATACCCGGAACGTAAGTCAATCTTTGAATAAACAGACGAGCCTTGTAGTTGATCAAATAAGTCGTCGATTCTCGGTAGTGGGTAGCGGTTCTTGATGGTAAGTTTGTTCAACTCTCGGTAGTCGATACACAACCTGAATGTACCATCTTTCTTCTTGACAAACAAAACAGGAGCTCCCCACGGTGATGTGCTTGGTCGAATGAAACCACGCTCTAAAAGTTCTTGTAATTGGCTTTGCAGTTCTTTCATCTCGCTGGGTGCGAGTCTGTAAGGAGCACGAGCTATTGGTGCAGCTCCTGGTACAAGATCTATTTGAAATTCAACGGATCGATGTGGGGGTAATCCCGGTAATTCTTTCACAAACGCGTCGATCTTCTCTTCCTCATCTTCGAATGCTCCAGGACACAATAGGCACAATTCTGTGAATCGTCTTTCGTACGTGGTAATATCAAATCCTTGGGTTCGTAACCCTCTAAGTTCTGTCTTGAGCTTATTGACCTCAGTTCTGGGACGGTACTTCTCGTTCATCAAGTGCTTGAATGCTGACCACGGTAGTGCGTACGCATCATCTTGTCCCACTTGCTCTAGATAGGTATTCCACCATGTTAACGCAGAACCTGTGAAGGTATGCGTAGCGTACTTCACTTTGTCCTCTTCAGTACAATTACTTATGGCAAACACCGATTCAACCTTCTCGGTCCACCGTTTCAATCCGATCGGTCCTTCGGTTCCATCAAATTCCAAAGGTTTGCAGGCAGTGAATTCTTTGTAGGTGCATCCTACACGATTTCCTGTACTGCTAGATCCAAGGTTATTGTTGGTATGTAGCGCAGCCTGTACTGCGGCTATGTTTGAAGCTAGAAAAGTACGGAATTCCTCTTCATTCATATTCACGGTGTGTCGAGTAGTCGGTGCCATTTCCTTCAAAATAGTTAAATGGAACAAGTTAATCATACAGAATATTAAGAGTAGTTAATAGTATTTCGTAGCATAATATGAACTCATTTATAAAAGCCTTTTCTTCATATTAGCGTTTTATAAGTTTAAATTCGGGTAGTACCTACCCGTTAAGTTCATACTTAGTAGCTAATATACAATTCAACTACTACAATTCTATATGAAAAACTGATTATAATAATATTTCGCGTTCAAACTTTTATACAATATTTTACAAACTTACAATACCGCTTATTTTACATAAAGCATGAAATATGCACACAATAACTTTGATACAAGATAGTTGTGAAGACAATTCTAGCTAGTACACAAGTCGTTCAGCAAAGGCAATAAAGACACGTAATTCATACGTCCAGAAACAAGTCATGCATTCTGGTTTTACTAGGACTACTTCCCATCCTTGGTCTTGTGCAACATAACCGTTATGGCCGTTGATAAGACAGCGTGTTGTAACGTCATCAAAGGGACGAGGGTTACGTAATGTCCAACAGTCCCGTAATAATCTAAAAACCTCATTTCTTACCCCAATTACCGACTCCGTCACTTGTGGAAACGTTTTGTTTAATAGTTGTAGCCCGATGTTCTTGTTCTCACTTTGGTGAGAAGCGAACATTACTAATCCGTAAGCATAACATGCTTCTTTATGTTGCATGTTAGCCGCTTTTTCTAAATCACGAAGTCCAATATTCGGATATATTGAGTCAAAATAATTTCTTAACCCGTTGCGTAAAATAGCATTTGGGTTCCCCGCAATATATGCGTCAAAGTAAACACATCGTAACTTATGGGTTTCCCAATGTGATATCCCCCATCTTTCAAACGAAAGTCTCTTATAAACCAAGACATTCTTGGAACGTTCTTCGAATGTCTTACAAACTGATCTCGCCTTAAATAGTTGTGCCGAAGAATTCTGGCCGACTCTAGACAAGATTTCATCAATCATGTCTCCGGGTAGGTCTCTTAAAATATTGGGTTGTCTATCCATTTTGTGTTTTTAAACTGTAAAATAGACAAGAGTTAGATACATAAAAAAATACTTATTAATACAAGCAATTTTTACATATATCATAAAGCATAAGAACACTATATTACATATATTACACCACACGAATACAACTATCTTATTCCGACTCGCTCGTTTCTTCTTCTTCGGTTTTGGTTCGTTTTGCCAAGTTTCTAGGGATATATGATGTTCCACTAATACGAGCCGTCGTTGTCCACATTGGTTTAGAAAAACCTGGTGGTTTAGAGGTTCCCGGGTCATTGTTACAACTTAAGGACTTCGGGGGTTGACGATACATATAAAGTTCATCGGGGTTGGAATTAGATTTCTCTATTTTTATGCCCTTTCCCTTATTATTTTCTTTTGCCTTTTTAAATTCAGTTGGGGTAATTTCTATAACATCATCGGAATTCTCGTCGGAATCCGATTCATCGGAGAATTGGTAATCCTCCCAATATTTTGCTTCCTTGGCGGAAACACCATTGACCATAATTAACTTTGGTCGGTTGGTTGAGGATTTTCTTTTACTTAACCGTTTTATTATTTCCCCCACCGGTTCTATTTCTTCATCCGGTTCCGATTCTACTTCCGGTTCCGATTCTTCTTCCGGTTCCGACTCTTCTTCCGGTTCCTCTTCGGGAACTTGTGAATCAGTCCACAAATCATTCCAATTTACATTTGACTCTTCATTATTATTAGGTGAGTCAATGGGACTTGTTCTAGAGGTAGACATCTATCACATAATATCAAACACGTTAAGAGATTAATATATCACATAATATTCATATGTTAAAAATATATAGTTTCCAACAAAAATGTTAAGCAATCATTTTTAAAGAAAACACGGTCGAAGTCCAGACTCACTAATGCATCCTAACAAACTCGATAAGACACACTAATGCAAATTTTCTGGTTCTCTAAGACCAACGCTAGGATACCAACTGAAATGTCCCGTTCTTATTGATTAAAAACGTTCCATATTAATTGATTTCGTTGCGAGGTTTTGACCTCTATATGAGACGTTTTTCAAAGACTGCATTCATTTTTAAAACAACCATAACCTTTATTTCATAAATAAAGGTTTAAAAAGCTTTACGTAGATTATCAAATAATGATAATCTAAAATATCCTGTTTACACACGACCATTACATAATGGTTTACAATACAAATATGTTACATCGAAATCAGTTTCTTGAATGCAGTTTTTACACAATATCATACAAACATGGACTCCAAATCTTGTCCTTATTTTAGTATGCAACAGCGGAAGCTCTTAATATTCACCTGAGAATAAACATGCTTTAAACGTCAACAAAAATGTTGGTGAGTTATAGGTTTAACCTATATATATCAAATCGTAACAATAGACCACAAGATTTCATATTTCAATACACATCCCATACATAGAGATAAAAATCATTCATATGGTGAACACCTGGTAACCGACAATAACAAGATGCATATATAAGAATATCCCCATCATTCCGGGACACCCTTCGGATATGATATAAATTTCGAAGTACTAAAGCATCCGGTACTTTGGATGGGGTTTGTTAGGCCCAATAGATCTATCTTTAGGATTCGCGTCAATTAGGGTGTCTGTTCCCTAATTCTTAGATTACCAGACTTAATAAAAAAGGGCATATTCGATTTCGATAATTCAACCATAGAATGTAGTTTCACGTACTTGTGTCTATTTTGTAAATTATTTATAAAACCTGCATGTATTCTCATCCCAAAAATATTAGATTTTAAAAGTGGGACTATAACTCACTTTCACATATTTTTACTTCGTCGGGAAGTAAGACTTGGCCACTGTTGATTCACGAACCTATAACAATATATACATATATATTAAAGTATGTTCAAAATATATTTACAACACTTTTAATATATTTTGATGTTTTAAGTTTATTAAGTCAGCTGTCCTCGTTAGTAACCTATAACTAGTTGTCCACAGTTAGATGTACAGAAATAAATCAATAAATATTATCTTGAATCAATCCACGACCCAGTGTATACGTATCTCAGTATTGATCACAACTCAAACTATATATATTTTGGAATCAACCTCAACCCTGTATAGCTAACTCCAACATTCACATATAGAGTGTCTATGGTTGTTCCGAAATATATATAGATGTGTCGACATGATAGGTCGAAACATTGTATACGTGTCTATGGTATCTCAAGATTACATAATATACAATACAAGTTGATTAAGTTATGGTTGGAATAGATTTGTTACCAATTTTCACGTAGCTAAAATGAGAAAAATTATCCAATCTTGTTTTACCCATAACTTCTTCATTTTAAATCCGTTTTGAGTGAATCAAATTGCTATGGTTTCATATTGAACTCTATTTTATGAATCTAAACAGAAAAAGTATAGAGGAAAAATAAGTTACAAGTCATTTTTGTAAAGGTAGTCATTTCAGTCGAAAGAACGACGTCTAGATGACCATTTTAGAAAACATACTTCCACTTTGAGTTTAACCATAATTTTTGGATATAGTTTCATGTTCATAATAAAAATCATTTTCTCAGAATAACAACTTTTAAATCAAAGTTTATCATAGTTTTTAATTAACTAACCCAAAACAGCCCGCGGTGTTACTACGACGGCGTAAATCCGGTTTTACGGTGTTTTTCATGTTTCCAGGTTTTAAATCATTAAGTTAGCATATCATATAGATATAGAACATGTGTTTAGTTGATTTTAAAAGTCAAGTTAGAAGGATTAACCTTTGTTTGCGAACAAGTTTAGAATTAACTAAACTATGTTCTAGTGATTACAAGTTTAAACCTTCGAATAAGATAGCTTTATATGTATGAATCGAATGATGTTATGAACATCATTACTACCTTAATTTCCTTGGATAAACCTACTGGAAAAGAGAAAAATGGATCTAGCTTCAATGGATCCTTGGATGGCTCGAAGTTCTTGAAGCAGAATCATGACACGAAAACAAGTTCAAGTAAGATCATCACTTGAAATAAGATTGTTATAGTTATAGAAATTGAACCAAAGTTTGAATATGATTATTACCTTGTATTAGAATGATAACCTACTGTAAGAAACAAAGATTTCTTGAGGTTGGATGATCACCTTACAAGATTGGAAGTGAGCTAGCAAACTTGAAAGTATTCTTGATTTTATGAAACTAGAACTTTTGGAATTTATGAAGAACACTTAGAACTTGAAGATAGAACTTGAGAGAGATCAATTAGATGAAGAAAATTGAAGAATGAAAGTGTTTGTAGGTGTTTTTGGTCGTTGGTGTATGGATTAGATATAAAGGATATGTAATTTTGTTTTCATGTAAATAAGTCATGAATGATTACTCATATTTTTTGTAATTTTATGAGATATTTCATGCTAGTTGCCAAATGATGGTTCCCACATGTGTTAGGTGACTCACATGGGCTGCTAAGAGCTGATCATTGGAGTGTATATACCAATAGTACATACATCTAAAAGCTGTGTATTGTACGAGTATGAATACGGGTGCATACGAGTAGAATTGTTGATGAAACTGAACGAGGATGTAATTGTAAGCATTTTTGTTAAGTAGAAGTATTTTGATAAGTGTATTGAAGTCTTTCAAAAGTGTATAAATACATATTAAAACACTACATGTATATACATTTTAACTGAGTCGTTAAGTCATCGTTAGTCGTTACATGTAAGTGTTGTTTTGAAACCTTTAGGTTAACGATCTTGTTAAATGTTGTTAACCCAATGTTTATAATATCAAATGAGATTTTAAATTATTATATTATCATGATATTATCATGTATGAATATCTCTTAATATGATATATATACATTAAATGTCTTTACAACGATAATCGTTACATATATGTCTCGTTTAAAAATCATTAAGTTAGTAGTCTTGTTTTTACATATGTAGTTCATTGTTAATATACTTTATGATATGTTTTCTTATCATAGTATCATGTTAACTATATATATATATATCCATATATATGTCATCATATAGTTTTTACAAGTTTTAACGTTCGTGAATCACCGATCAACTTGGGTGGTCAATTGTCTATATGAAACATATTTCAATTAATCAAGTCTTAACAAGTTTGATTGCTTAACATGTTGGAAACATTTAATCATGTAAATATCAATCTCAATTAATATATATAAACATGGAAAAGTTCGGGTCACTACACATTAAGTGTGTAGGGTGGGCTTCCAAGTCCATATAATAAAAGCCCAAGTCCAAGTAACCAACAAATAAATAAAAGCCCAAGTAATTAACTACTTGCATTAGTTAATTAAAAATGATTAATAATAATTAATCATGAACGTAAATAATATCCAAAATATTATTCGTGAAAAGTACGTGTGTCACAAAGACAAGTCGAGACATGTGAAGTCAAATACGATAACAAGTAAATGTATGAAAATACATTTAATAAAGCGCAAGTATTAATAATAAATATTAATAAATATAGGTTGGAAAATCCAGGGTCGTTACAGAATCTCATTTTCTAGATTTTTTGGGTGATAGTAAAGATGGTGTGAATGATGGTTCGATGTGGTAGAAGTGGTGGAAGGTGTGAAGGATTTATTTTGACAAATAGCTAGCTCTTCATATTATATACGAATCACATTTCGTTACTTAGAAATGCAGATCTAGAGCAAATTCTGATTATGAGTACAGACATCGGCGCTCTCAATGGAAAATAGTGAAGCATTAAAGATGAATGCTTATATGGTGTTATTTGGGGTGTCTCACCATAATCAATTTAGGTCGATAATGCCTAGTCATGCAATTCTCTATTAGAGATTCAGTTCGTCCCAACAAGATTTCTACCTTACTTAAGCCTTAATTTTATTTACAAACGTTTTTAGTAAAGTACTTTTTCGAAAAGGCTTTCTTTTGTTAAAATTTTTGAAACATGGCTTAAGAACACGGAATCTTTGTAATGGGGTTATTTTAATTCAGCAGAAAAAGATTATACCAACATCTCACACTTAGAAGAACATTGTCCCCAATGTTCCTAGTGTATCCCACACTTAGGAGTTTTAGTTAAATATTTTTGGGAATATTTGTCTAGTGTCTATTTGGGTTGGAATCCCACACTTATTGATAAGCTAGGATGTGGCATAATTTAAATTTGAGCTAGTAACGAGAAGAAAGAAGTACCCTCCCCCCAGCGGATTGTCGTGGTTTCTTGTGAAGAAACTGGCTGGCTTGTGAAAGCAGGTTGTTTCAGCAATCTTAGAAGTTACGCCCTTTATTGATTGGCTCATTTCTCATCCTTTATTCTTCTACTTTACTTTATTGCACGGGTTCCCTCATGAGATGTGCTTTTGTTTAAGGTCGTTGGCTCGACCATAATGAGGCTAAAAAAGCAGACATTCCCCTCTGATAGTTGTAATCGTGGTCTTCTCGAGGGAATGTGAGACTTGGTGGATAGATTCGGAGGAAGTGCCAGACTAAGAGTGGTAGAAGATCCGGTGTTTCTCTTGAAGATCTTCTGAAGGAGAGATAATGTGCGGTTTCAGCTTGTGACAAATCTTGAAGTCCATGATTTACGGCTCTGCTGATTGATCCATGAATGTCAATCATCGAGTCCGTGCTTGTGGTGATTGTTTCTCTGACGGGATGTTCATTTCAGAGGTTTTCAAATAGTGTCAAAAATTGTATCTTCAGTATCTCAAAATCTTCTGAACGGTGGTCTCCACAGTAGGAGTCTGTAGCTTTGCACAAATTTATTAGGAGGTGAAGCTGAAAAGAAGTGAAAAGCAATGCTGACCCAAGCAGTGTCTCCGTCTTGGAATATTTCTCCCGACATCCAGCTTTGAATGTAAAACTAGGATCCGTAGACTTGTGGAAGATACGTGCTAACTATTTGTAACAAAGGTGGCAATGTTGACTCGGTCTGGTTCCAGGTGTGAGAACGGATTGTTGCGACTTCCTTATTCTAATACTACATCTCGTAACTCCTTGATAATCAGATCAGTGTGGTGATCAATTTTTACGTAAATCGCTAGCCGTCTAGTGTGCTTTCGAAATTAACTCTTTCCAAGAGAACGAAGAGGCTCTGAATATCTTCGATCATTTACAAATCAGAGTGATAAGTGGGGCGACCGGTGAAAAGATCCATATGCTTCCGGATGAGAGTCAGTAGTGCTCGTTGGTTTGCTGAGAACAGAAGTGCAGATCCGGCTAAGGCGTTGTAAACCTTAGAGTAAATGATCTTCTGATCTCGACAAAATCTTGTCTCAAGAATAGTGTGAACCACTGAATTGTGCTCTTGTTGCCTTTCTTCATGGTAGATATGATCGTGAAGAGTATTGATAAAGTCTTGAATGCGCCCTTCTAAGATTTCAACATTATCATCTTCTCTTGGTATCTGGAGGTTGTATTCATCTTCGACAGCCTTGATCCGCTCCTTTAAACGAGGTGTGAAAACAATTGTCGATTTACGGATGGCTTCGAGAATATATTCAAATTCATCGGTATCATTGATGAAGGTTATCATGTCGGCGTGGTTAGATATGACTGGAATCTGATCTGAAAAAGAGTCCGACTCCACTTGATCTAGTGCGGGTGGAGAATATAAATCATCCAGAATATATTCACTTTGCTTTTCTTCCTTGTCATCATCGGTATAGCTTTCTTCTGTAGATTCGTATGATGAACGGGCTTCTTCAGTATTCTGGTGTTTTACTTCAACACTGGCGGGGTCAATCTCTATATCTTTAACTTCAACCTTATCAGTTTTCTTTTTGAATCGAATAATTAAACTGTGATCCTCCGTCTTTAGCCTCATTAATTCTTAGTGACGTTCTAAGCTTAGAGAGGGTATCATCGCAGTTTCTTTTACGTCTCCCATTTCTTCTTCCTCCTCAGATTCTTCCTCTTCCCCTATTTCTTCGATGGGATCCTCTTCTTCCATTTCTGCGTCGTCAGCAGACTGTGATTCGAGACCCAAATTTCAATATCTTAAGTTGGTGGTGGGGACACATCATCGGAAGTCATCCGTCCGGTGGAAATAGCAAACATCTCTGCCTGTCCAGAAAGATCGGTAGGCCGGTCAATTTTGAAGGTAATGCTCTCCCCGTGTGATTGCAAGATCAAGGTTTGATTGTACACATCAATGACAGTCCTAGCCGTGTTCATGAAAGGTCTCCCTAATACTATTTGTCGTATGCAGGTCTTCCTTAATATCCATCACTACGAATTCGTAGGATACAAGAATTTATCGATTTCACCAAGACGTTCTCAATTATGCCCTTATGATATCGAATTGTGTGATCGGCAAGCTGGATTGTCATTTTGGTTGGTGACAAGTCTCCTAGCTCTAATCTCTTGTAGAGAGAATAGGGAATTACGTTGATACTTACTCCTAAATCTGCTAGCGCATGAATGGTTCCAGATTTGTAGATTGAACATGGGAAAATGTATCGGCCCGTATCTCCTAGTTTCTTCGATAGAGAGTTTCCAAGCAATGTCGAGCTTTCTTCACTCAGTGGAATTTTGTTGGAATCTGGTATCCTTTCCTTTATAGAGATAAGCCTTCGAATGTATCTCTTCTGGTTGGGAACTTTGGACATGGTGTCCAGGAATCTTCCGTCAAGCTTGTAGGTATCAAGCTTAGATGGTTCTTCTAGTAGCCTTCCAGGATAAGGTACACTAACTGGAGTTTGAGCGGGCAGCTTCTGAGTGTATGTCGACTTGTTCTTGAGCCTAGCCGACCTTCTCCGTGGTTTTTCCTTTGGGATTATGGAATTCATTTGCTTAGCTTCCTCTATGTGGGAATTTTGCATAATATTACAGGGTAATCTTCCTTGTGATCGGTTTTCAAGGCGTTATGATAACTGTCCGAGCTACGTTTCTAGACTTTTGAGCCGAGCCAATTGGTTTCGCATGAGTATCTCTGTCTAGTCTTGTCTAGACGTAGTTCTCTAATTTAGCTGTTATTGTCCTTGAATGAACTAAGTCAACTGATAATCAGTCCCGAGAGCAGGGTTGGCTACTTTTGTAATTTGGGTGGTTGGAGAATTTTCCTCAGCTGGTGGTCCAGTGAGTGGAAGTGGTTGATCGTAGGTCAATTGAGATTGTTGGGGTGGATAAGTTGGGTAACGATAGTGAAAAGGCTGGTTGTTTCTTTGAAATTGGTTAACCCTATGTTGTTGATTGAATCTGGAATTTGATTGACGAGCTGGGTATTGAACGTAACATACTGAACTATCAGGATTATTGTACTCAAATTGATATTCTTCAGTGGGTTGCGGGTTGGTACAATTTACACAGACCTGAGCCTGGTTAACCTGCTGCGGCTGCGTCTTCAATTCTCTGAGTTGCTTGGCAAGAGACTCTATCTTGTCCGTGAGGGATTTGATGGCCTCCGTTTGATTATTAAGTGCATAGAGTGGAGCGAATGATGAAGTTGTTTCACCATTGTTCCAGTCATGATGATGCATTGTCATGTTCTCGAGCAACTCCCATGCTTCGTCTGCAGTTTGGTTCATCAGATTTCCTTGAGCTGCTGCGTCGATCGTCGTCCTATGATTTACCGTAAGACCATTGTAGAAGGTACAAATTTGGGCTGACCGTTCTAACTGGTGATTAGGGCATTTCTATAGCAGGGTTTTGAATCGCTCCCATGCGGTGTAAAGAGATTCATCATAACTTTTTTTAAATTTAATGATGTCATTCTTAAGCTTGGTTTGTATAGAAGGAGGGAAATATTTAATTAAGAATTTAGTAGCCATCTCCGTCCATGACGTGATGGAATCTTTTTTCAATCCTTCAAACCATGTTTGTGCATGATGAGTGAGAGAATAGGGGAACAAGTATATCCGGACTATATCTTGTCCTATCCCTCGCTGTTTTTAGGAGTTTGAAAGAGATATGAATTTATCAAGGTGAGAGTTAGGATCATCATTCGGTAGTCCATGAAATTGACAACCATTTTAGATGTGCTGTATAATATGATGCTTTAATTCGAACGAGTGTCCTTGAATCTCCGAGATTTTGATTGGTCCTCCTTGACCTTCAATCGAGGGTTTGGTGTTTTCTGCTAGAGTAACGTGTAACGCCATTTGGTTTCTGATTCGTTCTTTTTTTCGTGCTTTAGAGATTATTGCGTCTGGATCAGATACGAATAACAACGGCCCTGGTTTAGATCGGGTTTGGGTCATACACTGAGTATGCCCTTTTGTTTTTATATTTTAGGTATATATACTAAGTTCCTAATTTAGTCTAAAGGTAACTATAGTAATCTTAATCTAAAGTAGACTAAAGTAATCTAAAGTAATTTAAGGTAATGTAAGGTAATTATCTTGAGTTTAATTATGTTTTTGGTTCTTGCTACTGAATCCCTGGTATTTTGATAACAGAGCTTCACACGAACTACTCAACAAACCCAGTGGCCAGGCCAACTATGGAGAGGCGGGATCCTTTTGGTTCTAATATAATTAAAGACTGTTCGGAAAATCCAACAAGCAAGTCCGTGTATAATTGTCTTTCTTAGACACCACTAAATGCTTGCGAATAGATTTGATAGAAGCGGGATTGTCTTATACCAGTCCCCGACAACGGCACCAAAAACTTGTTCTACCTATGATATGACCGAAACGGACGATTTTATTTATGCAGTGTCGTTAGGCCGCAAGACGTCACGATCAACTATCGAGAGGTGGAGCAATAGTTTTAAATTTATATTTAGCTGAGCCTAAATCGTACTACTTCTTGTTATGGTGGGTAAGGGAAGTATGACCTAGGATCGAATTTTTAAGATATCAGTAGAATCGAACCTATAACTAAAACTTAAGATAATCCTAAAGTGAAGGAGTAGTGGTATATTACCTAATTTTAGGTTTTCTAGTTTATAAGATAATATAAAGTAAATGCGATAAAATTTTAATTCAGATAAGGTTAAAGCAAGTGCATACTATGTTTTTGTCAGTTACTTTGCCGAGTTTAAGGTATGCTGGCTCATGAATAGGTAGTGACCTTGTATTCTGTACACTGGTCCTAACGTCCCTGTCATAAGACATGTCACTGGGTAATGTGTTAGGCTTGAAGATTCTGAATAGACAGCAACATCCCTTACCCCCGACGCCCGTGCAGTCTGAGTACAGGCATACACGTTCAAATGGCTCATTCAATTGAACGACACGGTTGGGTGACGTATTAACATTTCACAAAGGTCTAAACTTTCTTAAGCTCAATGAAGTACAAGGTATGCCAAATCCGAGAGACGTGATGTGCTTCGATGATTTCGTTAATGATTGGGTTTTAAAAGATAGTTAGGCCCTTAAAAAGAGTTCAACCATAAAAAAAAACCATGGCCAAGTAGGTCTGACTTCCATGAACACGTTCGGTTATCCTAATGGTCCAATCCTTTATGTGTTTAAACAAACAGTTCCTTAATTAACTAAGAATCCCTCAAGCGAGGTGCAATGCTTGAGACCGTGTTATGGTGAAGTGTACTATCAGCACTGACGGGTCCCATGGCCTTACTTAGCAGAGGTACAGCTTACAACAACCTTCGCGCTTCAGCGTGGCACGTACGAAGTTTATATGACTAGTGACTACACTAGCGTGGTCTAGGACAGACAATGTACTATGGGCCTAGTTAGATGATTCACTACGAAAGAGTCCTCAGTCGGAATCCAAGGCTCGGTGGACTTACTACAACCGGTGTGCTCAGTCAAACTTACGTTGTATCCGATAGACTTCTCTTACCAAGGGGTGACACAGATAGTGTACTCTGAATCGGGGTTCACGGCTTCCCAATAATAGAGCTGATAACTACGTTTGATTAGTTGGAAAAGCGATTGAGTTTAAAGCATAATCGGAAAGCATCTCAACAATATACACAAATCATAATATTATTTCGACATTATAACTGACTACATCATAGCATACACTAAATATAACTACTCGCTAATCATGGATACAATAACATAAATCATATTGATAGAAGACAGTATATAAAGACAAAGGATAGAAGTACCAGTAGATTAAACGAGTTCCAAATACAAACGTGACAACTTCAAACTCCAGACTGCTCCTAATATAATCTTCGGCATTCTTCTCCGGGTACTAGGTTTTCTGCACGAACTTGAAGACCTTGAAAGTATGACTAATATTGTAGAAAAAAATAGAAGTGAATTGAAGTGTGTAAAACTGGATGACAAATGCACTTTAAATAGAAATGGATTTTGCTGTCATACGGCTGGCAGGCCGTATGGCCTGCCCGTATGACTTGGCAAACCGTTTGGCCTGGCTGGATGCATGGCAGCCCATTTCCCATGCGGCAAGCCGTATGGCTGCCCTGGTTTGCTATTTTGCTTGGATCGTAACTTGGTTTCCGGGGTCGTAACTTTTCTTTCACCGTTTTCGCTCTAGAATTTTCGTTTTAGCTCCGATTCTCTTGATTCCTTTTGTACCGACTTCGTAATTACTTGATCTTCACTTTTATTCGACAAAACGAGTATTTTGGCGATAAAGCTTGGAACTTTATTATTTTTGGGCCTCAATACCGGGGTGAAAATGTGACTTTTTAGCCTGATATCAGTAGTTACTACCCGCTGTTATGCTAGTAAAGATTATGATAATCTATGTTTGCATGTTTATTATTGTTGTAATTATAAGTAGTAGGTGATACTGCTGTTATCTAGTTGCTCGATTAGATTGAATCTATAACATTCATGATTAGGGTGCCCTGTGTTTATTAGTGATCTTACCTAGTGTGAGGTTGTAGGTAGTTTATGTGCACATGTGGGAACTTTCCATTTATAGAAGGGACGGAAGAGGTCAACCGTGTATAGAAGGGTTGGGCTCATTGGTTATTGTAATGGCAGTATATTACAATTTACGTACGTAAACGTCATGAGAGGTATACTATGTGACAATAACGAGGGCTATCGGTAAAGTTCTAGCTTGATCAGCTAGTAGTTGTAGACCTGGAAGGGTCAACGATCCTCTTTTATTTATAGCCATTAGTGCTATGTATAGTCGTTAGTGCTATGAAAGTGAATAGTTGTATAAAGCTATTAATACCATTAGTGAATAGCTGTGTAGAGCTATTGATACCCTTATTGCATAGCTATGTAAGGCTATGTTAGTGTAGTGCATTTGGTGCCTTTAGTGAATAGCTTGTTGATGTTATTGCTGCTCTGTTAGCTGAATCATTACCTATCTCTGTATGTTACAGATGTGTAATGCAATATTATATGATAGTTGTGTAACGTTATGTCCACATGCCCGTGATCAGATGCATGATCCCTAAAGTCTAGGCTTGGTACTTGATAGGAATATCTGTTGGGATATATCATATACTTAGTGTTGTGCTAATTCCCTACATTTTCTATCCTGCAGGTTATATTGTTTTTCATGCTAGGGACGGGAGAAGAAAGTCGTACTTTGGATATGTTTGACACACTGAAGAACTCTGATGTTTGATATATATGCTTACCTGTTTTGAAAAGTAACACCAGTAGAATTGTAACATATATGAATAATATGTTTAATATATACTTATACCTTGGTTTGATAAATCATGTTCCGCTGTGTATTTAAATAAAAAATACGGTGTTACATTTTAATTGTAGTCATTAACCAGAATCAAATTTAGTCAACTACTACCTTACCATATAACAAAGATTGGGTAAGATCATTACCATGGTGCTGTCACCTCAATAATGAGTTTGGATCCATTTTGTTCAACACCGCAATAGTCATTGCCTTCATCATCTTCAACCACTACTTTAACCAACAACTCTATTATATCAACTTCACACCCACTAAAGGTTAGATGTTGAAAGATATTAATACTACAATGATTTCTCTTGTACCAAAAGTTCTTACCCCGAGTAAAGTGACAGATTATAGGCTTATATCTTGTTGTAATGTCATTTACGTACAAATGCATCAGTAAAATCATTACTTCGCGCATTAAGTCGAGTCTAGATGAAGTGGTAAGTATTAACCAATTTACTTTTATACCTAGGAGGCGAATATCCGATAATATCCTTCTCACCCAGGAGCTTATGAAGAACTTTCACTTGGATTGCGGTCCATCTCGGTGTGCGTTTAAAGTTGATATTCAGAAGGCGTGTGATACAGTTGACTGGGATATTTTGGAGTTAACGTTGATATGTTTTGGGTTTCTAAAAAATATGACTAAATGGATAATGGTGTGTCTCTAATACATCTTTCTCTATTAGCATCAATGGAGAACTTCATGGTTTTTTTCATGGTCGTCGGGGGCTCAGACAAGGAGATCATATGTCCCCTTATCTTTTCACACTAGTTATGGAAGTTCCAACTCTCTTGATTAGCAGGAATATCAATAACACGAGTAACTTCCGTTTCCATCCTAGTGTTATCGGTTAGGCAATGTGAACCCCTGCTTTGTCAATGATCTTTTTATTTTTGCTCCAACGGATGTGGGTTCTATAATGGTCATACGGAATTTTAGGAAGAATTTAAAAGGTGCTTCAGGTTGGTTCCTAGTTTACCTTAAAGTACGGCTTTCTTTTGTAATGTTTCGGTTAGTGTTAAAAATAATATTTTGAGCCTTATGACATTTGAAGAAGGGAGATTACCTATTAGGTATCTAAGAGTTCCGTTGTTTCCTCGAGATTGTTGTACCGTGATTGTAAAGCCTTGGTTGAAAAGGTTAAGAGTAAGGTCAAAAATTGGATGAACAAATTCTTGTCATTTGCAGGCAGGGTTCAATTGATTCAGTCGAACTGCTATGCAGATCTACTGGTGCTTGGTATTTGTTCTCCCGGACCAGATTATAAATGACATTAAGAAGGTGATGAGAGGTTTTCTATGGTGTTAGGGGCCTATGAAAAGAGGTAAAGCTAAAGTGAAGTGGGATGTTGTTTGCTTGCCGAAAGATGAGGGTGAGTTGGGTATTAAACGCTTGAAGAGTTGGAAAACTGCCCTAATGGCCACGCATATTTGCTATATTTTGACTACGAAACCTACGTTGTGGGTTAGATGGATTCAGGAGCATAATCTTTCTTCAAGGCACTTTTGGGATGTACAGTTGAAAGCAGGTGATTCTTGGTGCTGGAAGAAATTGTTATTGATATGTCCTATGATTCGTGTGTATTTATTTGTCAGATCGGTGATGGTAACAGTGGGTCTGCGTGGTTTGATAATTAGAACAACATTGGTCCGTTAGTGAACATTGTTTCTTCCCGTAACATTATGCGAGCTAACTGGAATTCGAAAAGTGTGGTGAGTGATATTGTTAGTAGCGATGGAATGCAGCTTCCCATTGATTGGTATGCTAAGTATCATATCTTGCAATCTATTAATAAACCTGTGCTTAATAGTAGTTTTGACAAGTATGGTTGGAAAGTTAGTAATGATATTGCATTTGGGTTCTTTATTTCAGGTGCGTGGGATGACATTTGTCCGAGGTGCTCGAAGGTGGATTGGTTTCATGTGGTATGGTTTTCGCAATGTATAACGACCCTCACTTTTCCACTTCTGTTACTACTATTTTACCCTTAGGACTTTTTGTGCTCATAAATTTCTAGTTAGCAAAATATTGACCAAATAGTAAACTTTTAGTCGACACTCACTGCTAATTAAAGTTTATGCATTTCTGGGTTATATAAATATCAAACCTTATATAAATAATACAAATAAGACATTTATATAAATAAGGAGAACTCTTGTGAACTAAATTAAATAAACAAAAGTTAGAGACTAAGTTAAAAAGAGTAAGAATACACTTTAATTTATATATAAGCTAATTAATCTAAATAAGATAAATATTACATCAAATAAAAAAAAATATAAAATACATATATAGATGTGGCCGAGTATAAAATAAAATAAAAATAATACTAATATTGATATGAAAAAAATCGGCCATCCATATATTAAAAAAAAGAGATAAACTCCAAGTGCCAATCCAAATCAAATCACATTTAACTAATCCTAATCTTGAACTATTTGATCTTAATCCAAACACTTAATAATCTAGACCTTTTCTAAGCAATTGTATGTGGACTCAAACTCTAATTCTTAGTATTATATAAACACCATCAAGCTATTCACAAATTGCATCACAAAAACTCAAACAACCTCTCCTCTCTTCTTTTATATTCGACAGTTTAATCACCCTCACCACATCCTATTTTCGGTTGTCATCTGCAGCCTACAACAACCACTGCCCAGTTGCTATTTTGCAGCCATCCCTGCTGTTGTATTCGCCTCCCAAACAGCCCCATCACCACCCTACTACAGCTTATTTTGCTGTTGCTGCTGTCCGACGAAAACACCACCACAGCCACCACCCTGCAGCTGCTTTTGGCGACTGAAAACATCACCAAAAGTCGACTAGTTTGCTGCGTTTTTTCCTCCTGTTCATGCGCATCTAAAACAGCCCAAAACCCACTCGTTTTACCACCCTTTTGTTGCGGGTCTCTTGCTTCTGCTGTCCCAATCGATCACCACCACCATTCATCGCTTTTTCTTGCTCTAGTACTCCTAAGGTAATCCTAGAACCAAGCCTTGTTCATACTTTGTATTTGTTTCAATTCTTCATAAATATAAACTATATGAATATGTAATATGTGCATGTATGCATGCATGTGTATATCTAAGTGTATAGACATGAATTAAAAGTATAAAAGTATATAATGATGAAGTATTACATGTGTTATATAGTTAAAATCAAAGAAACAAATGTTTCCAAGTATATTATATAATAATCGATAAACATATGAATAAATCGATATTAATTGTTCTAAATACTTAAAATTAGTTATGATAATTTTTGCAGGTATTATTAGACATATAAAATTTATTGAATGAGAAAACTTAATTATTATAACATTATATATATTTATTCTATAATTAATTGCTTACCGAATTGATTTAGTGTATAAAAACATATTTAAATTTATATAAAATATTAAAATCAGTAATATTTTCTTGGAAATTATTTAGAACAGTAGTAGAACATATAAAAGTAATTATAAAAATTTTTGGAATATTATTTTTAATTAAATACGAATTTTTGTATTATTTAAACATAAAAAAACAAAATTCGTAATAAATGTTTTAACAGTAAATAAATTATATATAAAAAATTTATGAGTTTATAAAACTCATATGTATCTGAAAAAATTATAAAAATAAATATATGGGTCGAAATAATATTTTAGATATAATTAAACTTGTATTTTATCTAAATCGAATATAAATAAAGTTAAATACTAAATAAATAATATTTCAGTTTAAAAATTTATTTATTAATTTTTATATATTCCTAATAGGATATAGAACCTATAAAAAATATAAAACCATCTATTTAGATCTATTATGTATTTATTACATAATTATCTTGATTTATTGTAAACCGAGAATAATAATAAGGAATAAATAATAAATAAATATAAAACGTTGCGGTAATTATTTATATAAATTTTATACAGATTATTATACTGAGGTAAGTCTGTAAAAAATTATTTATAATTATTGAGTATTATGGGAATTAAAAACGAATTAAAATATGAATGTAGGATAATTCGACTATTATAAAAATGAAGTAATAATATATAATCAATAATAAACTAATATTATCACTATAAATCAGTAGATAATTAAAAACGTTACATTTCATAATTATCTAGTTCATTAAGCTAATTTCCAAATATTTGATTTACTAATTAATAATTTAAAATAATAATAAAACAAATAACATAAATTAAATTACATCACTAATAAAAAATTATACTGTCGTTTATACAATATAATAAGAACATATACTCTAAATTAAATGCGACGTATTTCTATACGCTCATAAAACGTGAAGGTTATAATCAAAAGATAAACGTACAATTCATGCGAACTTCAGTGCTACTTACGGTCGTAAGTGAATGATGTCTAGGTTGCCATTTATGGGGATAACTTGTGGATCTCGAATGTCATGACTTAGATTCTGATCAAGAATCCTGGGCCCCCGGTTATATCTGGTCATTCCTGACTTACTTGTTAGCAACGAAGTTTGAGTAAAGTTGTACAACGTCTTGTAAAAGATTATAACTCGAACTTTCTAAAATTGGGAAGTTACTATAAATGGAATCTTTCCATAAATAGTAACATTCCGAAAATAGAAACTCTTGTAGAAAACCATCACTATTAATATAGTTACTATATACTTTTGTCTGTTAGGCAATATCTAATCATACGTTCTATCTCTAGGTTGAGATCTCGGCCACGTCCTTCCGTTCAATTCTTTCATTTGTGGAATAACTCTTCATTTGCTACTAAGGTGAACTTCATAGCCCCGCTTTTATATACTTTATTAAATTTTATAAATCTTGGGGTGAGACACATGCTTGTATTTAACTAATTTACACTTTAGACACAAGTGCCAAAACTTTTTGATATGCAACTTCATGATACTTTTGTTAACTTGTATTGATTGTATCTTTACATGCAAATCCCCGCCATAATATCGTTAATTGCTGGAATTAAAATGTTGCAAGCTTAATTATTGTGAGTAGGCCTATTGAGAGCGACGTCTCTACCCATTGACCGATCGTCTACGGGGTACATAATAATGATTACCGACACACGAGCAGTGTCAGGGGTTTATGTTTAGCTCGATATTATAACTCATGGCATATTGATTATTTTGATGTTTTGAAGTAAATCTTGTGGTCTAAAACTTTATTGATTATTAAACCTATGATGTTCACTCAACCATTGTGTTGATATTTTTAAGCATGTTTGTTTCAGGTGATGATTAGCTTACGTGCTGCTTGATGATTGCTTAGCTAGCTATTTGCATTGGAGTCCACAAATTCATAACTTATCATTTGTTATTTACATTTGGATGTATTATGTAAAACTTTATTTCATTTCCGCTGCAATACAAATATTGTTTTTATAAAACGTCTCATTTAGAGTCGTTCTCGCTTGTACTTGTGTTATGATATTGAGATTTCATATTTACCCCCGGCCTTATTTGGGGGTGTGACAGAGTGGTATCAGAGCCAGGTTGTTATAGAGAACCAGAATTGCATATTATGTGTGTCATATGTGTTAGTTAGGTGCCTTAGCAATCTATATGTCTATAACCTTTCCTGATTTTTATTTTTAGTGCTTTTCCTTTACATTTTATCTCGTGCCTTTACATCTACCTTAGAATCATTCTAACTTTCTTTCTTTCTTTTCTTTTAGGATGTCGAGCCATAACCCGATTGTTATTTCTGACTCCGAGGGATCCGACACTGAAGGATCTGTCCACACGCCGACATATGCACCTGCTAATCCCCTGACTTCACCAGTTTATCAACCGGCTACTCCACCAGCATCCCCAGTTTACCAGCCTGCTCTTCCACCACATTCACCGGTGGAGGAAGAACCCAAAGGTGACTATGATGGGGACGACGAGGAGGATGATGAAGAGATTCTTGTCGAAGAACATATCGAGGGAGAGGATGATTCTGAGGGGGGAACCGGAGGAAGAATCCGAACCCGAGGAGGAGGAAGAACATGAGCCTGTGAATGAAGAGGCTAAACAGGATTATGATGGTCTTGGGGTCATTTGCAGCTTCGAGGATGATTCTGAGGAGGAACTTGAACCTCCTACTGTTAAGGCTTCCTCACCCAAGAGGAAGGAACCTGAAACCCCTGCTGTTGACATTGCGAGTTCATCAAAGAAGCCTAAGGCTTCTGAATTTGCCTATATTGAGTATTACCATGATCTCGTTCGGTGCGATATTATGAATTTACAAAGTCGCACTGAAACCATGAGGAATTCTTTCCGTGACCGCCTAGTAATGATGGAGAAACGCCAAGACTACACTAACAGTGATGCGAAGAGGGTCTACGATAAGTTCTCCCAGATGTATGCTAGACAAGAAAGGGAACTCGACCGACAGCGTCAGGCAATTGTTGAACTAGAGAAGTTTGTGGTGTACTTCAAGGGCTACATCAAGAATCAGTACAAGCCCAAGCCTCCATCTCCTAAGAAGGATTAGATCTTAGGATTTTTTTTATTTCCATTTCATTTTTGTTTAGGTAAAGGCATATGCCTATGGTACTTTGGTTTCGTTTCATGTGATACTAGCGATCTTTGTAGTGTTTAATTTAAGTGTTTTGGTTACATCTTGTTACTTCCATTACATATCTTACCTTATTCGTATGTGTTTGGTTATATCTAGTTGTTTCCCTTATTTATGCTATTGCATGTTCTGTGAACCTTATGCATTTATCAAACTTAT